>NC_139766.1:28931387-29294467 GCF_965231275.1 Zosterops lateralis | reverse complement strand
ATATTACAGTCTGGGTTTTTTTAAAAGAGTATTAGATATTTTTTCATACTCATGAGGAATTTCTGGTGTTCTAAAATTTTGAATGTGAATCCAAGTGTCTTACAAAGGAACTGAAAGAAGATATTTTGTTGTAGAACCCTTCAGCCATCTCAGCCTCGCAAGATACTTTTGTTTGAAAGGATGGTAACCCGCTATTGATATAGACATATTGATGACTTTTATGGACAGATTCCACATCATCCCAGTTTTATGTGTTTAATGTAAAAGTTATCATGCTCTGGGGACCTAGAAGTCCAGATAAGCTGTTCTCAGTCAGCCACCAGATTCCAGGAACACTTTGTTCAAGCGAAATAGAAAGTAAAAGTCTTCCAGATGACAATTCATATGCAGAAGGGTGCTGGAGAAAATTGTGAGCGCAAGATACTTGAATGACTAGTAGTAATCTAGATTAATCTGATTTTGGATTAAAGACAGGGTTAAGTAAAGAATAAACATATCTGTAGCTTCTATTACACAGCTCAAACATCTGTCTAATTTATTGTGAACATGCTTATTTCATATCATCTCTGCTTGGCGTAATACAAAGCTAATTTTAAAAATAATATATTTAGGAATTGTGTCTCTGAACATCCTTAAAAACTGTTTATCCAATACTCATGAATATGAAATTTTGTCAGCACTGAGCTGTGTTTAATAAAATTGGTTCAGTTTTATTTGAAGAAACTTGTGCTTTATTTTTTCCTCAAAGTTGTGATACACTTAGAGTTTTCATAGTGGGAGTGTCAATAGCTCAACCTCTCCCAAAAAAAGGCACTTTGATGGTATTTCAGCTCTTACCTTCCCATTTAAATTTGAAATCCAAATCGGGAAACAGAGAGAGGTTCCCTATGAGGCAATTTGGATATTAGTCAGTTTCTTGTCACTGACCATGAAAATGCTGCTGCTCATTCACATGCCAGGTACTCCATTACTGGGCTTCAGGAAATGGAAGTAATTTGAACTGAAGGGCACAAAGTACGTTTTTAGTATCAATTCATTGTGTCAGTTTCTGGAATGTAAATTTAGGATAATTATATGTTACCTCTAATTAATTAATTAATTATATAATTATAGCAATATACTACTTGAGAACATATTTCCAATACCTACTTGACAACATATTTCCAATATTATTTCCATCCTTATTCCCCTCACTGAGTTAGGTGGCGTTTTTTAAGGACCTATAACGTGACTGGGCTATTTTAGTAAAGTTTTACAATAGACATGGATCCAGTTGCAGCTCTCTAGCACAATAGCTGAAAACTGACATCCAAGGTATTTTGAAGGGTTAAAGGTTTATTTTGTGTGGTTAAACATTCAATTCAGATAATTTTTTTAATGTAAGCAGATGCAGAAGTTGTTTTTCTTCATGTAGCTATCACTTTAGAACTCCTGATCAATCACTATCTCAGGATTATTATTGTTTGCTTTCCTTGTTTAAGCAGGGGGTTTTGGAGCAGTGTATAAATTACTATGGTTACAGTCTTCATGGTGAAGAACAATAGATTGTCCTTGACAGCAGATATATTTATTAATTTCTGATGTTCTGCCACTTTTACAGATGAGATAAATACAAAAAAATTCTGAAAAATATCAGCAAGATTATAAGGTATTGGAAGGGTTAAAATATTCTTGAAGGTATGAAACCTTTTAGCAGATGTGAAAATAAAGCCTAGACCTTTTTTCATAACTCTCTTTTAAGAAGGACTTTTTGTTTAAAAATAATTGCTTCCAGTATAGATTTATTTTTGCAAGTGATTTAGAAAACAAAGGTAAACTTGTGTGACCTTTCCCCAGAGTTCTGAAAATAGTAGTTTATCAATGAAATTATTCAATATTACTGGATGTGATTTTTGCCAACCAAGACAATGTATTAACAAAGCCCTGCTCATATGGCATATCACAAAAATAAATGAAACACTTATTGATCCATTTTTATGAATTCAAGAGAAGATATATTAAAACAGGCTCACTTTATTGATGCATCTGTCTCACTAACAACTTTTACATGTTTTAAAAAAACTCATGCTACACAATTCTACAAGAGACCTTGCTATTTGAAATGTCATTAAAGCACCAATTTTGGACTATGAATGAAGGAAGAAGGGCATTTAAAGCATATATTTATAATATTTACAATGTATAGTTAGATGGTCTCTTTTTACATTTGATTTCTCTATTCTACATTTGGTTACTCTAAGTAGACTTACTAATGACTGCCTTTCTTTGATTTCCATTTATATTAGATGAGTTTATCAAAAGAGTACAAATTCTGTGGGATTCTCTCTGTTCTGTGATCTTCCAGATCTCTCTTGAGACTGTTCTTTCAAAGACAGGTTTCAGTTCTGAAAGGTTTCCCTCACCCTACAGGCTTTAACATGTAAGCAAATGGTTTTGTCCAGGGTTCTTATCACTGAGTTTGGAAATAAAACCAGCAAACCCAAACTGATTGATCACCTATATGTATATATATATTTAAATTATTTTCTTATCTGTTTATTAGTCTCATCATAACATAAAATTAACTTGCAAATGGAAGAATTGTGAGAAATTACCTCATGTCTGACACCAACAGTGTAAGCACCCAGTCTGACCAGAATATGACAGAATCTTACCAGTCATTGTAGGCAGGGGGTAGCTGCTAAGTAGGAGCTGCCTTTTCTGACTGGATGCGTTATTATCTCTGAGTTCACAGCTGAGAAAATGGCCTCTGCTACCCAGCCTGACACTGCAAACTAGAGAGGGCTAGGTCTCAGTGAGGGTCTGTTTTGCCTATAATAGGCTCAGAAAAGATGGGGCCAGTCTGCACAGTATGAACACAAGGCTTTTGGGTGACCTTTTTTTTTTCTGTTTTCCTCTTAATTATTACTAAATGTTATACCAGTCTGTCACATCCCAATATACTGACTCCAGAAGAACTGCTGTGTGGGAGCACATTTAGGATGAGTCTAGGCTGCCCTGGGAGGAAAGGTTATGAAGTCCTTTATCAGTTCAACAGCTCAGGATTAGCCATCTCAAGCATGTTTGCAAAGAGTGGACAGAGGCTGAAACGGGAGAAGGATTATTAAAGAACAGCAGGTTGCTTTAAAACCTTAATAAATCTGGAAGTGTGTGTTCTAGCTCAGCAATTAATTTTTATTTGCTATTATAATGGAAGTTTAACGATGATGATAAAATCTCAATTGTTTATATAATAGTGTCTGGGAGTTTAAAAGAAGTGTTCAGCATGCTAGATAGTTAACATGAAACTAAGTATATATCAGGTAAATCAATCCAAGCTGCAATCCAAATCAGTGTTCTGGGAAGTAAATTTGGGTTAAATATATAAAATATTTTCATTGTAGTTGCACAAACACTAATGTTGGCAGATATTTTTCTGAGATGACCTGAAGCTAATTCTTCTATAATTGCTATTAAATTAAATAACACACTGAGAAAACACCCAAATAATTTCTGTTTGAGAAAATATGTTATTTGACCAAATATAAAATTTTCATTCTGTTTTTGGTCCTTGTGTTTTAAATAATTAAAAAAAAAATGTGGAAGGGAATTCATTTTTAGAGAAGAAATTGAAACATTATTATTTGTAATGGTAGAATCAAGCATTTTGAAGCTTTCATTATCCCCTGGTCTTTCTTTTTTTAGACAAAGGATGCTCTCAAATTTTATAAATGGTTTGGTATATTTTTCTAAAAGTTTTTTTTTTTTTTTTTTGTAAGCTTTGGTTATTTATGTTAGTAAGCTGTGTATTGCACATATATTAAATGAAGAAGAATGTCTCTATCCTCCTGTTGGATGAGAAGAAATCCAGTTTACATACAGTTACTTTCAGATGTGAGACTCAAGTGGCCATGTGTCCTTCAACTCTACCTGGCAATCTCACTGCACATAACAGTTGTAAGAGGTTGAAATGTGATTCAAAGGCAGGATAAAGTTTCAGAATCCCAAAGTGATTTCACCTTCCTGGAGTATCACCTAGAAACACAGTGCTTTTGAGGGGGAATATCCCAAAATGTTCAGTGTGTGAATTCAGCGATAGTGTAGAAAGCAGTGAAGGCAACGATGGTGGAATGTTGCAGGAAATAATGAGGTGAAAAGGTGAAAGCAAAAATGTGGAACCTTGCAAAATAGGGGTGAAGGACACCCAACAGCCACGAGAATAATGTGCTCTGTGGCATTTGGATGTCATGACAAGCTCCAGAGAGAGGTTTGAAGAAAGCTAGAAGAGTTTCTTGCCATTGTGTTAGCAGACCTTGTAGATATAAATGAGACTTCCATGAGAAGTAATGCACACCAGAAGCTGGATTTTAAGTACAAATGTTGAAACATAATTATTTGGAGATGTACATATGAGAGACACATTACTTATGGGAGGTAAACCAATGGATATCAAGCCAAGCAGCCCCTGTCTGTTTTGGCAAAGGTTTTTATGTCGTTATTTGTAGATTTTAATCTTTTTAACTGAGACATAATTACAGCTACATGCAAAGTGTTCTTTTCCATTTGATGGGAAGGAATGCAATACCTATGGAATACTGCAGACATTGGTTTTGAGCACTGGGGTTTTTTTACTTTTGTGAGTCATGCAAAAAAATAAGTAAGCCAAATATGTAAGTGTTCTGTTGTTGTCTGGTAGAGCTGAGGCCACCAGATACCAGTCACCAGATACTAGTAGATGATAAAGCATACTGAAAGATAAATTTGCCTTTTGTAATGAAAATTATTGATCTAAAGTCTTTTACAGACTTCTAAAATATAAAATCTAGCCTATAACATATTTCAAAGTGGAGGTTTGTATTTTCTTTTATTATTCTTCCATCTTATCTATAAAAAACTTCCCATAAGTTCAGTGAAAAAACTTGTCCTAGTGGAGAATTCTATGTAAATTACACCTGGTTTTCGTTATATTTAGCTTTTGTATCATATGCTAATTAATATGTGAGCTTTTTCATTAAAATTCATAGATTAAATCAATATAAATCAAATCATTTTAATGAAACTGTACATTACTTTAAAATGTGCGTATGGTGTTCAACTTAAATAAAAATGAGGTCTGGTAATATAAAGCATTACCATTTTAATTAAAGTGACACATTGATAAGTTGAACCTTGAAAAGTTTAATGCTGTTTGCAAGCTACCAACCTCCAAGCAGGTAAAATAAGATTGATAAAAATAAGAAATTGGAGAAAATTAAGAATAGAAATCTACTCATACTATAATATAGTAATATCACAATATTTTTCAAATAGAAACTAACTCCTAAATCATCATAAGTTCAGGGAATTTCAAAATAATTTAGGTAGTGAATTTTTTGTTTGTTCTGGGTTTTGGTGGTTTTTTGTTTTTCTTATTCCCTTTCTAATACAATGCTGGCGTGCAATGACAACTTCTATATAAAACCAGCTTTTATGATTACTGGAAACCTGAGAGCGTGTTGAAGTCTAACACATTCCTCATCTTTATTATTCTTGCTTCAGAATATCCTGAGCTGAAGCAGTGAAGGTCACGGTCACACATTTGATCACACAGAGTACTCTGTGTTTTGTCCATCAGACAGTGGGTTTGGGGGTTTGCTTTGTTTCATAGGGCAGATGCTCTGAAGAAGGACCTGAGGATGACAGTTCCCTTTACCAGTAATCCATAAGCTTTGTGAGTTCTCTATACCTAAAGTTTGCCATACATGTTATGAAATCATGATTTCTGGATGGTTATTAGTTTTGACTAGGCCTCAGCAGATGGTTTACATGTAAAATAATTCCTTTGCTTTTCACCCGCAAAACAGTGACACCTGGGAGCTTTTCCATAGTCCCTATTCTTCCCTCTGGACAGTGTTTTGTTTCTGCTGCAGTGGTGACAACATATATGGTTTTACAATTCAGGATTTTGCACGTGCTGTACAACATAAAGATCCATTCCTTCATAGGCTTAATGGTTTGATAGCAAACAATTTTTGAAAGCTTCCCAATTATTTAGGAAAATGATTTCTATTGACTTTTATTACAAAATCCATGGAAATTAAAATTAATAACACATGGACAAAAATTAATTTATAATTTTACTCTGTAACAATAAAATAACTGTTATGGGAAGAATGAAATCCAACTAGAGCCACACAATTTGTTTTACAGCTTCAATGTAGAACAATTTTACATATCTTTAAGACACAGAAAAGAATGTTAGGCAGGAACTGTGTACCTAAGTCAGCTTGTTTTGTCTAGTGGGGGCTCTTGTGAAAAACTCATAGCTCTTATAATTGACTTATTGTAGTTATTGCAATTAATTATTGCAGTTTTATCTCACCATAGTCAAATATCAGTTTTCTTGTATGGATTGGCATGTTTATAAACATGTAACTTTTTGTTTTATTAAAAACAAGATGTTTCTTGCCTTTAGGATATAAAGACTGCAGTGGTGAAAGGACTGGAATGCTCTGGGTAAAAGCTACTTTTGATCTAATGAATACAAAGGAGACATTTTTACCTTAGGAGGTGAATGTGTGGTCATTATCAGTCACATAAAATATTTTAGTTGCCCTGTGCAGTTGGGACTTCTGGGCTCTCATAAATCAGATGAGATGCTGATGGTCAAACAGACATATTATGTTCCCTGAACCGAAAGTACTGTTTTTCCACAGTCATTTTGACCCTGCACTTATCATCTAGTCCTGTTTTAAAATAAATCTTAAGAGTTATTTTTCACTGCTGGCTGATATCCAGCAAAGGAAAACTAGTACTTGACTTTCATGCTGTGAAAAATGAGAGCTTCCTAGTTTAAAACTAACCTGGTCTCCCATGAAATTCTACCAGTTACCAGTCAGCAGGCTTCAGAAACTTAAATTTCTTTTCGTGGGGACAACTTCTTGTATATGTATGTTATAAATGGATGTGCTGCCTAATTATTCAATCCAAAAAGAAGACTCAAACAAAATAAATCACAGCAGCAATTTTAATTTTAGCAGCTTGAAAGTTGCAATAGTTTGCAAATAGTAAATAATATATATTGGTTCTTAATAATACAAGAGCAAAAGATTTACCGCAGGGTACCTAGCACAGGGCACGGAGCAGGACCTTGATCTCCTATTTCCTGTACAAAGCTAAAAATAACTCATTTGGATTTGTTCATGATTTGTGTGAATCTATGTTAACACCTGTTTCCACCTATTTTCGATTTGTAAGAGTTACATCACTGGCCTTATCTCCACCCATCACCACCTTTACTGCACACGCTCCGTCATCCCCTTTCCGGAGGTCTCCCCACCACTAGGGATCGTTTGTGAAGAAGGCTCAAAGTCTTCCTCACTGCCTGCTTGATGACCCTTTGAGTTACACATGCATATTAAGTTGCTGTTATATAATTCTATACTATATAAGGATATCTGAATAACTTTATGGTACTGTGAGACTATAATTTTATTTTAATTAACAATTTTCTGGAAGTCCCCCAGAACTTTCCCATCTCCTAACAAATATAGGTTTTTTTTATCTCACTCTTTTTCCTGTCTTCCTGGTCTCCACTGAACATCTGGAGACGAGGGGGGACCTTCCCCCTCCCTCTCCTCAAAGTTACATTTTAACTATTATTTTACTATTTTAAAATATTGATTACTGTATCAATTTTATCAGCACGAATCACACCTATTTATCACATGTACAAAAGTGCAAACACCAACAGCCAGACATTTAAGGCTGCCTGGCTAGGAATAACCTCTCTTCACACTCTTCAGAGAGCTCTTACATCTGAAAGGTACCTGAGCCCTACTAAGGTTTTTCCTATTATAACTTCTTGCTGAATTTTTTCTTTTTTCTTTCTTCACATTCCAATGAGATGTTGGGCTCTTGGGCAGCTTGGAGATCTGATGAGTTTTATGCACCCAGTCCTAGGGCAAACAAAGAAACAAATTACAAATGGAACAGAAATAGAAATAAAATAAAAATTGGTTCCAGTGCCATGAGAAACTCCAGTCCAGCCAAATTAAAAAAAAAAAAAAAAAGTATCCACAAGAAAATTTGGTGTGGTAAAAGAATCTGATTGTGACTTGAACAGGATTGTCTTCAGCTCTGATCTCTCTCAAGCCTCTAAAATTAAAGGTTGAAATAGTTCTTTCTCAGATAACAAGAAAGTGCTGAAATATTATTATTATTATTATTATTATTATTATTATTATTTAACTTTGAGGAGTAGCAGTATTGGCCAGAATTAAGTCTTTCTCTCTCGGGGATGATTTGCAGTAGTATTATTGTGAAAAGTGTAAAATACCTAACCAAAGCTGAGATAGTTTGGGAAAACAGGATTTAGTTTTCTTTAAATTGTGTTAAAAAGCTGTATAGGTAGCTTCATTTTCATTATAGATATTCATCAAATTATACAGTTGGTTAGGAAATCCAATAAACATGGTATCGCAAATAAAATTCTGGCATTCAGTTCAATGAAGAACATCATTTAGTATGATGGAATACAATTATTTAAAATGCACTGTGAATAAAGCCAGTTTCCAGCATATGTAACAGAAGTTCTGTCTGTTTATTCTGTTCTGCAAAACAGAATAAAGCAATGAAAAACACAAGTTGTCTTTGTTACTGAAACACCCACTCAGAAGCTGCCTTTTTCTCCAGGGCCACTGCCAGTACTGCTGCCCAACATGACCTCTTCTCTGTAAGTGCAATTTGATTTCTCCTGATTCGCCATGCACAGACAACCCAAAAAGCACAAACAGGATTGTAAGGACATCATAAGGACCGATGACATGTACTCCCTGCATGAAACTGATGACATCTTGTCAGGTGTGCAGGTTTTCTGAAGGACAAGTGTGGCAGTGTTACCTTGTAGTGCCATAGACATACCATGGCCTCAAAAAACCCAAGAACTTCTGCACATGAGACACCTACTGTCTCAGACCCTGGGGATGCTACGGGCTGCTTGATTGCCTAGTCACTCAATTGCCACTTAATCTGGAACTTCTGGAAGAGCAGTAGACATATCTGCATCTCAGTTAATAAAATAATTTATAATCCAAATGATCTTTCCTATTGTACGGAATCTCATCAATCTCATTGGTATTAGAGCTTGTCTAGAATTTTGATTGACTCTTTTTAAGTTCACTGCAGCTCAAAAAGCTCACTGCAGTTCAAAACATCAACAGACAGGGACTGTCTAGCTTCCCTGGGACTCAGGGCTATACATCTAATTCACCTCCCTTCTACCACCTTTCCAAAAATTTTAGATCTGTGATGCTCTTTGGGCTTATATATAGCCTTAGAATAATATAACTCTGGAATTACTCAAGAACATATGCTTATTGCACATGGTACATGTCCTAAATAATCTCATAAATAGCCAGCATATCACAGGATAAAAGAAATAGGGTATATTTAAGTGCATGGAGGGAGTGGTCAGTTCCATAAGGGCCTTCCAAGACATAACCAGAGATCATTATGTATCTTCTAAAATTAAGACAGAAGAACATAAGTGATTTCTCTCTGCTGTGCACTACTCAATTGTTCCAAACCTTCCATTCATTTAAAAAAATTCTCTGTCGTAACAAAGCTTTGATTAAAAGTTAGGTTCTCTGCAAAACAGACTTAAGTTGTGCTAAAAGACAGCTACATCAGAAAACAGCTGTGTTTTTTACTAAAGTATCAATAGAAATATAGTTTTCTGAGGAATGTTGGAATTGCTGACATATTGTGGAGGTGGTAAGGATACCAGATATAATGGGTGGAAGTAAAAGCGACATTCCTAATTTCACTAAATAATAATCCCTTTGTGACCTCTAGCAAGTTATTTAGGATACATATTGCAAAAGCTCGTAAGGAATTCATATGACAAAATACCTCTCATTTTTAGTGGGAATTAGTGTGTTAAATGTATCTGAGTCATTCAGATGTAGGATGTGGGACAAGTTCTCTGAAATTGCTTAGGGAAGTGAACCCCCACAGAATCAGAATGGCAAAATTTTTAAAGAATTTATTGGTAGAATAGTGTCGAAGGATACTAACCTGCTTCACCAAGGTACAGGAAGACCTTGAATTTTACAGAGGTTAGCAGCTTAGAAAAATATATGGATATACAAACACAAATGCATGTTTTCTGTGTGACCTAGATGCATACTCTGCCTGTATTCTCTTGATCAGGATTAGAAAACTCACCCTTCACAGCTGGAAATGCAGGAAGGCAATAGATCCCACCAATTCTGAAAATTGTGGCAGGCCATTTAGGTTACTTGAGAGAATGCTGACTTCTTGGAAAATTAAGACTATAAATGCAATTCACGTGGCCCAGAGGAATCACTGAGGAAAGTGAACAGCCTTTGCCTTGTTTTGTTTACCTCAGAGAGCTCATTGTCTGGAAAAAAGCTGATTCTATAATTCAGTTGATTATCCCACTGATAATGAAGACAGAAAATTGCTGAAGATTTCTCATGTAGGACTATTCCTTGTGATTAGCTTTTAATACTCCTAACTCAAAAGCAGCCTTCTCAAGCCTAAGAGAAATCAGTATTTATTCACCTGGGACTACTAGGGAGAATGCAGCCCTCTCTGGTTGACAGGAAAGGGCAACACAGAAACATTCTGAGGCTGGTGATAAAGCAGAATTTATTTCATCTTGTTTTTTGCCCTCTGAAGGAGCACAGATAAGCTCATTGCTACAAGAAATAGGAAATGCCCTCAGGCACTGAAGATCTCAAGGGTGCATGTGTGTCTCTCTGCCTCCACCAAAGAGAGTAGCTCTCTAAAAATCCTGTTTCAGACAAATAACTGAATTCATCCTATAGAGCCAGGAGAGAAATGAATCTGCACTAAATTCTAGGATTAATTGTTCAGGACTTCCACACACACTGGTTTGGCAGTGAGGTATCAGAGGACTGCACTGTGTGTTCCTAAGGCTTACACCTATTTTTTTTTGATTCATAATTAGGACAAAAATCCAGACAGGATATGCCATTTTCCTTTCCATCTTCTTCCTCTCCTCTCTAAAGCTCCACCATGTACACGCTCAAATATTTCCATAACAGGCAACTATTTTTTGGCTTAAGCCAATAATCAGAAGAGTAGGTGGAATGTTGTTATCAGATAAATCTTCTTTATTCTTTTGATGGTGATTCAACAAATTGCAGTAAACAGAAGCTGACTAGAAAATTGGAGGTAAGCTGAGGCCATGCTCTCAGTGTTTAGATTTTTATTTTGACAGTCTGTTCCCTTGAACAATTGGCCTCCTTTTGGGCTTCCTTCATGTTCCCCAGCCTGGAAGGTGCTCTTGGCTATGGACTGTGAGCTAAGGACACTCCCTTCATGCGGACCTGAGCAAGCTGACCAAGGCATGACCTCTGAGCAAAGAGAAATACCTTTACTGAGGCCATCTGGCAGAGTCTGGCTATGAGCAACGTATATCCAGCTGTTCAGCACTATCTGTCAGGGCTTTGAGGCTTATCAAAAAGCTGATTTTGGGAGACTTAGAGAAAATTAGTATTGGCACCTGATGTGTCTGGAATTTTCAAGCATTTCCAGCATTAAAGAGAGGTTGGTATTTAGGAGTTTGACTATGTACTGCTATAAATCCTTTGGATCTAATTTTGTGTATGTAATTTATGTTTTGAAGGGAACACAGGTGCTATTTGTGGCTTTGAATTCACAAATTAAAGTGCACCACAAGAGACACATATATCCCTGTAAATTGAAACTAATGAAGAGGCTCCTACAAAGCTTAGCAAAGCTTTGTATGTACCTTTATATATCTCTGCAATAAAAGGATTCTATAAAATTGAATTAAAGTATTAATTCAGTGTGCTACTATATTAACGTACTGTAGCATGAAATGAACTTTATCCTTCTAGGAAAACAATTATTATTTAATGTAATTTCCTATGTGTTAATACTGCAGAAAAAAGGAACTGTAGTCAATTTACAATTATCATCCCAGTGAGATAGATTTTCAGATACCTGTCCTACTTCTTTTCAGCCTTGGACTGATACCCTCAAAGCCAGATTTTCCTGTGTCTGCACAAATACTCATTTTTCTTCCACTTCCTCTTTCAAATATATAAAGTGAGTTGCAACCTGAAGTCACTGGGCATCAAGCCATGTGAAAGCACAGCAGCTCTGTGGTCTGATGCTGGGTCACAACCTACCAACATGAAGGAATGGCCTGAAGTTGTGTCAGGGGATGGTTAGGTTGGATATTATAAAAAAAAGTTTGTCACCCAGAGGGTGGTTGGGCACTGAAACAGGCTCCACAAGGAAGTGGTGACACCACCAGCCTGACTGAGCTCAAGAAGGGCTTGGACAATGTGCTCAGGTTCAGGGTGTGACCCTCGGGGCTATCCTGTGCAGGGCCAGCAAGTGGACTTGGTGATGATCCTTGTGGGTCCCTTCCAACTCTGCATGTTCTGTTATTCTGTGATATCTGGGGTGAAGAGGAAAACCCCATTATTACTGACAGAGTTGTCAGTGCTCTACTGAGCTGTGAAGAGAGAAGACTTCTGGCAGCTCCCCGTGTCGAGGTGCACTGCACAGGGCAGGTGGAGACCTGCTGGCAGTGCTGACAGACAGAGCCAGAGGCCTGGTCCCCTGAAAGAGGGAGCACAGGAAGAGGTCAGACAGCACACTATAACCATCAGAACCTTGCAGTGGGTGGATTGAATCTACTTCACACAAAGAGAGAGGTTCCTCTGTGGTCATTGCAGTGTCTTTGGAACACAGAAGGCTTGGAGGAACAGTGAAATGTTCTTCTCTGCAAGACCCCATGCAAACCCTTAATTTGGAAAAGTCTGAGCAACTTCAGTACCTGTAGATTCTCCCAGATAAATACTTACAGTATTTCTGCTGTACTGTAAGCCTTTTTGTTTTAAAATATCCAAATATTTGTCTTAAAAGTTGAGTAAGAATCTTTAAAAGAAGATTTAGGAAATGAAAATCAATAGGCATATGTAAGGAAGTGTTTTGTTTTCTGAATTACTGATTAATGTGGATCGTGACCCATTTAGCTAATTTAACCAATAGTAACTCAATGTCACTTCAATTTTATAGCAAGTAAGAAAAGGGAGAAATAAGACTACTAGAACTAAACCATTGTAAATTACATCAAAACAGTTAAGGATTAAACAATATGACTAGAAAACACAAAATTTTATTGTCTTGTAAGTCAGTTGGCTCTAAAACTCTTAGGTTATTACTCTAACCATCCATCACTTCGTAGTCCTAAAAAGAAACTTGAAGGACATAGGTTTAAATAAAATTTCAAATTATTTATTTATCTACTTTTAAACAGTCTTCAGGTTATATAAATCAGTGTGTTTTATCTTATACTTGTATACATTTACTGCACCCCAGCAGTAAATCTGAATAAAACACTTACAAGGGGTATTTCAATAAGTGGCAGTATCTCAGCTGTTTACAGTCCTGTAAATATCCTCTTGGGCATCTCAGTAATAGCTGGCTTTCATATGTTCTACAGATGCCTGGTTTATAATCATTTCAGAAAGGAGTTTAAATGAAAATACTTTCCACCATAATGCTTGAAGGAAAGAAAACAGCCTTCCTTAGTTGTCACTGTGATCAGATTCAATTCATGATGAGTGAAAACAGAATGAATTGGGGTGATGAGGATCAACAACAGTTTCTAAAGTTTATAATTTTGCACTAATGAGTATTTTTGGAGATAAAAGAAGTTAAGTTTATGACTACATAGCATTTCTTCCTTTCCCTCAAATTTGATCAAATCCATGGTGTAACAAAGCAAATTTTGTGATGACTTTTTAAGCTAAGTAAAAACATTTGCTTCCTCTTCTGAGGATTAATATTCTGTTTTATTAACCTTTCTACACATCTTTTCCTAGTTTTAATATACAGGGGAAAAGAAATCAGATATTTAAGGCACAGCAGTGGATAAGAGATTATCAGTGGTCAGGAGAATGGATAGTAAGCAGAAGGTACTCATAGAGATGAGAGCTGTAGCCAGTTAGCTGAAACTGATAGCGAAAGATTAATCCAGCTGAGGAAATTAGTTTTTGGTCAGTAGAAAGCAATTGAAATTACATCTTATTGCCAGCAATCTCAGTGGCAAAAATGAAAAAACGAGAGTTCTTAGTCCAGGGCCTGAGAAATAATATTCTCCAGGTAGCAGAAGCATGTTAGAAGAGCAGCCACAAAAGAAACACAGGTATGAAAAGATTTGCTTTGCCCAGAACTGACAGAAATAAAGACATAAGGTGATTCTATTTTAAGGATATGGAAGACTTCAGGAAATAAGAAAAATATGAGAGGCATAAAGCACAGTCTTTTGGAGTCAAAGTCATGTTGGGACACATGATACAAGATGAATTACAAGCATGACACTGGGAAGTTTTGGGTCAGATAGATAAGCAGAGAGAGCTTCATGATGTTTCTAGAGGGAAAAAATAACTCCAGTAATAATACATCTATGAGAATCTCCAGTTACTAGATGCAGACTGAGAAATAAAGGAAGCAAGTATTCACAGAATCATTTAATCCTGGACATGACAGATTAACTCAAAAAATTAGCATGCATAAGAGGAAATATTTCAAAGTTCATTTCAGTAAGTACTTAAACTACACATGGTATTAAAAATAACCAGAACTGCAAGATTTTAAATTAAATGGTAAATATGTAGAAATAATAAAGTACTTAATTTTGAAATTGCAGACTTAGGGGGAAAAAAGCACAACAAAGAAAAAGAAAAAACTGAAACCAGAAGGAAGCTGGGGAAGATGAAGAAACTTCTAAGGGACAGAAGTGTGACAGAAGCCAAGAATTAATTTCAGTTGAAGGTACTATAAATATCCAGGATCTGAATCTCAGAAAAAGACAGAGCAATCCTTGGAGAAAAACACCCTACACTTACAGCATGAACACCATGGGATAGATATATATATATATAGTATCTGAAAGGAGAGGGGAAATGGAGGGTGATCAGTCAAGTATGTCAGAACAGAAGTGAAGAAGCAGAGAGAAATATTAAAACAAGCTTGGTCTTTGGGATAGAATATTCAGTCGACTAAGTAATGATAAGTGAGAAAAGAGCTAGTGCATGGTTCCTAAGCTGAGTTAATATTTAGCTTCAAAGTTTGTTAGACAGTGTTGGCCATTCAGACATACACATGGACATGGAGATGGCATTTACTGCTGCAAAGTATATGCCAGTTGAGAAGGCTGGGTAATCCTAGCCCAGAAAAGTTGGTATAGGATTATGGGGATGTCTTAATATTTCCTTCCTTCCTTCCTTCCTTCCTTCCTTCCTTCCTTCCTTCCTTCCTTCCTTCCTTCCTTCCTTCCTTCCTTCCTTCCTTCCTTCCTTCCTTCCTTCCTTCCTTCCTTCCTTCCTTCCTTCCTTCCTTCCTTCCTTCCTTCCTTCCTTCCTTCCTTCCTTCCTTCCTTCCTTCCTTCCTTCCTTCCTTCCTTCCTTCCTTCCTTCCTTCCTTCCTTCCTTCCTTCCTTCCTTCCTTCCTTCCTTCCTTCCTTCCTTCCTTCCTTCCTTCCTTCCGTCTTTTATTTGAGGACTGTCACAGTCATGGCAAAATGCAAAGGCAGAGAGAAGCTATATTAACAGAGGGAAAAATCCTGGGGATTTCCCATCATGTCTCCCCTCACAAAGAATTATTATTTTTTATTAAAGTTCTTAATAAAAAAATGAAAATGTGAGGATGAAATCAAGTGGATGAAATCAACAAAATAACTAAATGCATTCAGCATGAAAAAGAAAAGATTAATCAAAAAATAAGAGAGACAGTTATCTGTGAAGTGCATAGTGCATACAAGGCTGGTGAACACTTGTCTAACAAAGAATGCCAAAAATTCACAGTAATTCTCAAACTGTCTCTTGACACCAAATCATAGTGCCTATCTCAATTGAACACGATGCTTGAGTCCCTTCCATATAATTAATGGCTACTTTGCCAACTTTTTGCTGGCTTCATTGCAAACCAATTCACTCCATTCTTAGTCTAAAGGAGATGATCCAGCTATGCACTTGGCATTGGTATCTGGAGATTAAAAGCTTGTAACATACTTCTGAGAAAATACCTTGCTGTATAGGCAAAGACTCATTCAAAAGTTCTGTATCTGACCTTCTTAACAACTTGTCATTTTCTAGAACAACAGCATTAGATTAAAACTTATGCATATAACAAGTTTAAAATATGAAAGAGTAATGTTGATTCTTATCAAGACATTTTTCTCTCACTGATACCCAGGAGATGAGGAACTGTATTCATATTCAAAGGCTGTTCGTGTCAGTCCTCACATAACCCCGAGGAACCTTTTCTTTAGGGAGCACAAAGTGTATGTGGATGTTGCATTCTCGCTGCCAAACTGCCTGCTGCTTCCACTTAAGTAGAAAAGTTTTAGCAGTTACTCTATGCTATAAAATTTACATTGCTTTTGCAACATAACCTTTTCCTGGCTGACAACTGTCTGATTGCTGTACTTGAGGAGATAGTGGGACAGGCTGACCCAATCAAATCATATGTAGAGCCAGAGTTCAAGGAGGTTTGAGGTTTGTTATCAGAAGAAAGGTTCATCCAAACTTAGTTCTGCTCCTGTCAGTCAGATCTGCTCCTTTCCCAAATTAAAATTAAGTTTCTGGCAGAGACTGCAAACTTGAGAGAATTATACTGGTAGAAAAGACACTCTTCATGGGAAGATTTATTAATTAACTATAATAACCAGGATTTTGCTGGTTTTGTTTTCTTTCCATTTTATTTTTCTTTTTGTGTTTGTGTAAAAACAATCAATAATCTGGAGAGTTTATGCATTAATAGGTTAGTATAATGGGAGAATAAGAAAAACAGCCATAAATTATATGTTGAGTAATGTCGCCGTGCACCGATTCCTCACGGCTAGCCACTGGTGCACGAGACAGCAACCGCAACCTGTGGGTTCTTTTCCTCAGTCGGTGACTATCCTTGCTGCAAAGGAGTCGAGCGGAATGAGGGAGAGGACTCTCAAGGAGAGGGTAAAGAACGGTTTATTCAGTACCCTGGATCTCCCGAGAGAGACCCCGGGTGGCTCAAGACACCGGCTTTTATGCATACAGTTTCAGGGGTGGGGAAAACTGGTGGCAACCAATGGAGCAGAACCGGGGAGTGGCACATAACCGGGGTGATCCATTCAGGGAAGACTAGGGAAAAGGCGGGAAGGGACCCATCCAATCCCCAGGCTCAGGCCTCAGGGAGATTGGCATGGGGGGGTAAGGGTGATGGACAGGGCTGGTGGCGGGAAGGGACAGCCAATCAGAAGCTGTCTCCAGGGCAGGCAGGGAGAGGGTTATATAACTTTGAAGTAAACAACAAGATGGAGAACAGGGAACAGGGCCAGGGAAGCCATTTTGAACACCAAAACTGGGGTACATAGAACTGAAAATATACATGAAACATTAAAGAAACCCCACAACTCCCCCTTTTGTATTAACTAAAATGAGAGGGAACGCTCTCATGAGTCCATTAGAAGGCTGTCTCTTCATCCTGAGGCTCTGCGCGCAAGTCTTCAATCTGTCTGAGAGCGTTCTCCAGCTCTTGGAGCTCGATGTCCTCGCTTGGGCTCGTCTCCAGATAATTTATCGAGGGGGAGGTGTTTTCTGAAATGATTCTCATCAACAGTTTTTTAATGAGGGCAAAGGCAATAGAAACAATAAATAAGATGAACACAACCGTGAGACAAGTTCGTAGAATGGAACCGGACCATGAGGAGATCCCCCACTTATCAAACAAATGGTCTAGCCAGCCTCCAGTTTCCTTTTTATTGACCCGACCATTTCTCGGATTTGTACTATTGACTTTTGAATGTCCTCCGCTTTGCTTGTCAGATTAAAACAGCATAACCCTTCAAATTCTTCACATGTATGCTGGTGAAGCAGCAGCAGGTAATCGATGGCCACCCTGTTTTGCAGGGTGGCCTGCCTCGTGATTCGCTCCTCTGATAGGAGGTCCGTAAGGGCGTTGGACGTCAAATTGGCTTGTTTAGCCACCCAACACTCCAACTGGCTCAATTCTCCCATATTTTTTGCAATGGCTACCCAGGGCAGAAAAATAGTGACGGCCGTAGCCTTGGACCTGGACCAATGCAGTATCTCCGAATCACAATCCGGGTGGAGGTTTGCCAGGCCTCTCTTTTGGATTGGTGCATGCTTGGTAGAATTTTTCCGAATCCAATTAACAATTTGGGTTTTATTGGGGGTAAACAGCCCCAACTTCCCGATCGTGCATGGGCCTCCGATAAGAAGAGAGGGGATACCGGCGTAAGCCCGATCTCCGCAAATTAAAAAGGTCTTGGGAGGAAGGGCGAGGGGTTTGGTGCTGGAGGTGGTGGCCACATGGGCCAGGGCGGAGCACCATTTGCTGGCCCAATATGTATCCTGGTGGAGAATGCGGGCATTGATCCCGCCGTCGCCGTGCACCGATTCCTCACGGCTAGCCACTGGTGCACGAGACAGCAACCGCAACCTGTGGGTTCTTTTCCTCAGTCGGTGACTATCCTTGCTGCAAAGGAGTCGAGCGGAATGAGGGAGAGGACTCTCAAGGAGAGGGTAAAGAACGGTTTATTCAGTACCCTGGATCTCCCGAGAGAGACCCCGGGTGGCTCAAGACACCGGCTTTTATGCATACAGTTTCAGGGGTGGGGAAAACTGGTGGCAACCAATGGAGCAGAACCGGGGAGTGGCACATAACCGGGGTGATCCATTCAGGGAAGACTAGGGAAAAGGCGGGAAGGGACCCATCCAATCCCCAGGCTCAGGCCTCAGGGAGATTGGCATGGGGGGTAAGGGTGATGGACAGGGCTGGTGGCGGGAAGGGACAGCCAATCAGAGGCTGTCTCCAGGGCAGGCAGGGAGAGGGTTATATAACTTTGAAGTAAACAACAAGATGGAGAACAGGGAACAGGGCCAGGGAAGCCATTTTGAACACCAAAACTGGGGTACATAGAACTGAAAATATACATGAAACATTAAAGAAACCCCACAGAGTAAGACATTAATTTATCCCAATGTGACTGGAACTGCAGAAGAAAGTGAAGTGGTGAAAGGGCCATTCCAATTCCTAGATGTCCTGACGTCCTGAACCTGGGAGTACAGCTCTCATCTAATTAAACAAACTTCACTCAGTGAATGAAAAGAATATGGAATTAGATCTTCATGCAAACTATCATTTCCTTTAAGTGTCCTGAAATGCCAGGCATTGTTCCCAAAGGTGAGGCAGGTTAATGAAGGTGGAAACCTCCTGCTCTATTTAGGACACCTCTGAAACTGCTTGCTCTAAAATGTGTGTTTATGTAAAATAATAGTAAGAAGCATAGGCTTACTGGGAAATTCAAGTGAATCAAGGATGTTGCATCATGCTGTAGGTTTCCACTGAAGCATGTAAAATAGTGGCTCTTTAGCCTGATTTCTCACCTTCATTTCCAATCCGAGTCCTGCTTATATCAGAGTTTGGGGAAAATATGTTCATGAAAGAGTTCATAATAGTATTTTGCTTTTCATCACCACCTTCCAATGGTAATCAAAGAGTTGCAGAGAATGGATTTAAAACTAAAAATGCATGACTGTTCCAAAGATGTTGAGCTGATACAGTAAAAAAAATCCAGCAGCTGAATATTCTCACAATTTGCCCAAGATAACGATAAACAGCTCTTCAGTGTTTTTAAATAAGCAACGAATAAAGCAAGACTAAAAGCACGACTATATCTTCCATATCTCATCATATGTTTGTTTTTCATGTTCCACATAAAATTAGTAATAATTGCACCCTTGTGAAAAGTATTCCACAGAAATTAAAAAAAATCCTGAACACCTACATGCAGAGATGGTAACACAGAGACTGTTAGGGAATTATTAAGGCAAGGTGGTAATAGGCAGAATTTCCACCTTATCAACCCCACCTGAAGGGCAGAAGTAGTTGAGATGAAGCTGAAAATTTTCTGGCTCTTTCTGGCTGGATTTTTTGTTTGAAATATTTTGTTTTATAAATCAATAACAGTAAGCCCCAAAACTCTGGCAGTGGTGAGAACATTATTCATCTTCCTCGGCTGGTTGTTCAGCCCACTGGCATACAATCTTACACTGAAAGTGATAGCCATGCCTAACAGGAATGGATGATAACTTATCTAAAGGCTATATCTATTGGGTCTGTATTATTATATTGCAGGTAAAAGGAGTTTTTCAATTCACTGAAATAAAATGGAGATTTGGCACTGAGTGAGATTACTTATGAGTAGGATAAAGTGACTTTAGGTTTTAAAGCTACATCAGAGATATAGTAAATACATCTTTTATTATTCGATGCTGAAACTCATCCATGTGTATCAGGTCAGCACAAAGCTTTTATACTACTCCCTGTAGTTTAGAGATTCCACCACTGGAAAATGTTATAATAATTTAAAAAGGTAGATAGGATATTATAACCTTAATATCTTTCCTTCAAAGGAGAAATCAGCTCTTCCAGCAAACGAAGTCTTATCAACTCTAAAAAAAGAAGCTACTGAGGATCTCTTACACCTATCTGTCAGTATGTGAAAAAAAAAGTGAATTATTCCTCTGAAAATGCACTTCAATATATATCTAGTTCAGTCAATATTCATTTAGTTGTGTTTCCCTTCATTGCTCTTACTTAATCTATCAAATTAACAAAACGGCTTAGGAGAGAGAAAAGACTTTCACGACAGATATTCCCCACAACATACAGTAGAAGGAGGCCTATAGGTGCTGGTTATTCACTCTTGCCCCCACTCTTGAAAATGTCTACTTTTCAAGCTTTTCAAAACAGAAAATTTTATTTCCTAGTGTGTTCAGAAAACACTTGACACCATTATATATACCATTATAAAAACATCCATCATATACAGTTATTCCACGAATGTTGATTATTTTCTCTGACCAGCCTGAAAAATTCTTCTAACTCCTTACACTTGTATCTGTCATCCTACATCTATTCATTTGTATCTGACAAAGCTAAATGTGCTCTGCTCTTTTCATCTTTCCTTTAGCATTTTCTTGTAGTCTTTTATGTTCCTCCCTGTGCTCTCTCAGATGTGTCAACATTAGTGCTCACAGAAAAAGGGAAGACTTCAGGATGATCTAATAGATAGTTCTAAACCAGGAATTGGTTTGACAAAGTAACACAAGCTAGCCTGCACAGCCTGGCACACTGTGCCCAGTGAGGCAAATGGCAGAAATCATCTTAGGAGACAGCCAGGCAATTTTATTTTGAGAGAAAATTGAAGGAGACAGTGACATATCAGAGAGTAAAGGGAAAGATAAGCTTAACAGGGACAGACTCTTTGGGATAAGTTGGCTTTCTTTGTGTAAATAATTCTTAAGCTTCTGGAAGACATCTAACTTCAGCAGCTGGTGTTTTATGTTACACTGAGGCAAAAAAAGTTTGCTAATAAAATCAAATTTGATTTCATTTAAAAGGAGCACAGAGTTGTTTCAGAAGTTCAGGGCAGGTTAAATGCGACACATCTGAGATTCAGTATTTCAAAAAATAGCTTTTCTAGCTAGACATTCTGCAGATTTAATGTGCTTGATAAATCACTTTCATTGCTACAATGGGACTGACATAGCAGGTATAGTAATAGAAGCCCAAAGGAAACACAACATGGTGAAGATGAATGATATCAAACAGTACCTTTAATGGAAAGCAACTTGGACAGAAATGCCTTGAGCTGCTGTTTTTTATCACACCTTTTAAAATGTTGCATTGATTCAACAGTAATTTTGAAATTAATGTGTAAGTGTACGTATATACTGTAAGAATTTAGAAATATAAGTGTATCTGATATATATAGCATACATTATTGAGGGTGACTTTGTTTTGTTTGCCTGAAAAAAATGCAAAATATGTGAAAATAAAATGCTAAAGGCTGGTTGAGTTTTAATCCCTGTATAGATTTGGATATTTCCACAACACCCATCAAATTTTAAGCACAATAATGTAGCGTACAAGAAAAACTAGGAAGAATATTATGGTATGGAGTATGGAATGAGTTTTTTGAAGCACTTTGGCATTTGAGCAAATGACTGCATTTGTGCTTAGGGAAAGTTTAGTTACCAGAAAACCATCAAAGGCAGAATTTAGGGGAGGTATTTGCACTACTTGGAAAATTAAATTCTAAAACTAAAATCTTATAACATTTGCCTGACAACATCATTGATGTTTCTAGCATGAAATGAGAAGCCAACTTGAATTTGCAAGTTATGAGTAATAATTTTCCCAGAACAGTTGGCATTTTACAGCATTGTAGCATGTCATACACAGAAAAACAGTGATGCAGTCACTGACAAAGTAGCAAAGACATGTGACCAAAAGTCCATCTTAGGGAGCCTGGGGTGAGTGGGGGGAAGAACAGGCAGAGCAAAACTGAGAAAAATTCATTTGATAAGTTTAATAAATGAAGGGAAATCCAAAAAGAACCCCAGTGATGAAAAGGCAATCACTCATTGCGGTAGCACGGTGTCCTTGGGAACCTCCTCCGGCTTTGCCTCGGCCAGCCCTGACACCGGCCCAGGAAAGGTACAGTTCAGTATCCTGATATTCCTCACTGACCCTGTGGGCTCTGTGTCCTGCACAGCGTGAGCAATGATGGAGGAATAAAGGGAGAACTCTGACGAGGGTTCAACTCTGGAGTTTATTAGTGCCCCATAAGGGACAACCTCACCTGCAGGGACTCTGCCTCGGCAGAGCACAGAGCACCCTGGTGCAGCAACTTAAATACAGGGGTGGAACAATGGGAGGGGTTGAGCAAGGGACCAGTCAGGGGCAGGTAGGGAGTGCCTCTGTGACTGAGGGACACACAAAGGAGCCAACCCAGGAGGGGAAGGAGGGAACAGCTGGGATCCTGCCCAATCACTCGATGACCTCACTGGAACTTTCTAGACCCAGGGTGAGGCCTCAAAGTGATGGACAGGACACGGGGGTTATATAACAGATGATTGACAATTAACAGTGACTCAGGGGAAACCATAGGGAAAAAACTGTGGTGGGTACATGGAATGACCCATTATAGGGCACAAATAACAATAAAAGAGTAAACCATGAACACATACATTGATAAAACTAAAACACACCACTGCAACTCAGCTCCTCTCAGAAGCATATCAGTGCCCAGTCAGTCTCTGGACAGCATCCACCTTGGAAAGTCTGCCCAACACTTTTATTTATGCATATGATGTCATATGGCATGGAACAACCCTTTGGTCAACTCAGGACAGCTGTTCTGATTGTGTCCACTCAGCCTCCTGCTCACAGTCTCCTTCTTGTGGGAGGCAGAGTAAAAAACAGAAAGCCTCGACACTGTGCAAGTCCCATTCAGCATCAGTTCCAACATCAGTGTATGAATACCAGCATTTTAGTCACAAATCAAAACCACAGCAGCACAGTGATTGCTACAAAGAAAGTCAACTCCATCCCCACCAGACCAAGCCCAGTGAGTAAAGGCATTAGGGACTGAAACTTATTTTTAGTCTTTCTCCCTGCCTATCAGGGAATTATTTGTTATGGAGTATGATCCTGCTGCGTTTTGAGTAAGTGCAAGTTGACCCTAGGTCACAGTAAATTTAGATCTAGATATTTATTGTATCTTCAAAAACCTAGGTACAATATTCAAACCATACCTAATTAAATGCCTTTGAAACTGAATAAAGTATGAAAATTAATTAAACATTATGGAACATGTCTGGTGTGGTCTTTACGCTTCTCTGAAATCCAGTTTCAAGTCCAGGGATCTGGGACTTCTTTGTCAAGATAATGTTTCATTTTGGCAATTCTATTCAAAGCTGGAATGATTTTTTATATTCCAGCACACCTAAACCTAAACTGTGTCAGCTGCATCACATGAATTAAATATACACCCCCAAATGGATAAAAGATCAAAAAAACCTCACTGCAGTTTAAAAAATTTCGTACAGTTTGTGTCACAGCAAGAAAATGAAAGTTGTACTGTTTTCTTTGGATGATTCAGAGAGGAGTGAAAATTGTAATTAAACATTCTTATTGGTGTAATGTCACTGGAGGTGATTTCTTTTGCAAGATCATGTCCTTCTGTGACATTCTACCCAACTATTTCCCCCAACACTTCTCCTAGAGGTATTAAAAAGCAATATATCCTTTCTTAGCTCATGCACCCTTTCAAAACTCAACACAAACCAAAGTAAGTAAATGGTTAATACATATTCCATTCAAAACATCAAACATCATCAATGATGGTGGAAGAAAGTTTGGACCTAATACTCAGTAAGAAGTAGCAGTTAAAAAATTATAATATAATTTTTGTTTGTGGAGAAAAATCTCTCTGAATATGTTGGATTTGTTGTTGCTGAAAACATGTGAAGCATAAATCTTGCATAGGCTCTGTAACTGTGGTAAGCAATGCCAAACTGGGAAACAACTTTACCTAATGGAAATGTAAACAAAAAATAACTAATTGATCCAAGGGGATTCTCATGTCATTAAATATTCAGTCAAGTTTGTATGCAACAAACACCTTCTCCAAACTGAAAACAAGACTTGATCCCCAGCAGAATTGCCTGCCTCAGTGCTAGGTACATATGTAGTCAACCTGAGTTTTTTGTCACAATAGATGAATTGGATTACTAATTTTCAATATTCATCACCAAAATAAATCAGAATTAACTGAAGAACATAGTTGGTTGCACTGACACTTAGATATTGACATAATCACTATCTCTCAAAATTCACAAGGCTGATGTACACAGGCAAATAGAAGTAACTATTTTTGCACAGTCATCTACCATATTTTTCTATGATTAAAATTCATAAGAGAATTTGAACATCACACTCTTTGCAAGATGCTTTTATATTTTATGTATGCAGCTATAATCATTGGCAATGTCAGTTGGCACTTGTCAGAAAAGCCATGCACTTTGTAACAGCATTTTTGTCTTTTGGGAAAATTTCTTTTTTTTTTTTTTTCTTACTTGAAGGGATATTTGTAGAATAGAAGATTAAAAGGAGCATGAATCATCAGTATAGTACAGCTTATACAATTCATAAGTACTATCATATTTTCTTTTTCCACAAATTGCAATTAGCAGAAACAGTCATCTTCTGTGAAATTTACTGATCATCTTCATTACGTTCTTCAAACAGAAAATTATCTTTTTTATAAAATTAAGGCCTGTATTTACTCATACAGGCTGTTACCCTAGGTAGAAGAGGCCATGCAAAAGAAATGCTGATGGCATTCCTTATAGCAGGATAGTGAAGGAAGTCAGACACTACTTAAAAGATATCTGGTCACACTAGCTCTTTTAGTTTAAGTGAGAATTGCATAATGGCTGTTGTGATCTGGATAAACATTAAATAAATCATACAGTGCTGTGCATGGCTCCAGATTTGCTCCAGCCTTTATCACAAGAAGTACTCTTATTTGTGCCTGCATGCTCTACTCATGATCAAGGTCAGCTTTGTAAAATAGAATGTAAATAAAGGTAGGGCTAGAGATATTAAGTGAGAAAGATTGGTAATATATATGGGAGAATGATATTTCTGATGATATGCTCTTCCTTTTCCTGTTCATCCTGGAGACAGGAGTTATTTCTGGTGTGCTTCCAGGAGCAGTACCAATCCAGCTCCAGGTGGAGCAGACAGGCTCCAGAGCAGCTCTACCACTTGCTAAGTCCTGATGATCTGCAGTCTCAGACCCTTCTTGGATCTCAGTCTTCTAGGCTCACCCCAAATCTGCATCCCTGTACTCACAAAGATGTGAATCCAAGGGACGCAGAAAGACAGGAACACTTATCTCTAGGTGTAGTGTGTTACTTCTGTGGGAGGCAGCATTCCTTGTGATTACTTCATGACAGAATGGAAAGCACACAACACAGAGGAAGTCACAGACTTTTGCAGAAGAAAAAGCCTTTATGGAAAGTGGTTTCTCTTTGTCTCCTGTCAGCCCTCCAACTCAGAAAGAACAAGGGTGCTTTAGCTGTTAAGGTGGCAGGTTCTTTCTACTATAAAAGAAGATGTTTTATGCCTAGGTCCTTCTGAACTGGGACTTAAAACATTTTGAAAGCTTGAATTACATCTCAGAAGATATTTCTTCATCCAAGCAGATCACTAAAGGAAGCATGTAGTAATGTGCCCCACACGCCCAGCAAATGTTTTCCATATAGGGAAAGTTTAAGGCTCACCCCTTAAGGTAAAGAACCTACATTCTTCCACACCTTTCTGACAAGGATTGGCTCAGTGCCAACACAGGGCATAGATTGGGCTCTGAGAATGTAACAAAACCCCTTGGTGATCTTATTGGCTGCAAGCCAGATTATCCCTCCTAAAACATTCAGTATTTAAGAAAGAGCACAACAGAAAGTAAAGTCTTTTCTAGATGTGTTAGCAGGGATTCTGAGGTTTTTTTAGGTGCCTGTGCACGGCTTACTATTTGTTTTCTGCAATGTTTTGTTACTTTGCTATTTTTTCCTTATTAAACCTTTTGATTTATAAAACATCTTTGAGGAGCAGTCTCACTAATTATTATAACCACTTTTCTGAAAGGCTGGATCCTCAGCGTGTGGAGTCAAACACACAGAAGCAGGAAAAAAGTACTTGGAAGCATTATTTTGGGATGTCTGAACAGATGAAAGACCTACATCACAATCAGACAACAGGATGCATTAGATACTTTTCCCTTCTTGGGTCACAGGCTGGCACAACAGTTAGTACACATCATCTTGAGAAGTGATGAAATTTCTAATAAAATAGCTTTCTCTGTACTTCCTGTTCTCTCCACATTTTCAGAAGTTAAATTACCCTTTAATTTTTTCAGTCTGGCTTATTGTTTTATTTCTCACTTCTCTCAGAGCTAGCTAGAGATTATCCAGGAACATTTCCAGCATGCCCACAACCTCCTGTTGACTCTCAATTGCAATGCTTCTTCCTAATGACATTTACCTATAGAGAAACTGATATGGTATTGACTTTGAAGACATTTTCCCCACTCTCGCCTCCTAGGATGAAAAGCTCAACTTTTAAGGAGGCTTGTTGATTAGACTATCCTTGAAGTTGGAAAGTCCTTCCTACTGCACATTTCTACCTTTTTTACTTCTCTCTAGCTGTCTCTCTCCACTTCGACATGGATATTAAATGAAAATTACTAAATATATAATGCAAATCATCAGATCACTGACATGTTTTATATTTGCCATATGAGCATGACATTCAGTCATAACAGTGGTCTTCGACAGGGATGATTTTAGAAAAGAAGTTTGGAAACTTGGACCTATAGACTATAAAACTACAAAACATTGCAACTGGTTTGGTCTGTTTTCCATTGTAAAGCCTTTGTGATATCTTAGATTCTGTTAAAATGATAGCATATCATCTCCTGGCTCTCCTTTGTCGGAGGCTAGAGCATTTACTTTTCATATAAATAATATATTAAAAATATATATAAATATAGATATATTTCATCATTGCTTTAACTTTTGAATTTAATATACTGCACAGTTAATAGAAAAGCATTAAATATTTCCATTATTTTTTACGTCTTCTGTGTCTGCCCATGCACAGACACCAGAGCTATTCCTATTTATTCTAAAAAAGTCTAAAGAATTTTAAAAAATATAAAAAAAATCTTACCATTCTTTTCCTTAAAAAATGAATGTGAGCTGTATTTCAATGTGTGGGAGAGAACAAAGATTGACTACTCCCTCAAGGCATTTGGTAAGATAAGAAATAACCTTAAGGCAATATTGTGACTTTTGCAACTATTGCTGTTTTGGAGATGTAGGGTAACGAAGTCCATTCCTTTCAGTTTTAGCTGCCAGAGGCAATCTGCCCACAGAGGACAGAGCTTATGTTTCACATTTCTTGTCTTTTATGGATAATGCCAGAAGTAAGAGTTATTTGACGTCTTAAAGGAAATCTCATACATATCCCTATAGCCTCATAATTTAAAACTTTTTTTTTTTTTTAATTAGGCAAGAAATATTGAGTTAATCACTTAAATATTGAGACATAAGGCTGTTTTCAAACTTGTTACAGAAAGGAGGATGCCCTCAAATTCCACCACACCAACTGGGTTATGGGGAAAATGAGGTGGCCTCAGCAGTATCATGAGCTCTGCAGATGTAAAACTGCCATTAAAAAAGAGAAAGCCTGACCAAGTAGCTAACCTTTGGGAAAAGTATAAAAAATTACTGTCTTACTAAAAAAGTATTTCAAGGTTAGATCCCACAGCACTTTCAAAGAAGGTCCTGCTGTAAGGCAATTATGAGCCTGGAACATGACCAAATCCAACACTGCATACAGTGTACATGGAAATTAAAATAGCTGGGATAAAAGTTTGGGTTAATCTTATTACATTTATCTCAAAGATGAAGAGTCAAATAGTTTGAAATATAAAAGTACATGGAGGTTGAAATAAAAATCTGTAACTATAAAGTATTAAAGTTATTTTTTATTCTGCTAGCAACTGCGTTCCAATACTTTAGCATTTTCAGCTGAACCCAAAATCACAGGGGAATTCATTGACAAGAATTATTCTCAGAGTTAAAAACATGAAGTAAAATTGTGCCTAGAGCAAAACATTAACCATTATAGGCTCCCTGGGCCAACTGTCTATGTATTTCTGAGACTATGAGGCATAGTGAAAGTGAGGTGGCATTGAATTCCTCCTCTGCATCCCTGTGAGCCCCTGAGTGGGAAGCTGGCCCCATGTTTTCAGAGAACATGTAATAAAAGACCATAACTCTCTCTACAGGACTCATTAGTCACTTGCTACTAGTTTCCTGCTTGAGAATCACAACACTGTGTAGTTCAGGTGTAGCCTGCTAATTACTTTTCTCTTTTTCTCCTTCTTCCAAGTCTTGAAATAAACCCAAATGAGATGAAGTGGGTCAATAAATTCCCAAAGATTCACTGAAGCAGGAAATGTAATCTCATGGAATCCTGATTGCTCTAGAGACTTCTAAAAAAGAGTGGATGCTGTGCATATCTATTGAGGCTCTAAGACACAAAGACAAAAGGAATTTGCTTGCATCACACTCGTTGGGATTTGTTCCTTGTTTTTATTGCTGGTGTATAAATGTGACAATAGCATGAATTATTTCTGCAGACACAGATAACCACTACAATAGATTCCAATAGATTCATATAATAATAACATATAATTCAATTCCAATAGATTAATATATTGCAGACAAGGCACAAAATTCTGGTGTTAGTTATGTCACAGCTTAATGGATTTGACATACAACAAACATCCTTTCAGGAACATAAAAAAAATTAAATGTATTAAAAATACTAGCCCCTTTTTTGTCATGATGAGAAGACCAACTATACTGCGCTCTAAATAACTAGAAGTACTTGATTAGGCAATGATGATTAAAATACTGAGTTTAAGGACTTTCTGGACAGTGGTCCAAATTTGACTTAAGCTGTTGTCTGCTAAGTTTAGCTATGAAAAGAGGAAACTTAATAAGTTTAGTTTACACTAAAATAGAATTTCAGCGTAATGACTGAAAAGGGATATTGTTGAGTTAGTGACTCATGAGAGGCAAAATCAAGAAGCATGAGTCTCTGTACTCTTCCAAAGGCACCTAAATTTGCATCATAGTTGTGTGCGTATTTGTCCATATCTATACATGATGCAGGTATTTGTGTGACCAGTTGTCAGAGTGGAATAAATTGACTCACATAATCCCAATACAGTATTTTGCAACCCAGGACCACTAGGGATTAAAGAATAGTGCATATGGAACTTCCATGCATGTAGAACTTTTGAATACCTGCAGCGATGAGAGACTGGCTACAGTAGTCTCCATTTTTTCAAGGAGTCTCTCTGTCTCCCTGTCTAATGCATTCCCAGGATTTAAACTGCAGTTTAAACTTCAGCAGCCCTCAACAAGTTACAAGAGTAACTTTATTCTACTGTTTTTATGTCATTCATCTTTTAGTCATCTTTTTCAACTGGAATTATTTTTACAGCTATCACAAGAGTCCCCTTCCCTTCCCTTCCCTTCCCTTCCCTTCCCTTCCCTTCCCTTCCCTTCCCTTCCCTTCCCTTCCCTTCCCTTCCCTTCCCTTCCCTTCCCTTCCCTTCCCTTCCCTTCCCTTCCCTTCCCTTCCCTTCCCTTCCCTTCCCTTCCCTTCCCTTCCCTTCCCTTCCCTTCCCTTCCCTTCCCTTCCCTTCCCTTCCCTTCCCTTCCCTTCCCCTTTAGTTTTCTGAATTTTGCATAGCATTAAAACACATTTAAGTCTCCAAAGGACACACACAAAAATAATAATGCAATGCATTTTTGTGGACTTAGGATACAACATAATAATGTCTTAGTTTCTGCTATCAAAAAAAGAAAGTCAAGACCATAATTGGATAAAATTCTCACAGTGTCAAAATTTTGACATTTGGGGCACTACTTTTTTGTCTGTTTGGTAATGCAAAGTGCTGCTTTCTCTTCACAGTGGTAAATTTAAAATTATCTCATTTGCTACTGTCTGTTTGAGCTTTTCATTTCTCACCTTTCATGTCAATCAGGGAATGTAGAAAGGGAAATAACTTCTTGATGATTGGACACACATAGCTTTAATCATTTGTCAGCTCCTGTAAATCAGCAGAAAGAACAGTCAAAGACTTAGCTCAAAAACTATAACCAAAGTGTCTAAAGCTAGCCAGGTTTCTCTGATTGCTTGATTTAATAAAAGAAAAGAAAGAAAAAAAGATTAAAAGTGAAAGTAAAGTACACTGGGTATCCAAAAATGTTAAATACATAAGGGATCATTATAATGGCCCTAGATGTAAAAGAATATCTATAACCTAATGGTTAATTAGACTTTAGAGAACATAATGTGTGCAGAAATTTGAATAAATGAAGAATATAACAAATTATTTCCTCTACCTAGGGTTTTTGAATGTAGATACCATTAGTCTCATAAGCTGAGTTCTCACACTGGACACCTTCTCTGAGACCACCTGAGGTGACCCATTTCCATCTTCCTACCACCAGTCTAGCACAAGAATTAAGAAAAACAGCTTGACAGAGATTAAACAGAAATAGTGTTTTAGATAGGCAAGGCTTTCTGTGTACTCACTACTGTTAACTCCATAAATACACCACTCTTTAAAACATGGTCAGGAAACCAGAGGAAGGAGCGGTCACCTGCCACACCTTGCTGCTGGCATTTCCTGGATCTTGGATTTTTTCATCTTGCTTGCTCTATCCTGGTTGCAGAGCTCAGCCAGTGCTGGGGACAAACGGGTGAGTCAGGGAGCACTTTTTCTCAGTTGCCAAGCTATTGACAGAAGTAGCTTATTTTATTTTGGCAGTTCCTTCCCTTCTCAAGGCTTTTTTTCTTCTCTTGCTTATGCAACATTTACTTCATTTTCAGATTCTATAAATATTTGCTCATATTATTGTTTACATTGATTTTTGTGTCAAGTGTTTACCAAGTTAGATTTATTGCCTCTTTTTAGTCTGTAAAATATTAGTGTCATTGTTAAAGGAATTCAAATAATTTTCCTAAGGGATCTATAATTTTTAAGAGCTTTTCATTCATGCCAGGAAATGAATTTTAAGTCAAAAGGCAATTAAATGAATCCTGACAATGCAATTAAACCTTTTTCTTTGATGGGTGAATCCCAAGGAATTTGATGAGAACCAAATAAAGGTAGTTATGAATTGTAGCTCCATTCTCTTTACAGAAGAAAAAGAATGTAAATTAATAGGCAGATGCAAAACATCTCACAACATCATCATCAGAGAAATTTATCTTCATTCTTCAAGTATATTCATAGCTTTTCCCCCATTGTTTTTCTGTTCCTCCATGGATGAGTGCAAACATTAGAACCGATTGAGGCATTGCCAGAAGTAGTAATGAAATGCAATTCTGATAATATCAGTGATTGACAAAACAGAAAAATCATGGAAGTATGGTAAAGATAGGGCCAAGTGCTCTTTTGTGTGGAAGTTCCCGAGGTCCCTTACAAGTGATGCATGTAGACATTATTCTGTCAAAAAAAGCGCAGAGACATTCAGGAGTAGCAGAGTTTAATAAGAAAATGTAATGATTTCATGGGATGCAGACAAAGTGAAGCAGACACATTTTGTTCAGTCAGAATATTTACATGCTTAGAAAATAAACATCTGTGAAGTTTTTTACTTTCAAAGATTCAAAGGGTGAAATGAGTGGCAGGATTTAGTTGAGGCTCATTGTATTTTTATTATTTCAGATCAATCAGGATGGCAAATTCCAGATCCCTGGAACTTTATTGTAAACACCCAGCCATAAATATTTTCAAATACATCAAAATGTGCTCACGCACCAATTATTTTGTGCCGCTCTGAGGAAAAATGAAGAACACTGCAGCTATTTCCCCAGGAGCTGCATGCACTTACACACTACGTCCCCAATCCTGCCCGAGTGCATCCACAATAGTAGCAGGTAAAAATAAATGTGAAAAAAAAAAACATTTTGTGGGGAAAAAAAAATCTGTAGTCAGTGATGTTTCATTATATTACTTGGGAAACAACACTTACAAAGGCAAACCAGAGAAGTTGTTGCTGTGCAGTGAGCAGAGGGGAGAAATGTCAAAAGGCAAAGACTCCTGGTAACAGAGTTTGACCACATCAATCTCTGCCAAGCGATTATGCAGATTATTACTTTACAAACATATTGGTAAGACAACAAATGCAGACACTATTCCACATGCTATCAGCATGTGAAGAGATTTTTAGAATCAGATTTTATGAACCTTTAAACTGTTCAAGTTTCTTTATGAAATGATCAGCAATTTTGATCAAAGTTAACACACAGAATGTTTATTCACAACAGTAACAAACATTTATAAATGTGTAGCTTAACTAAGCAGAAAAGGTTATCAGCAAGCATTTAAAGAAACATTAAAAACACATAAATAATCAAAATCTATTTACAATTTACAGCTAATTTCCTTGAAATATGTACACAAATTATAATTCTGTCTAGCAGTGAAATTTTGCAACTGTGGTTTTTTTCCATAAAATATTTATGTGTAATTGCAAATGGTGGATAATTTTATCAATCATTACAGCTTATTAGACACAGTTTAGTAACACTGCCACTGAATTCAGTAGATTTGATGCAATTCTGATTAGACTCTAACAGTTAATGACTTTTAATACAGAGGGGGTTCCATTTATTTGGTTTATTTTATTTCACCTATTTTTACTTTATTGTCTTTTCAATTCTATTATTCTATTCTATTCTATTCTATTCTATTCTATTCTATTCTATTCTATTCTGTTTTCTGCTTTATTTTATTGATTTAACTGATCAATAACACCAAGTTGTTTTTGGCATCCAAAACCTTCCATTTTCCTTGGCCATATTACATCTTACCAGATAAAGTTGTGGACAAACCACAACTGTGACTTTATTATTTATTATTTATTTCATTAAGATTAAATGATTGGAGTTTAGTAAGCAAACTGCTCCAGACAATTTGCTATGCTTTCAGAGAGCAAGCTCCCCCATCCTGAGTAGACGCACTTGGAGCTGTCTCCAGAGGCAGGAAACACTGCAGGTCAGAAGGGGAGAGGTGGGGGAAGACATGGTCACTCCTCCACAAACCCTCCAGACAGGAGCTGTGATAGTGGTGTGCAAAAAGGGTGTGCTCCACACACCCTCAGTGGTGATGTGCTCTCTCTTTCCCTTATCCATTGAGCTTGTGTCAGCTGGGCCGGGTGGCCACTCTTGGATCCCTGAGATGAGTCCAGATAATGGTGTCTACACCTGCTGCAGGCCAGGAAGCGCTGGTGGGGAAGGGGGTGGATATCATGTGGAGTAGCTATCCAGATTTGTGTTACATCCCTGCAGGGACTCATCAAGGGCTTTGACAGGAGTTAGGGGATATACACCTGGGTGGTTCTGCAGAGAGCAATACAACTGCAGGGTGTCACCTACAGCTTCAGACCTCTCAGCAACTCAACTTGCATTATTTTTATTTATTTATAATTTTATTTTTATTCTCACAGGTTTTTAATTTCATTGCAATTAAAAAAAAAAAAGGATGCAGGGGTTTAATATTTGGAGTTGCAAGGACAGTATTATTCTTTAAAGTTATTAGCATTTTCTCTTAATCATTTTCTCTGTTAGCATAAAGGGAAAAGAAGGAAATGGATTCAGCCACAGTACTGCTCAATAGTGTAACTACATCTCTCATCCTAGAGGCTTGCACCAGTACAACATACTGCATGAACAATTACTTTGATGGACTGTGCCCTTGTGACATTGGACAAGAGCACTAATGGCAAGGCAGTAAGTCCATCAAAAGGATTCACACTGAAAAAGCTGCAGACCTTGTCAGAGGGTGACCTGTGTGTGACAGCATGACCATTAATTTTCTCTTTTGTAATTTTTTTCCCTCTTCATTAGCAGATTAGTCTTAATTAAACACTAGCTGTTAGATCAAAGGGAGCTAGATCAAAGAAGGAAAAAAGCCCAATACATTTATGCTAAAGGACTTGGCATGATACTTTCTGAAACAGCCTGTGAAAAGTATTATCTGACAATACACTTGTAGCCAGACCCTGAAAAATAGGACCCACCTCTTTATACCTAGAGTCTGGCAGATTATCTGTTTGTTTGTTTGTTTGTTTTTCCGAGTCATACAAACACCCCTTCCAGGACTGTCTCAGATAAAGATATCCACTTATTGACAATCAACCTCGAAGTAGTGTCCAGCTTCAACAACAAATACAAAATAGTGTTGGCCATGCTACAGATAAGCATTACTACTTTAGTGGGCAAGTGAATTTGAAGATTATTAAGTGGAAATCTGCTCAAAGTTTTAAGAAGGATTTGACAAGAGAAGCAATTTTCCTTTGAGCTTGTATTCAGCTTTGAATCTCACTAGAACAGTTTTCATTTCACAGGCAGTCACTCACTGCACACCTGAACTTTAAAATTTCATGAATGCATCCTTTGCAGGAGACTGGCAATAGCTCAGATATATTAGTAAGTGCAATGATGTCAATCAAAAAAAGAAAAAAGAAGTGCAAAGCAGTTTCTTTCATTATTGTGTTCATCTTGATAGTTTCAAAGCTTCTGTGTTTTGAATTCTGAAACTGCTCTCTACTTTGAATAAAATATAACCATAAAAAAGAAGCATATTAATTAATTAGTATAATTAGGAAGATAATAGGTCTATCTAATTATACAATAGTATATTAATTAATATACATATTTTAGGGAAAGTACTTTCAAATCAAAATAGCTGATGATAATTTTAATTTAACTTCTCGTAAAGGTAGCCATGCTCACACATGTAACAAGTTCAGCTTCTGTTAGGGTTCTGATTAACACATATACTTGCACCACTAGGATTTACAAACATGCTGGAGGCAAGGCCAAGGGTAACAATGAATGAAGTACAGCCAAAGGGAATGGGCTCAGCTGCTGGGAATAAAAGAGCAGGAGGAGGCACCTGAAGCTTTGCAGAGAGCAAGGAAGCCTGAGAGGTGGATGGTGTGGATTTACAAGTAGTGACGTTGTGTGACAGAAGCTGTTCTCACTGTTGGAGAGGCTTTTCTGGAGGGCAGAGACTGTCCCAAGCACAGCTGAGGAACTTCAGCCCAGTGGTTGGAAGGTACTGGTATGTTGCTTTCTGAAAGTTGTTGATATATGAACATGCATGTAAATATTTGTTATAACTTTATCAAAGTACTCCTTGTCTATCCTGTTTACTCAGACCTTTTTGTGTTATGCTGGGAACTGACAGGACAAAATACAAGTCTCCTCATCAGAATTGCTTATAGGACATGTAAAGCCATTTCAAGTGCTGTGTCTATCTGAGAATCCTAATTTTCTTGATCAGAGATAGCAGAAATTGCATTGTTTCTATTCTCTCCTTGAAGTTAGGAGGACAAAGACCATTCAGTTTTTAAAGGCTGAGTTTTATGAAGGTACTCTAGGAATGTGGAGCTACGATGAAAATGGACCAACACATGAGTCATTTAACATAGAGTTATCTTTCCCACTGTATCCTTGCTCAATGGATGATTTTCTTAGATCCCACAAAACTACATGGTCCCTTGTGTTCTCCTTGGATGAGATGAGCTCTAACATATCTGGATTTTAGGTATGTATCTTGTCTCTTCTGCTTCTTTAGAGTGCCTCAAGTGTCATTTGTGCTGTAGGTCCTTGGTCCCTTTGCCCCTCCTCAGCCTGCTGCCTGACACTGTGCCAGCAGAGGAGTGCAGCACCCTTGGAGAGTGAGCCACGTCCTTCACTCCTGGTGTTGTGTCTGTCTGGGAGCAAAGCAGCCAGTACTTTCCATCACAACACCTGTGACGTGCAACTACATGCAGATGGAAGGGAAAAGCAGTATGTATATGCATTGAGATATTTCTATTTTTGTTCTGATCAGCTGTATTTATTTACATTCCAGTTACCTTTACCATCTTCTGGAGCTCACATCTGCTTGCAAATACTGGAAACTTATAACTTGTATTTATAATTGGAAATTTTCCATGTTTTTATATTTCATGTTGCCTGATCTCTTTTCATGTTATAGTCCTGTGTTGAGACTAGTAAGTGCAATGGAAAGTATAGGGGACATAACTAGTAAATATAAAGTTGCTTTCTATTATGAGTTTGTAAGCTTGTATTAATTTCTTTATAAGAAACACTAAGTGCTCTTGTTCTTGTCATGACACTTTTTATCAGGACTTTGAAGATGATACTGATAATCAGCAGAAATGTGTGCCTGCTGGGAGCATGCATGAAGAACTCAGCCTGGCAGTCTCCTAACCTAAGTAAATTGGAAACCAATCAATTATTCCTAAGTAGGAAGACAACTACTTTGCATAAGAAAAGATAATTGCAAAATGTAATTGTTGCTTTTATAAGCCAGGACTACTCATTATTTTGTGTCTCATAAAGCTGTAATCCTAATTACATAGAAGGCTACATGTCAGATCCACAAGCCAAATTACTCCTGTGGTTGTTTTGTTAAACTCAAATCACATACAGCATCCTCTCTGTACAGAGTTTATGCTGAATGAGCTCTTCCAGACATTTCCTATCATCAATACTATGTAAGAACTTAATTTTGTGTTCTGTCTTGTAAAAATAGTGCAGTTGGGTTCTTTGTTCATGTTTGAGCACTGAATGCCAGCAGTTCCTTACATCATATGTACGTACACAACAGCTTCCTTGTTTTACTTTATGTTATTTAGGAGTAGACTTATCAGTTACTTACCTGAATACCAGATATTGTTGACTGCAACTAACCTGTGGAAGTTTAAATAAAAGATTATCAGCACATAGAATATCTGAATGCAAATAATATTTCTGGGGAGAATTAAACCTATTCCATTATGAATGAATTCCATTATTTCTTCATAATGCAAACACTGTCTTGGGAAGTATGGCAAGTAGACTCCAGGAAAGCTTGCATAGATACACTTTTTATTTAATTGCGGATAGCATGTGATAATTGAAAGCTGGTGTGTATTAAGAGTACATTTTGTACCTGTAATTTACCTATAAATCCACTGACATAAGAATACTATAAATCTAAATATTGAGCAGTACTCTTGCTTTTAGACTTCTGGTATTCCTGGGAGTACTTGCCCCACCTGAAAATTGTGCTGAAAGCTAGTCTGTTTCAAGCCATTTTGTTATACATCTTCATTTATCTCTATTATCTTGCCTAGTTTTTTGTCTTTATTAATACATGACACACTAGAGCACCTTTCAGTGCTGATTTATATTAGTGTCACAGAAATTACAGCCTGCAAAAAGGAAATTCCTTCTCTCAGGAGGATGATAAATATCTACTTAAGCCTGTAATGACATTAAATGTTAATGTTTTCCTGAAATGAATCAGACAGAAGAGGTGTTTAAAGGAAGTGTGACCCAGAAAGCACAACCAAGTGAAAACAAAGTCTCTTAATGCACTTCTTAAGGTATCCCTTAGTGTGAATGACATTTGAAAGTACCAAGCCACTTCAGAAAGAAAAGTGATGGTACTTGTGTGTTACTAGCAAGAGTCTCTTGAAGGAGCAGTAAATTTGGAGCACTGTTTAATATACCTAAGATTTGGCAAGAAAGGAAGGCTGAAAGAAAGATCATTAAATTAGGGAACTTTAAAGAAAGACAGGTTTAATAGGGGATAGTGGACCCTGTGCCTTATTGCGCTATGCCTTGTAATACTATGACCTCTTTTGAAGAGCTCTTAGTGATCAAAATGGTTTTTTTTTGTTATTTTTTCTTTTTTTTAGTTTTTCATGAAACTAAACTTTATAATGAGCAGAATTTCTAGAGACATTCAAAATGTCCCTGAATATATAGGAAAAAAGGTGTAGGTTATTTGTAGGTATATTATATTCAGATTCCTCCTAGCAGGAGTCTCTGTGGGGACAGAGGTCTTAGGATCTTATGATCATATTTTGATATTTAGCTATGTAGCCATTTAAGACTAATTTTCTTGACTCTTAAGAATTGCCTCACCTGGTAATTTTAAAACCTGGCAAGTTTAAAACATGGAAAACCCTTGTTTCTAGATCTGTGGTGGCTAGATTCTTCAGTGTTATCTATCTGCCTTAATTATATATTACAGTGGCTTCGTGCACTGTCATAATGCACTGGCATGAATACTTTCACTGTTTTGATTCAGTGAACTAATGAACTAAAATTCATCAGATTTGAAGACTAAAAGTCTTCAGATTTTCTGTAATGTGTGTGCCTGTGGTTTAGACACTTTTTAAAAAAATATTTTATTTTAGGAAATTCTGGTAAGATAGCAAGAGAGCTAGGCTAAAGGTTTTGATATATGTGATTACAGAAGGGATATAGGGTGAAGTTGTACTATTACTGTCAGTAATGTCTTGAGGCATTTAAAATGCTTATTAAAATTCCCAGAACTTATAAAAATTCCTAAATAACTGAGCTGTGAGGGTAAGTTTGAAATGAACCTACAATGGCTTCAGGACAGAGGCAGCATTATAAAGCAATGAACTGTGACTATATCCTGCTCTCCCTAAATGAGAAGTACTGGAGAAATGCTTACTCTGCTCTTTCTATATATTCTCTGTATTCAAGTTTTTGTCACATTATATGTTAATGGAACATCTTAGGTGCAAGTAAATGCAGTATTTGCATGAAAAAAAAACTGTTTGCAAACTTTTATTCTTGCCAAGCTGTATCTATTATTCCATTGTGCTTTAAACCTGTCCTCCAGAAACCAATGGACTGCTAACTGCAGGAAAGTCTCTGGACTCTTGTGACTCTGTAGAGCAGAGGCTGATTTTTAGCTTTGTTTCCTCTTGGTATTTTATAATATGCAAGCTGTGGTAAGGAAAGATCATTCTGCTTCAAAGTGCAGGGGGATTGAGCCAGCCCAGCCCTCTTCTGAGAGTACCACCTTAGAAGGAGAGTAGCAGAGAAGCTGATAAGGAAAAAACGTTGCTTGGGTCAGGCAGTCATGGGATATGTGCAGGGAGCTTTGGCCTGGGGCTGGCTCATTAACCTCTGGGTTAATGAATTCTCTGAGAAGTCATGGAACAATCCAGTCGAGCTCTGTGGCTCTTGCTCAAAAGTGGTGGGACAGAGATTCAAAAGCCTGGCAAAAACAGGGCATCTGAACAGCAATTATCTGATGAGGATTTTAAATGCCATCATAGTTAGGCCATCAACCTGCCATGGCTCCATCCAAGGTGGGGAAAGAATTGGTTAAACATAGCTGAGGAAAGTGAGAAATTATAGAATAGAAAGGGCTAAAAGCTGTTCAGCACCAGGTATGATTATTCCTAGATTCAAATGCCTTGACTAGGGAAGACTTTTTATTGGCACAGATAGATAGCTACATCCAAACTCAGAACTGAGGTGATTTATTAGATGAGCTGGTGGTAGATAGCCCTCTTAAGGGCAAAAACTGGTCCCAACCTTCTTCTAATTCTAACAGTAACTTCTACTAGCCTTGACCAATGAAAATATTTTCAGACAAATGAATTTATTTATTTAAATAATTAGATAAATACATTAAAAAAAACTTCATTAGCAATGGAGTCATTTAGTAGAATGTTAAATGACTAAATGACTCCATTGCTAATGAAAATATATACTATTACAAAACAAAACTGAACAGGGCTCTATCAGCTTTTTTAAATACAATGTAAAGCTTCCTGTTCTCCATTCTTAAAACCAAAGAATGTGCTACTGGAGGGGAAACAAATACTTATGGTAGTGTGTGCTTTACAGCCTAGATAAACTCTTATTTTGCACTGTTTTTGCCTGAAGCGTTGCTTGGTAATGACTTACCTTGAGGCTTCTTTTCTCTCTAGAGTAAGACTCCTGGAGCAAAAATGTAACTATTAGATGATAAAACAAAACTTTCCAACTTTGGAACTTCTAAGGCTTCTTCCTTACTCTGTATACTCGTGATATATTTTTAAAATGCAAGGCAGAAAGGCTAAATACAAACCATAAGAATATTCCCTATTTCATTCAAGTTCTTCTAGAGGGACCAGCACTGCCTAATGCTATTAAAGTTACTAATCTCCAACTATACAGACCTGTGTTAACACACAGTAAAAATATCCCTTGAAAATACAGCATGCTTCTTTGGGCATCATACATTTATGATTTTGCAAAAAATAAAGCAATTTGGGGTTGCTTACTCATGTCACCTATCTCTTGCATAGTAACATAGCTAACTGGGGTAAATGGAAGACAGGGAATTAAAAATTTTAGCATAGGTAACATAAAATTAAAACCAATTCTATAAGGGTCTGTTCCTCTGTCTCCATATGACAATGTCAAAGAAACTCAGACTTGAGTTGCTTGACCTATCTTTATGGATGATGAGGTTCAGTCTGCTACATGACAGACAACAAGCTCTGAACTTGCATAACTCTTAGTGTATGTAGCATGCACCCACACTTCAGAGAAAAACTGTGTTCCTGTTCATACACAGACTGAGCATAGGAGAATGTCTGCCCTTGGATTTGAGATGTTCTAACAGGAAGCCTTTTCATTAAAAACTCCTAAGGAGGCATTCTCTTGTATGTGTGTGCACATCTGGAAATGAAAGACATGGAGGTCAAAATCCTCTAGGACAGAAATACAGGGGAGTAAAAAAACTCTTCAAAGCCTCAACAAGAGTATAAAATCTTTAGCTCACACTAGAGAATACACCTATATTACATTTTTCTCTTGAATATAGTATTCAGTACTACCAGAGAGAGCAAAATCATACTGAATTTCTCATATATTACAAGGAATTGGAAGAATAACTCAGAGTTTCTAAATTGCTCAATGGACATCTTAAATAATTTAACAATGAGGTTCTGAATTTGTGTGTGACTTGACCTAATGAGAAACCTGCAATCATGTGGAGGTCACTTCTAGGTCCTTAACAGGACACTGAACCTTGTTAATGTCACTTAACATCACTGTAAAGAGAGATCTATTTGGCTTTTCTGAAGAGTATCTGTAGTTAAAATTTAATTCAAAAAAGAACAGAGCTGGCTTTTTTTTGTTGTTTGGTGGTTTTGGTTTGTTTGTTTGTTTTTAATTTTCTTTGCAACTGTTTTGCTTCTATGACTCTACTATGCTTTGATACTCAAATAGGCATTTCTTTTGTTAAAAGTTTTTAGATGTCCACTGCTGTAAATGTAAACTAGTGAAAAATGCCTCTAAGATTTTTAGTAGCATACTCTTGTTTATTTAGAATTTGAGGGTTTTTTTAAGAGACACTGCTTGCTTATCTCCACCTGAATCTTGGACTGCTCAGTCTTTGGATGTATAGATCAGATCTACATACAGAACTCAATAGGAATCCACAGAGATTTTGTATTATGGTAGTGTTGTCCCCTCTTGTTACCAAAACCCCTCTACTGGTGACACCAAATATTGTCTCTTTGGCTTTTAGGGCACACTGACAACTCTGCTAAAATATGTTCAGTTATGACTATGTCTTTTTCCTGAGTATTAGCTGAACAATGTATTATTTTTTTTCTCTACATGTATCCCCAAGTTTTTATCCAGCAAAACAGCCCAGTCTTACGCATCAAAGTTTTAGTGGACTTTTCCCCCTATCAGCACAGTACTGTGAGCTCATCTGTAACACAGGTTGCACTGCACATGCATTTTCTACACATAACTGGTGAAAATGTGGAAAATTCAAGTGGTCTCAGCATCAGTTTTCACGAAAGTTGTATTTCTGACTTTACTGCCATAAAAAGTGACCATTAAGCCCTATCCTTCTCTTGGTAACTTTAAATTGGTTTTCAAGTCATGAGAAGGACATCTCCTCCAATTCCATATTAGGTTCTTCAATAAATCCTTACCAAGGGATTTTTATCCTTGTGCTTTTCAGACACTATTTTAGCCATCTACAAGCTTTGTGAACTTAAATTCTCCTTTATCCAAGTCCTACACCTTTTTCAGATAACCATGTTTATCCCTGCTCTCAGTAAGCTTACTCTTTATTGCTAACTCAACCATCCCATCAGGACTGGAAATTGTTCACTGGTCTGTAGGTTAGCTTTCCCTTTAGACTCTCCTTTTTATAGGTGACAGCTGTGTTGGCAATCTGTCAGTCCTCTGACACAGAGGCAATCTTTAATGATAGGTGAAGGCACCTTGCTCAGCGATTCTGCGACTTCACATGTGATTCTTTAATAAATGCCATTTGGTCCCAAGATCTAACCAGCACCTAGCTAATCTATTTAAAACAATTACACAGAACATGCCAGACCACACTGACCTAAATTTTCCAGCCTAGCTGCTGCAGAGAATTTGGCTTCTCTGTCACAGTCTATAAATGAGTGCCCCTTCTTATACCTTTGTCAGCAACTCTGACTAGTCCGTGCTTTGGGTGCATTTTAAGAAGTCTGTGCTACCATGATGAACATCATTTTCAGATGATTTTTTTTTAACTTGTTTTATGCTGGGCCTGTGTGCTGCTGTGTTTTTATTTCTTTTTGAATTGTGGCACATATTTTATCTGTGCTTCTAATGAAGTATTAAACAGCCACCAGGCTGTTTGTAGGTGTCTTCTTTTTGTCTATTGTTTGTTGTTGTTTGGGGGGGAGAGGAGGATAGGTTTGTTTGCATTATTAGCTGCCTTTATTTCTAATATATTCCAACTTACTGCAAGTTTCACTTTGATTGTCCTGTCTTGCAACATTTACCCTACTGTACTGTGGCTGCTGTTACAGAGTAGCTATCCCATGAATACCTCATATATTATGTTAGCATCCATGCACTACTCAAGCTGCTTCTTTTGATTTGGATACTATTTGAGATCTATTAGGCAGTCATGTTCCATAAGGTAGTCATGTGTCACTGGAATGCTTTACCTCATCACAAGCTGAAATATTTAGTCTCACTTCCATGAGGTCTTGAGATCTCTTACTATTACTTCCTGTCTGAAACTTGCAGTTTTTCTTTCACTTTCCAGTCACTGTTGTCATCTTGATCAAGTAGCACAGTTTGAATTCTTTTTTCAGAAAACAACTTCCAACCATGGAGACCTACTGCTCTGCTGCTTGTTTTTCCTATTAGATGTCCATGCTGTTGCACTCTATGTAATCTTTGCCATACGCCCCCACTTTGTCACCTGCATATCCAGCTGTGCCATCCTTAAGTCATTAGCGTGATAACTGTCCTACTGATTTATTTATAACAGGGCTTTGAATGCTTGTTATACCAAGGCTGTTGTTCAATACCATACAATCTAATTTTTTGATCCCTTTCTGAAGCTTCTAGCACTGACAAAAAGCTCCTGCAAATTCTGTCCTGGCTTCCTTGCATGGACACGAGCCAGTCAACCGGAATCATGGGCAAGATGATCTGCCTTCCTGAATAACAGCTGAAGCACCTCTGAAAAGGCTGCAACCCCCTTCAAAGTCCACATCAGTCTGAGCTTCAGTTTTTACTCAGCTTCTATTTAAATACTGCCCTACAACCTTCTAGTGTTTTCACTAGGGTAATTAGTAGGTCTTGCTCTGTTTTTGTGTAAGATATAAGCTGTCTTTCCTCTTTCTTTTTTGTCCAAAAAATGTTTCCTAGTTCTTAACATACCAGTATTTCTGGTGAAGGAATAGGTAAAAGCATTAGATGAAGTGAGTTTTGTGAAGTCCAGTCAATCTTATTCTCATAAACAGAGGCAATTTGATATTATGAATGAAGAAATTCCTAATGCTACCGACATTGGTACTTGGAGAAGTACCAGTTGGAAAACTACCAGTAGGGAGGAAAAAAAATAGGACTGAGGTAGAGTATCTTGTGATGATTCTTGTTTCCTGAGCCATTGTGAATATACTATGTAGGTGTATTACAAGGATTTATGAGTAATTCACATAGTATGAGATGTGAAAAATTAAAAAATGACATCTTTAAATGGCATTACTAATTCCTATATAAGCTTTTTACAAAGCTTAGTGGACACATAAAATTGGCAACTGCTGTAACTCTAGTTCCAATAGACTCACCTCTACTGTGTTACAGGTATCATTCAGGACAATACCTTCCTGTTACTACTTCAGAAAATAAGGATGTTTTGGGTTATGAAATATTGTTGCCCCCCACCCTGTTTTGTCACCACAGACTCAGCTTAAAAGGATCTGAGTTCTGACTGAAGTAAGCCTTCTCGCCTTCAAGATTCTACAATGAATTCCATAATGAATTGCATTCTTTGGCATAAGAGGGAGATGATCTTGTAATGTATGTATTCTACACACTGCTGAGTCAGGAAAAGAACACCAGGATGAAAATGTGTAGAATATAATTTTATGTTAATGGATTAGCATGTCAGAGGTGATCAGAGACTATACAAAACCTCTGTTACAAAGCAAAGTGAGGGTAAGGTGTAGTCGTTAAATGATAGTTTCCACCAGGGTATATCTCTTAATAGTAGCTAAAGAGCTGATGTTATTTTTTTCAGTTCAAAAAGACATCTCAAAACAAACTTCAAATGCAAAATCTTGGAAACACCCTTTGGATCCATGTAGTACAGTTAATAAGGAAGACTTCAACAGAAGCCCATTATACAGAAATTTATTTTAATTCTTGAGCACACTATATTCATAACATTTTAGGACTTCCCATATTTACTATATGTTTCTATAAATTACACATTCATTGCATAAAACTCCATTCATTTCTCTATCACCATACCATATAAGTTATCACAAAAACAGATGAACCAACAAAAGATTCTTGAATACATGTAACATTGGTGGGCTGAAAATAGCAGTTATAGTTTATCTTCATGGTAAGCAGCTCTAAATGAATCCCGCTTGAATTCATTTAATTAAGAAGCTGAAAAGAAAGAAAACATGATTAAATGCTGAATAATGCATATAAAACATAGAACCAAAATTATTTGAAAAGAATAATAAACAAGGACTTAAAAACATTTATTTGAAAAGTCATTTGACATTTGTGCAACAATCTTTTTATATTCCATTTAGTGATTACTAAGCAAGCATGAAAGTTATCAAATAAAACATAAGTGATTGAAACTTAAATTTGCCTATTTAAAAAAATTAAAACGCAAAACACTCTTCAAACATCTGTTCTCTTTAATCAAGTTTTGCATCTGCTGATACTACTTGAAGTGAGAAATCTCTCCCAGGGGATGCTTCAGGTTTATTTAAAACCATCTTCTTTTACTGCTGAAGTGGCCTCAGAACTGGGAGAGTATAGAGCGATTAGCAAAGCTCTGCAGGCTTGCAGACTCTTAAATTTTTAGTATTTTAATAAGTTAAGAAGTTTCTAATGATATTGCTGTTTCTTTACACCTGGAAGGAAAACTTGTTTTCTAAAATGTAGCTCTGTATTGTGTGCCACACCTTTCTAAGTATTTTATCAACTCCCACAGACTGGGAAATGGGAACAGAGAGAGACTTGTGTGTGACTATGGGCTGTGCAAATGCATAAACAAGGACCACTGCCTCTAAGCTTTGCCTGGTAGGTCTTTCAACTTCTAGATATGCAGTGTGCACTAGCATACATGTTGTAGTAATTTCACCAGTTTTTCCATTCATGGCATTAATTAATTAATCATTACAAAACATAAATACAAGTGCCACAAGCTTAAAAGACTGTAACAGTATAAAGATGTTCACTGCTGCAAAAAGCTGACAAGCTCGTTAGGCAAGACATACAAACCAAGGCAAAACAGATGGCAACTGGCTGGGTGCTGGAGGGTGAAGGGATTAACAGTAGGGAAAAGATAGCAAGAACAACTTCATGAAGAGATGAATTGTAGAGGGCTGAAGGGGGAAGTAAGAGAATACTGAGCACATATGACCAAAAACATAACCCAGGTCTAGAACAGTGTATGACCATGTATAGGAAAGGATCTGAGAGAAGAGAGAGAAGTAATAGTAGTGAAAAAGTTTGGAGAGAAGAGTGGGAAGGGCTGAAAATTTCAATAATCAGAGAGGTAGCATAGATAGGCTTAAGAGGTGTAAAACACTTGATATAACAGCAAGGAAATATAAATACAGCAGTTGGATCACCATGCTACTACCACAGCTATTTATCCTTACTTTCTGTCTATAAGGGAACAGCATCTTTAGCAGCTAAGAGACATGATATAGAATACAGATAAAAGAAACACTGAAAGTTTTAAAACAAGTGTAGAGAAAAAAAATTAAGCAAAGAAAGAAAAACCCTAGGGCAGAAAGATGAAATTCAGGTTCCATCTGAATATGAGGACAAACTTTCTTATTTCAAGGGTGAGAGAGCGGTGTAACAGGCTATCCAGAAAGGTTGTGGAGGCTCCTTCTGCCAAAAAACCTGCCTGGAAGTGATCTTGTTCAACCTGCTCTAAAGTGAATCTACTTTAAAAGAATGATTAATCTCAGGAGTCACTTCAACCCCAACCATTCTTTGACTCTATGGAAAACTACAAAAAAGCCATAATGCCATGAAAAAAACATAGAGTAGCCACAAAGAAGGAAATGGGGCAGAGAGCAGTTTCTAAAAAATCAAGAGTAACAAACTGGACATCTGTTGGGATAGATCTGCAGCCAGACAAAAGAAAACGTGTTCCCTTTTGCAAAACAGGGTGAAGCAGAACAGGAAAGCCTGGATAAACTGTACCCCTCCAGATATAAACTAGATAGGAATGGATAGAAATAGGTAAAAGTAAATGGCAAACTGTAAGACTTACAGGGAAGGCATACAAGCAAAAAGAAGCATGTTTAATGGTGATAATCACAGAAGGATGGTCCTACTGGGAGAAGAGCATCCAAACTGTTTGCCACAGTTGAGAAACACATCCTTCCTAAGAGACCTGCTACAGGTCCAGACATCTAGAATTCATATCTCCCATTTTTTTTAGGGATTAGAAACCAGCACTGATGTTGACACTTCCCATGGAGAAGAATATGAAGGTTTGTGAATTTTCATGAATTCAGCATGCTGTTAGATGGTTTAGATGAACAGAGGAAGACTGTACTGTGTTGCCTTCCATTTCCACAGCTTCTTTCCTGAACAACATACTGTTTAACCACATTAACAGTAGTAGTATAGAAAATACTAAATGTAAGGGCTTTGTTTTGACAATCGTGCATTATTATTTTCCTGTCTTTTAAAAGAATCCTGATTTCTGCTGTTTTAAAGAAAGTGGCCAATTTGGCTGTGCACTATAGATCAAATTATGAATTCTGGTATTTATCAGAAGTTTACCAATTCATAAACTGAAGGTGAATCAATTTAATTGTGCATGAAATATCTAAAAAGCTGTCAGTAGTGTTTATGATTCTTAAAAATTTTTATTTCATATGTCTGTACTACATACTAATATTTTTCCAGTATATTTCAGGATATTTCCAAGAAATAACTATTCTATTTTATTCACTTGCATTTAAATTCAATTTCAATATTATACAGGATTTCTTTACTGAAACTAATTTAATTACAACAAGGGTAGATGCGTATACAGTGAATGTAAGGATTTTTCAAGCTCTGGGACATCTTGTAATTTGTGTGTCCTGTTGTATTGACTGTCCTTCCCCAAGCAATAAATGAATACTTTATGTCTGACTTAACATTTATGGGTTTTTGATGAAAATAAGGCATCTTTTATTTATCATGCTTTGCACAGCTTAGTTCATTTTCTCTGCTAGCCAATAAAGAATATGTATTTTCCATTCCATCAATACATAGTCCAGAAGGCTGATTATTTTTTATGGTTTAGCTAAAAAAAAATTCACATTACTCTTGTAAATAATACTGAAATATAAGGGCTATGAAGGATAATTGGATAATGAAACATTCAACTGCAGGGCAGGTTCTAAAAATATTCAAAAGCTACTTAATGGAAAATTAAGAAAACAGGATTTTCAGGTGTCCATTTCATTTAAATTGAGATTAAAACAACAAATGACAAAATGTAGGCTTGAAAGAACAATTTGAAGTGTTAAGAGTAATGAAACTGTGCTAGAAGTTTCATTCAGAAAAAAAAGCAGAAAAAATATAGGGCAGTTAATTAGTTGCAGCCAAAGCTAAAAAGGAAAAAAACAAGAGGTTTTTTTTTAATATCAGTAAAGCGTGGATAGAACTCTTCTCTGTGTCCTCTTGAAGCAGTGTTACAAATATTTACATGCCCAAAATTCCCAGTAATAAATACTGTGCTTATGTACTGATATCTTCTGTTCTTAGCATCCTCTCTCATTCTTTTTCATATTCTTTACTCTTTTTGGGTTGAAACTGCCTAAGGTGTGGTTTCCAGAGAGCCAAGCTCTTTCCTGGCTAGCAAAGCAAACTTAAGAGTTCATGGTTTTGGGTTATAGTGAAGAATAGTCTCTGCATCACTCCTGTGTGTATGAGTTGACAGATTAAATTCTGTGTTGATATAATGACATTGTATTGCTCAGTCACTGAGTTTCTGGTATTTAATATATCATTTATTCACTTTAAATACTAGAGTAAAAGCCTTCCAGAAAACATTGTCTAAGATATATATCAACTTGTCATATCCAAAAAAGAATTATAAAGAGAAAATGCTCAAAAGTATAAAATAAAATTATTACATATCTTTCAATAGTTAATGATATCAATTAAAGTGAAAGCTTTAGCAAAGTGAAAAATTTCATTTCATTCCCATAAAAAAGGTGGATTAGTGCAGTCATGAAAAAGTCCTGCCATGGCAAAAATGGCTCTAGCAGAGCCATTTGCCGCATGTGAGCTCATCCATCATGATTGTGCTCGCTCAGTGTATAACCTTCATGATGGCCCCCACTTTTCATCACCTTTCCCATTTCATATACTGCATAAGAGTATTTTACCAGCATATTAATTAAACAATTTTTTGCCTAACTCTAGTCTTCAAGAAGAAAATCTTGTGAAAGAAAGAATCAAATCAAAATTGGAAATGTGTGAAGTGGATCGAAAAGTGTCTGTCAAGATTGCTGTCCCTCCCTATATACATGCCCCCTAAAGAGCACCTTATAGACCACATTAGAAAAAAGAAAGAATGATTTTTCTCCAGTTTTTGACTCCTGCTTCATGTTTTATCCACCTCTGTTTTGATTTAACTTTGCTACATGGAGGTCGCTGCAGAAAAGAGGATACACAGCAGGGTTGTGTTACTGTTTCACTTTTTACCAGTGCTTGATGTTTCACAAAGGACTGACTTGGTTGTTCAGGGGAGAGAATAGAAACAATTTAGGACATTTGAATTTTTTCTCTTTTAAGTAGGATAGTGAAGTTGATGCTTGAGGTCATGCATATAGTGTTAAAGCAATTTCAGTTTTCTTTAACTGTTGCTTTAGGCAGGCCAACATAATGTTACTTTTTTCCTGACAGATCATTAGTATGCATTGTTGTTAGTATTGTTAAAGGCAAAGCTTTACTAGCCTGAGGACAATTCATCACATACTCATAGTTTCAAGGTGAAATCTACAACCAGTGAAAAGAAAAGGATAGACATATTTCACATCTTAAGATATAGCCGCACTGGGATCAACTGATGAGGCATGGAACCTCTTGGAAGATCTTAAGGAATTCAGACAAAAAGATTAATGTATTTTAGCACATATGACTGAAGTTAAAATGCAGGATACTAAATTAAAAGGGGAAAGAGAAAATAACAGATTTTATATACTTGGTCCTCCTTAGTGTTTTGCATGTTCATTAAAATTCTTAAGAACTATCCACGAAAAACAAAGAGGCTTCTCTAAAAAATGTGATGGGATTGTGAAGATGACACAGTGAGAACACTGAAATGTCAAAGAATCAATAGTATGTTTATTGAAAATAACAGAAAATTGGGTCAGCCCTACCCAAGAGACCAACAGAAACATGCAAGATTTAAAACTGGAAAGGATCAGATAAGAAAATTACACGTGTGAAATGAGTAAATGAAATTTGATGGTAGCAGAGCAAAAGGATCAGCTCTAGAGATGGTTTCCAATAATTCTGCATTGAGTGAGGATTTAAGATTGAATGATTAATTTATTACCATGAAAACTTGGAACAATCTAGGAAAGACCAACTAAGCCCAAAAGATCTTGCTTAATCATGCAGAAGGACTAACATTATAAAAAAGCCCCAAGAAAACCACGTAACACTTAGCCAGCTATTAAATGTTTCCCATGTATTAATGCATACACACTGTTTATTACTTTATTTGAGTTGTAAGTTGTGGTATTGAGTCTACTTAGCTCCCTAAGACAGAATTAGGTTTATGGATCTAATATTTTCTTCACAGTAACAACATGACGTGGCACTATTTCATTTCATCATGATTGTGATGAATTATTTTTTTCAGCATTGTCTTGGATTTATTTCTTTTTTAACCAGCTTTAACATACTAACAGTACACTTAATTTTGATATGCATCACCTATCAAACTAAATTTTTTTAAAATTAAACTTTTAATAGAATTCTGACCCCTAACTGGAAATCTTTCTGTCCTTTATTCTTAGTTTGGATAATAAAAGAGAAGTATGGAATCTACATAGGCCTCCAACTTATGCTAGACATTCCTATTAAAAGATATCTGGAATTTCAATAAATTCTAGATTAATTGTGGGGAGAATAAAATAAAAAAAAAAAATCCACTCGACCTAGTATTTACAGTGAACAGATTAGCAAGAAAGGAGGGAAAAACCCTACATTATTTAAATTAAGATTCCCAAAGCTTATAATACCTGATACTACACGATATTAAGTTTGCACTAACACCAATGGTATCATGTTGGCATGCAAATTCACAGAGCATAATAATGCTCACAATGCTGTTCAGCACCAGACATCCTAGGTATCAGACAGCAGCCAAAAACCTCTACTGCAAACATTCACAAAAGCAATGCAAGGTCTGGCACAGATACATAAGCATGTTGTTAATAGGTGATACATAAGTAAACATTCCTAAGATGAACTAAAAATGAAACTAATACAACTGCCAGCTTCTCTTTAGTAACTGATGAATTGCATGGCAAGGAACACGCCACCACCACTGCCTTCTCCATTTAATAAACTTGTTATGAAAAGATGGAAGTGAGCTCAGAACACGGGCTGCCATTCTTTGGCAAAGATTCTCAAGTGAGCTTTGAGCTGCAGATTACGCCCATAAATACAGCTTCTTTAAAGTTTAAGACTTAAGCAGCTAATGGAAGGTAAGAATACCTTACACTTAGGAAAACTGTATCCTGCCTTTCACCTCAAGTCAGTCAAGCTAGAAGTAATCTCCAGAGAGGATGTTGGGAGGCAGGACAGACTACGCCAAACTGTGAATTTCAGACTGATGAAATTTTGCAGTACAATGCTACTGGGCCCTTTATAGACCTCTTTCCTTAGCAAAAATTACTAAAAAGCAGGAGCACACCTTGTGCACATACTGCAATAGGAAGAGTTTCCTTGTCCTCATTATGGTGTTATTAAATAATAAAAACAAATCTGAAGCAATCTAAATGTCAATTAAACAGTCTAAAGAGACCAAGCTCTGTAAAAATGAGAATAGTTATGAAATATTAGAGCAAAAACTAATAGAAAAACTGAAAGATAATAGCTGAATGTTACATCTAACTTGGCTTTGCAAGACTGAATCCTTTTTAGTGGAATATAACACAGAATACAAAACTGGTTCTTGCACTAATCATGTGGCCTAATTAGAGAAATCTACTTTTTCACTTGTCAGAAAAATTGCAGCTGTTTAACTGACAGGTGTATATATAATTTAGAAAAACTATAATCCTTTCTCTCTTCCATGGTGTGGCTGACAAAAGAAAAGGGTACTTTTAGTGAAGTAAAATCAGCGCCATACAGTGCTTTGTTTTTTTGTGCCCTGTCTTTTGTTCATCTTAGTTGTACAAAACTAAATATCTAATAAGGCTTTACAAACAAAAGCTTGTTTTATTTTTACATTTTTCAAGGGGCACTGCACAAGCCATGCATCTGTGCTCAAACCCTGTTAACTGGTCTGCTTTAACCGTCATGCCAACAGTAGCATTCCAGCCCTTTTCGGTCTTCTTAAATTAATCACAGTTCTTGCTTCTACCACCTTCCATTGACTCCAGTGGTAAAGATTAAAGATTGTTTAACCGAAAGCAATTCTTAAACTTCTACAAAGCTATTACAGTCTATAGGATGAGAATTTAAAGGCATTACCTGTATGGGTAGCCATGGTATTTGGAGCGAAATATTGACAGCAGGAAACTGAAGAAAAAGACGACAAGACCAAGGCCTACCAGACATATTACTGGAAAGAAAACAACTTTGTTTAATAGCACATAAAAGATTTTAAACTGCATTCCCTACAAAGAATATTATTTACGTCAATCATTTATAGAGAATTTTGACACAGCTAAATACAAAATGTTACTGCCTTGACTACAGAAACCCACTATCTTCTGACAGGATTTCAAACAGATATGGAAATAATATTTATGGTTATTAGGAAAAAATAACCTGTCAGGGCAAATGTATTTTCAAGAAAAAAGTAGAAAGGTGAAAGTCAAATGTATGTGGATGCGAACACCTTACTGTTGATAATGGATTTAATAACCTATTAAATTATACATATCAAATAATGTCATTTAAGATATTTGCTTGTTCTTTTTGGAAAAAAAAAATTACATTTAGAAAAATGTCTCTGGACTAATGGAATCATGTTCTCTCTAGCCAACCATCTATACCTGAAGTAGCAGTAAAGGCAGCTTAGTAACTACTTTACCTAGTTATTAATTGCTAAAAATTTCACTGTTCTAAGTTCCAAGGCTGGCAGCCAAATCACTTTTTTTACTCTTGGCTCACTAGCAATACAAATCTTCAGGCTCTGAAGGTAAATAACAATGATGTAGATCTTCTGATACCATCCAGGTGAAAGTGTTTTGCGTCTTTTCAAACAAAGGATGAACTAACAGAGTAAATGCTTAAATTAACAAACAAAACTTGGAACATCTTTTGGCATCCTGTGGAATAATGGCATAAAACCTTCTTGATTGTGATAGCCCACTCTGTTGCATATAGATTTTTTTAGAAAAGAGGACATATTACAAATTGAGAAGCAACTCATTTACATTAGATAATGTTTTGATTCTAGTGAGGTACTTTGATTTTAAAAATTCCTCTTCTTATACTATTCACACTTTAGCCAACCCTTTGCTATTTAATTGCAATATTCATGCTTCAGAAGTGTGCTGCCTTTGAGTGAAGGATGAGAAAACATGAAGCCAAGGAAACTGACAATGATGCATTTTTTCATTAAAACTGACCATGTGGAAAGTGACACATGTCAACTGGAATATAAAATTTCTACAGTTATTTTGAGAAAACTAGCCATGTACAAACCTAATAAACACACTTCATTATAAAGAAATCACCACTCACAAATATGATTTCCAAGCATGGATGAATAAATTGGAAGCATGAACAGCACAAGGCAGATACACAGAAAGCATTCACATAATGGCCACAAAGAGCAAAGAGCCTGAATTTTTACTGCAGTCCACTGATATTTCACTGTGCTTGTGTTCACAGGCCCAGATCAAAGATCACATTCCAATTAAACTTGTATCACTGTATCCTTTGACACCACTGTTAAAGCTAGTTACTGTAGAAGATATTCAGAATTAATAACACATCTACAGCTTGCTGAAGGAGGCCCTCAAATCACTATAAATTAGAGAGATCTCTAGCCATTTAACCAGCTATTAAGAAGAGTTCTAGAATGCTTTTAAAGAAAATAGTTGGCAGCTCTATCTGCAATACTGTGTATTACAGAGAAGCTAAAGAACTGATCTTGAAATAAAGAGGAGGCAGTGTAGGAAATACAGTATCTTCCAAAGACCTTCAATGGCTTATATGAGAAAAATAAGTTAGAGGATGCAAAAGGTACAAAGGCAGATGGGCATAATTGTTTCAACCTATGTCACACTCAGTAAAACCTTGTCTGACCTAACAGCGAGGAAATTTGATTCTGGATAAAACACTTTCATATTGTGTGTTTATGTGATGCATTCACAAAAATAAATCTCTCAATATTCTGAGTAACAACAAAATTCAGAAAAAAAATTAAAATTGCACTTCAAGCTAAGTCTCTTTAGACATTACAGATTAGGATATGTTCTGTATTACACCTACTGCTGGGTTTCCACCTTCCTCTGGAGACACGATATTGGCAAAAGTACCAAATACAAGAATTTTCAAACTCTTTTGGATGTTATCATCTTAAATGCAAAAATTCATTTTGAAAACAATGTTTTAAAACTCTTGTTCTTTATATCACTGATTTCTGATATAATTCAAGAACCAAAAAGCATTTATGCAATGTAGTAGAGATACTGTGTTAAGCTGTACCTTGGCTGTGAATGCTTAAAGTATTTTTTTACTGTTACTACTTCATGTGAATACAGCTTTATCAACAGAATTTTTATGCTCTCCTCTTTTACAAACAATTAAAGGTAAACATCGGTTTAAGGCAGAGACCTTCTGAAAACAATCAGATATTCACTTGTAATTGCGCAGTGTCTTCTTATTGCCTAAGCATTACCTTAGCTATAAAGTACAACTTACTTCTCCTTTTTCCAACATCCCCTTTGGAAGTAGCAGCTTCATTCAGGAGTACCATTCCCATGGTGATAGCAGCATCTGTATTGCCATTGTCAAGGAAAGCAGCAGATGTGTGGATACCTCAGAAAGCCACAAAGGTACATCTATGAACTACAGCTTTCAAATTCACAAAACAAAAGAAGGTATTTACATGTAACAACTGGATATCACAATCTGTACTGTGCTGATACACTCACCTGGCAAAAATGGCAAAATGTGGCAAAAATGTGTAGGAATTTTCTTTATGCATTCTGGATTTTAAAAAAATGAAAGAAGGTTAAAGAAGCTTTAAAGGACAAGTCATCAAGTAGGACACAAATTCTGGACAGTTAGAGAAATAGCCATTTCCCAATATTTTAAAATATTTTGTATATTGGTAGCAAAGGATTTTTAAAAAATGAAAACTATAAGATACAGAAATCAGTCACTGCAATTGCACACAGTTCACTCGTTATTTGACACAAACTGAAGAAGTTGGACTGGTTTATCTTCCTCTGCATTTAGATAAGACATTAACTCCCTCTTTAGTGTCATATTGCTTAACAGTTTAGCAGAGAAACATCTCAGAGGCAAAGTCCTCAGTCACTTTCAGTGTTTTGTTGTCTCATTATAACTGTTACAAATGTGAACAAGTACATAACGATGAAACAATTTCACTAATCTAGCAAGCTCTTAAGCCATTCTCTTAATTGTTTATTTGAAACCGTATAAACAAAAAGGAATGGTTTCTACTGTACATCACATCTGTTCTGAAGCAGAGGCAAGCCTGAATGTCACTCCGAGGCAGCTGTGAAACGTGAGAGCCATGGATCACAAGAGCAGGAAACAAAAACTTCAACACACTTTACAGGTGGTCAAATAAGGTTGGAGTTTTCAACATTACTTAACCCAGGGCATGAGGACTACAAACTTCAAGAATAAGATGATATTATTTATGCTCACAATTCAAGAAGATATTTCAAATGTGTTAGACCAGTAAGTAATTTCTGCATCTTGCAACATTACACTTGCATTAATCATAATATATTAATATTTTTCACTCTAGGAATGTTCAAAATTAGACCAAAATGTTCAAAGACATCTGAAATTTTCAGTGTAAAATTTTAATTAAGCTGAGCTTGAGCAAAAGGATTTAGAACTGTCAATGTTAACACAATCACACTTCATCAGAAATGAGCAGCCTCATTCAGGTTTGACTTCCAATTTTATACACACAAACTGAGAAGTCAAATGAAGAATAACAAGATTTTAAAGAGTAACATCAATGGTGAAAAATGGCAGAAGCAAATAGGCAACATGAAGGAAATACAGTTTTTAACATCACCTCTTTGATGCAGACACCTACCTGCAGTCCTAAATTAAGCTCCAATTAAAATCATGCTAGCAGCTCAAATTAAATTCCTCACACATGTAAAGACTGCAAGGCATAGAGCCGGTCTATGTATAATTGGTTACATTCAAGTCTTCCAAAAGCTTATGACTGCACCTGACAAAATACTAAAAAAAAATATTGTGAAAAAAATTAATCTTGCAGTCCATGACACAAAAATTGCTTTTTAAAAACTTGACTTGTTAAGAATCAGATCCATGAGCATGTGAGACTGGGAATCTCCTGTTCTATGGCTATGCTTCTAGTAGGGAAGAAGAATTGGGGAGAATGTAATGAGAATCATTAAATTATTTATTTGCCAGTGTTACAAAAGCATAAAGATGAATTAGTTAGGGCAGATGTCACAAAAAGTGCTGAGAAAAAAAATTCACACATGTATTTCTACCCTATTAAGGAAAAACCCCTAAGGCAGCATTATCTAATAACTTTATTTTACCAATTCCTCACTTATAGTAGTGATTTTCACCTGAGTTTAACAGTCGTGGGAAAAAAAACTCTGTCCCAAGATATAAAGGTAACTCACCAGGTCCTCTTGGGGAAGTGCTCTTTTTGCAAAGGTTTTGAAATGCCTTGCAAATGTTTGGGGTTTTTTTGCTTGATTATCTCATGCAGTATCAGTACATAATGTGGTTCTTTGCTATTTCCCTTACCTGGATGCTTCTGAGAAACAAACCAACCAATCACGGACTAAAAAGCCATTTGGGAGACACCCCTTCTGTAACGTAGTTCTTATTTTCTTAGCAGACCATGAGTTTAATTCTCTTTTCTTACCATTGGGAACAACAATCTCAGAAAAGTAAGTTACTTGCTCTGCAAATGAGAATTGTGCTAGTTTTTTTTCCCCCCTCTCTTTTGAAGCTTCACATAATTACCCCTAAAACTTCCCTCACACTGTCACTATTTTTCCTTCAGTTGTTGCTTTCTGAGTTTAGTCATCATTGCTGAGCTTTCAGCCTCATTGGCTGCCTTTTACCTTCAATGATATCAGTTTCATAGCCACACTGTACCACTGTGCATGGTACTCGCCTCAGCTCTCTGATGCTAAAATAAAAATTCAACCTGAGTTGACATTTCGATACAAGAATTAGCTTTTTAGCACAGAATATATGGCTTATTACTATTTTTCACTCATTTCTGTGTTATGCCTTTGCACTATTTTGATATTCTAGAATATAAAGCAACAGTCCCAGCTCTGAAAATAATCCTTTACAGTATTGCAATTCTCTAACAGTGAAGAATGTAAAATTTTAGCAAGTGATTACTTGGATAGTTTTTCATCTGCAAAAAACGATGCATCAAAAGATCTACTTATTTTCCAATTCCTCTTTATCTGCCTCACTATGCATTATGAAACTACTTTGAAAAGATGGGGGCAATGTGGCACTCCGATAAGCCATGGCAAGCAAATGTTTTAAATTCAGACATTCATGTTTTCTGATAAATTTATTCCTCTACTGAATTTTTTTGTGTAAATCCTGTTATATATCTTCTCAAATTATTACACTTTTACATATGAAACTTCTGCTTTTCCTTTTCCCAGCTGATACATGTTTTCAAAAAAACCTGAAAACATATTATTTACACAGGGCTTTTGAAAAGGTCTTAAATTTTGATATAGGAAGAACAGTTTTAAAGTAGGATGAAAAAAACAGTAATCAACACAATTTATAAGCTTATACAGAAAATGATCAGTAGTAACAGAATAAAATATTAAGCCCTGAAAAAATCAAGATGCTTTATCAGAATTGGGGAAAAAAACAGACCACAAAATCCAAAACAAAACAAAACAAAAATTAGATTGATAAAACCCAAAATTATAGTTATCCTAAAAAATTAAACTAATTACCGGTAAATTTGGGATGCTTATTATTAGCATACTTTCATAGAAAATTTAATCACAGAATGCCCAAAAGGAAGAAAACCTGATAATTTCAAAGCTTATTAATGTAACACATAATTAATTTATACCTTTAATTCACAAATTCATTCCTAATTAGTGAGGAATGAAAGAAGGAGAGAAAATAGCTTGACTAGCATTTGGTTACTTTTGTGAAAAAAGTTTGGTGGTCTCATTCATATTCAGCTGTATTTCTGCCAAGGGTGCAAAATCTGGCACTAGCATTACAAACACATAAAGAAACAAGTACCTTTTAAAATGCAGATCACCTGGTTGCTTAATAACACACGAGCAAGAAAAATTAGAGAAAAAAATATTCATTTACTTGAGCCTGTTCTCAGTTTACTGTTACCTAAAATGGGAATAGATTATCACACAATCTTTAAAAATTGCTGGTTCAATTTATCAGACATGGAATAAATAAAAGCACACACTTTTTTGTCAAGGGGTAATATGAACAACAGAAAGATCTATGGAGGTTTCATCTTCTCTCTCTCTTTTTTTAAAATTTATTTTATTTTATTTTATTTTTTGTTGGTTTGGTTTGGTTTTTGGGGCGTGATGATTAGAACATGAGAAATTCTTTGCTGGCCCCTTACAAGAGGGTATATTATGCTGATGGAAATATTTATTTTAACCTTTCCTACTGAGACTTAAACTTCTATTTTTAAGATGCCAACTACTGTATGTTTCATCTCACTGAAGAATGATGATTCCTAAATCAGAAGTTGAAAAAGTGGAGAGCAGTCTGAAAATTATTTATTTGAATATGGATTTATGGTGAATTTTACACAATCAAGCTGTATTTAACTATTTTTTAACGGCCTGAAATCCAGTTGTAATGATACTAACAACAACCCTGAACTTTCTGTTTAAACCTTCTGGCTTCAGCTACACTGAATGGATTTTCAAGAATTTTAGGGAGTATTACACATGTCTTGGCACTGGAGCTCTCCTCAGCTCCTTGAAATATGCATCTCACAACAGTGAAGTAGTTCAAAGTTTGCATTTTAATCACTGAAATGCCATTTATACTATACCACTTTCCTTTTTGATACTTTTTCACCATTTTAACAGAACATAGATTTCATACTAATATAGAATTTCCTATAGTGAAAAAGTTTATTATTAACTTGATTAATTTCAGATTCAATTTATGAACCTATCTTTCTAATCTACAGATAATCTAATGGAACCATTGCTCTTAAGACACCTGAGGTTGGAAAGGCCATACAAAACCTTCAGAAGAAGAAAAAGACTCTGGAATCTGTCTTAATTCAGCTGCAAAATGGAGCATAGGTAATCAGCAAACCTGATTAAGTTTGTGTTAAATCACTAATCAAACATTCAGAGTTTTTCAGCCTGATCCTAATTATTCATATTTAGGATCAGCTAAAACTAACGCTGGGGAAATGATTTTTATATTTATTATGCACATCAGATGTAATCTATACAACCAAAAAGGTCATTATTTATGACCTTTTTGGTTATATAGATTACATCTGATGAAATTTCAGGTTTAGTGCTGTCCATCTTGGAAATTTTTATAGTGTGGATTGCCCCATAATATATTTTTCTGGCTTTACTTATATTTTGTAATCAATTTCTCTAAATTTTCACATACATATTTCAAATAAATATTCAAATCATAAAAGTATAAACATCTCCAGAACAGGTAGATGTATAACAGTACTTTACTGTCATTAACGTTAAGCATACCAGAGAAAAAAATAAATGAGGGAATTTCTTAACAGTTTAACTTAACTTTTAAACACAGATACATTCCTTAAAACAAACTTCATTTGAGCTATTTCTAAATATTTATGAAGCTATATAATTTTCTCTCAGTATTCTAACACTGTATTACAAACATCCACCTTATTTTCAAGCACTTTATTTTGAACACAAGACCTAGTATGTCTCACCTGTTTCTTAGCACACACTTGATACTTGCATGCAGACACACTCTCTCTTGCTTTCCCTAAAAACCTATAAATATTTTTGAGAACATTGCACATTCTTCTTTCATAAGTCATCATTAATATGAGTCTCAGCTGTCATTTAATTCTCCATCATTGCAAGGATTTAGGCAATATAATTTATTTCTTAGCTGAATGCACTTGAGGACTACTCCATTTAGTAGAAGGTATCTGCGGATCTAAAAGGTAAAACATTTAACTTTTGGCTAGATTTTTGCATCTTTTAGCTATTCAAGCACATATGTTTCTTAATGATTAAAATATGCATAACAATTGTTAACTGAAGCCTAAAGAAACCCTTAAAAATGTCCTCAGCCTGTGGTCTTGTTGTATGGACTAGTAGCCAGCTATTTGCAAGAGGCAACTAAAAATGGGCCAATTGCCAGAGCAGCTGACAGCTAAATTAGCTTTGCAGGGCTCTGCACTACCATTGAAAAATTTTAACCAGAAATTGAAAACGGTTGAAAATCACTGAAATTCAGAGTTGCTAAATTCATGCAGAGGACACACGCCATATGTGAAGGTAGTTCACCAATTCCAGTGTACTGCAATTAGCTGATGAAAGATATGAATTATTTTTCATGTTGAGTTAACAAATGCCCAATTGTAAATTTAAGGTCTCTAAATATCTCTCTCACATTTAAGGGACCTTAATGTCTTTTCTAAAGGGTCATATTATGAATTGTTTTAAGGTCAGGCAGTAGGAGACTTAGGTAAATAAAACTGTCCTGATTTTTCTAGCTATGATCTCCTTATGCTTCATTACATTTAGGAGGAACCAGACACCTTCCAGAAGAATCAGAGTAAGTTATGAGGTTAACAAGACAGTACTGGCAGCTAATGCAAGTAAATACTAGAAAACATGTAGGATGTTCAGCTGCTTTGGATGTTGATTTTCAAAGTTAATTAGAAAGCATGCTTAAAATTCTATAATGTTGCACTTTTGGTCCTAACTTTACCCACCATGGTCCTCTTTCTTTCTTTCTTATCCTTAAGATCATGAATACAATAATCCCATCTCACTGCTTTAGTTACCATCCTCATTCATTTTACCATATAATCTCTGGGGAACACACAACTAGTTGTGCATATTGATGCACAAGTGACAGAGTCTTACTACTGAGAGCTAAGTGAGTCTTATTCTACTGACTTTTGACTTAAAAATTTCAGATTCTTATGCTCAGTGATTCTGACATACAGAAAGTCATCTCTTTACATTCATCCTATGGAAAAGTTTCCTCACACCACAGGGGCACTCAATACACTTAATTTAATTTCCCTCTGTAGGACTGGAAATCTGTTTCATAGTAGGTGTCATTTTAATGCTACCAAAAAGATTTGTCCTTTTATCTTTCAATCAATATCCACCTACGCAGCTGTCCCATTAAACTTTGCCTTGGGAATTCAAATTAGGAAGCTGAAAAGACATTTTCATTTTTAGGTGCCTGTGTTTAATCAGCATCAATGTTAAGTTTAATAGTAATAATGAGAAAACAGACCAGGTTAATTGTAATTGCTAATTCCTATGATAATGGTTTAGGTTTATCTCCGTAAAGGAGATACAATAAATATATAAATAAACAGTTTGCTTAATAACTGAAACTCCTTTGATAATGAAAATATTTACTTTTAAATTTATTCCTTAAAGTAAGGATCCACTGTTACTACAAAAGGGAAAAAAACTATGACATATTACATTCAAAACACTTTTATTTCTCCAGGGAATGACATAACAACTTGATGAAAATTCATTAGAAATACTGAGTAGTGTTTACAAAAAGAAGGAATAGAAGAATTTAAGAAATCTTTCAAATCCAACACAGCCTATCCAATATTATTATTCCTTATCTTTCTTGCTGTATCTTGACACTCAGAGCAATATTTACAGCTGAACACTGCACACTTCAGTGCCTTTTCAGATATAACAGCCATATACAATATCTGTATTCAACTGTAGTTAATTACAAAAGTAATACTGATTGTGCAGTTTACTGCACATCATTTCTCTTAGGCAACGACAGCTCTTCATTCCAGAGTTATCTCTCTTTTGCCTTTATGTCTTCTTAATAACTCTAGCAGCAGTACTTCAATACCCTTGTCTTTAGTTTTTCTTTCTTGTCTTTCCAAGAATGTCAAACTACTCAGCATTAAAAAAAAAATTATTAGTACCTGATGATTTCTGCTGACTTCTCTTATCTATGACCCAATTTCTGTCAGAAGAGGGTTGCAAGAATAGACACTACAAGCCTGGAACATCTTCTGCATGGGGAAAGAGAATTTTTCAACTGGGAAAGGAGAAGAGAGAAATATCTTTGGTGAACTCTATAAAGCTCCAAATAGAAGGGGAATAGAAGAGAGGGAATGGACTACTTCCAATGACTTATATACTAAAGTCACACAGTACATTTATTGTGCAAATTATAGGCTAAAAAAATTCTAAAGGAATAAATTTTGCATACCACATGAAATTTACAATGAAAATTTGTTTCTATAGAATAGTACCCCATAATTAATTCAAAAAAAGGATTAGAAAGAAGTAAGAGTTTATTAATTGATGACTAGAAGCTATAACATTCTTTATGGTTGACCTGGCTCAAAAATCCCTGAATCAACTATCCCATCTGGTTATTTTTTTTTTGCACAATTTTTCCCTATGTTCTTAGAAGTCATTTCTGCACTAATACATGTGAATGTAAACTAATAGTAACTTGAGAAGATGCTAAATTGTATTGCTAAATCAAAATGTGTTTAGATATTAGCTCTTTTTGCATGGTAGAACTGAGTATCTAGCACACAATTAGACTGCCTTACCAGAATTGTGACTGTGAACAATGGTATTTCTCTGCGTAAACTATGTAGTCCTAGGGTCTTCAGAGATGCTAGAACTCTTCAAAAGCAAAACCTTGAATTACAAACTGCACAATGCTTAGCATGTTCATAGTTCCACACGTTACTTCTTTTATATAGTTTATCCAAAAAAATTCCCTTAAAAAAAATCACACAATCTTCTTATGCTCTTAAATAAGTTGTGTCATCTGCCATATTTATTCTACAGCAGTTATATTTCTGTAATGACTTTTTGATAAATTTTCTACTTCATCAGAAAGTCTCTATATTGAAATAATTCTACAACCTTGCCCCACCCCAAAGTATTATGTGTGTAAATTGGACCCAGTTGATTGAAGCACTGATTGTCAAGCTGATGTGTTTTTATATTACATAAAGCTTCCTTCTTAATTGCATATGATAACAAGGTTTTGTTGTTTCTGGGGATGATATAAAAATTGGCCAATTTCAAAGAAAACTGAAAGGTTTTTTTCAGATTGAAAAGACCAGCATATTTTTAGGGATATAAGCTCAAATTAAATTTATACCTAACACTTATTCTGTATTACTTTTTCTCTGGAAAGAATGATATATTTTTTTTCTTTTGAAATTTTTTTAACTTGTTGATTTATGGTGAACAATGAGCTAAAATGGGGCATGAATAAAAGCAAACCTTGGCTTTTGTTTTATTCCTAGGCAATAAAAAGCTAAACCATAATGGGCCTCATAATTCTATTCCATAGAGTGTTCTGTTCATTTCCTAATAAAGCTTCACTAAAGCTATTCCACCAATTCTATAAGGCTGGCAAAAGAAATCCAAAGGGAAGCCAAAATGTTGTATCAGACAAGACTGTAGTTCACACCAGAATGCACCATGAACTGCAGTTTGGAAGGTTCAGACTGGATAAAAAAACAATTTCACATCTGAAAACTGCCCAGAGAGATTATGTGATCTCTGTCCTTGAAGTTTTGAAAAAAATTGCACCAGACAAAACCAAGAAAGACAAGCTCCAGTGTAAGTGATAATCCTGCATTAACAGGAAGACTGCTGTATGTGATCTTCCAAGATCCCTTTCAACCAACACTTTACACCTTTATGACTTCCGTAATTATTTCCTGAAGTCAATTCTCTAATACAAGAGGAAGGGGAGCCAAAGAACAAAACTGAGTAAGACTTATCTTGTCATGATAACACAAAGTGCTCCAAGTAATAGCCTGGAAGACACAGAAGTGTATAATATACAATCATCATATCTTGGAGGTCTTTTCCAACCTTAATGATTTGCTGATATCCAACAATGCCTTTCCAGTGTTCTCTGCTACATGTTCATGAAGAACTGCAGCCCACAAGAAAGGCTCACATTGGAGAAGTTCATGGAGAACTTTCTCCCATAGGAGGAAGCAAGGGTGATGAGTCCTCATCCTGAGGAAGAAAGACAGGCAGAGACAAGTGTGATGAACTGGACACAACTTCCATTCTTCCTTGCACCACTGTGGGAGACCAGGAAGATAAGCCAGGAGCAAAGTGAAGCCTAGGAGGAAGGGAAGGGTGGGGGGAAAGTTGTTTTAAGATTTAGTTTTTATTTCTCATTACCCTTCTCTGATTTGATTGGTAGTATCTTCAATTAATTTCCCTGAGTCTCTCCCCATCCTCATCTTGACCCATGAGCTTTTTGCTACATTTTCTCTCCCCCGACCAGTGAAGAGTGACTGAGTGGCTTTGGTGGGTCCCTGTCAGCCAGGGTCAGCCCACCTCTAGTGCCAATGAAGTTCACCCCATCACCAGCCCTTGGTGAGTACACTGTACGTGTACATATACCTGGTATGTAATCAGTAACTTCATATAGATTTTACTGAATTTAATTTTGCCTTATAAAATTACTTAAACTGAGTATCTGACATCTTCACAAGCCCTTTTTACCCAAGTCCTAATTATATAGCTACAGCCTGGAAAACCAGATCTTTATATAGAAATCATCTAGCAGATGGGATAGAATCACTGTCTAGACCAGAATACAGAAATGCAAAGGAAATTCATATTTTTTCTTCTGAGGTATTAAAAATTCACTTTATAGAGAAACACAACATTGCACTTCAACATCTGGCAAGAAGTGACAAGCTTACTACTACAAAGTAAAAAGAAGGAATCAAATGAAACATGTACATTACTGGAATAGTAATGTCCTGTTTTAAAATTCAATGCATCTTTTAAAGGATAAAATGAATCTGGCATATTTTTTTCTATTTCCCACATTTTCTAACAACATTTTCTGAATAAAAAAATAACGAAGAAGCAATTGAACAGCTTGTAATTACTAGTTACACTGAAAGAATAAAGGAATATTAATTTTCATGAGTAATGGTTAAATTCTGTCAAGATTTCATGTGAAAGATTTCATTTTGAAATTTGTGTGTGACCAAAAACTCATCTCAACAGTATTGAGCCATGAAATGAAACCTTAGAGAATTCATTCTGTAAGTGGCAACGAACAACACCACTGAAGGGATTCTTTCAGACAGCTGCATTAATGTAGCTAGTAAACTTCCTGGTTTAAAGACAGCATCTGCCAACAAAAAGAGATCACTTTCATGCCTGAGTCAGAGAAAACATGTCATCAACAAAATTTTTATTTATTTTTAATATTTTCTGGCTTGGGGTTTTCCTTTTCTCATTCTCAAGTAGTCAATGGGACTGTTTTAGATAACAGATTTGTTTAAATTTTGACAGTTTACAAAAAGCAGAAAACCGTGAAAACATAAATTCAGCTCTACAAAGGAAAGCATAAAGATGATACCAGTAAGATGCAAAATCTATCTAATAAACAAAAAACTTTTCATATGAAATAGCTGTCTCTGTGTACCTTTTTTTTAAAAAATGTAGCATTTAAAGCAATAGTCACTGAGTTTTGACTTGGTAGTTTTCAGGTGGAAACTACACAGATGGAAACTCTACAGGCTCTCTGGGTAACCTGCTTCCATGCTTGTGCACCCTGATAGTAACAAGCATCCTATTGCCTTCAGACTGATTTTCCTGGTTTTCTTGTTCTCTCAAAGGGCACTAACTGAGAAAGTCTGTCTCCTTCCTCTTCATGTCCTCCAATCAGGTATCTATACACATTGAAGAGATCTCCCTGAGAATCTTCTGTAAATTAAACAGTTCCAGCTCCCTCAGCCTTTTTGCACAGGATAATTCCCTAATCATCTTTGTGGCTCTTTGCTGGACTCATTGAATTGAGTCTGCAACATTCCTGTACTGAGAGATCCAGAACTGGAAACAGCATTATAGTCCAATTGCAAGTATTAGATTTGCTTTGCAAAATATGATAATGACTTTGAAACTAAATTAAGAATGGCTATTTATGAAGCATAAAAGGTTTCACAGATAGCAAAATGGATGCCAGGAAAATGAATGTAATGCATGTGTAATGATGGTGTTGTTTTTTGATAGGAAATGCCAAAGATGAAGGTAGATAAGGAAGTTAGAGGAAGGGCAAGCTCTAAGGCAACATAATTTCAGAGAGAGAATAAGAGAGCAGCTATGATCATAAAACTGGGATCCAGCTATTTCTGCAGATTGAGAAATATTTTCTTTTCCTTGTTCTCCTTAAAGGAAGGTCTTTGTGATGGAACTACTAAACTTTAGACACTGTTAATGGTGATTAGAGCTCTCATTCAATGAATAAAGATGATAAGAATCAGGGTTTAAAAAACCCAGAGAGACTAGGAGCTTTTCTTACAGTTTATTAAAACTTTGACAAAAAAATACCTGACCCGCACCCCCCCAAAAAACCCCAAAAAAGCTTAACTTTCTCTGACTCAGTAAGACTGAAAGAATAAAAGTAGGTCTCAAAGTTTTCCATGAAAAGGTGATGTCAGAACAGATGTGATTGAGTTATTTGTTTCAAGAAGTAGTAGTAAACTGTTTAGATTAGGTGGGGGGGGGGGGGGGGGGGGGAATCCAAGGACTGTTGAAGGACAAATCATCTTCATGCATAGTTGGTAAATTTGTGTATGCCTATCTTGTAAGTAAAAAGAAATAAAATTATTTTTAATTGAATTTTTAACTACTATAAGAAAGATTAAAAACAGAAGAAAATTAGTTTTTGCCACTGGAAAGGTAACACTGAAAAGAAAAACAAAAAACAAAAAACAAAACAAAACAAAAAAAAAAACAAAAAAAACCAAACAAACAAACAAAAAAAAAACCAAAAAACAAACAAACAAACAAACAAAAAAAAAACCCACAAAAAAAGAATAGTAACCAGGCATAAGACTAACAAAGGAGATAACAAGATGCACATAGATGAAAAGCAATGCCAGTGTTACTTGGCAGTAAATAGCAACAACAATGAATATTTATTTCAACATATAATAAGTAAACTAAAATACAATACCTGCTTAAATGTTCAATGATATTCACTAGCAGAGCAATTTTATTTAACAGCACACTGTGCCTCATCTTGATTTTTTAATATTTATCACCAGTTTGAAGGATACTCAGCAGAAGAATAATATGTGATTCTGCCACAAACTGAGCCTGGCTGCTTCCATGTATGTAACTCTGTAAAATAAAAATGAAAAACATTCCTCTTTAAGAAATACATTGAAAATGATACAACCAGATATGTAAGAATAAAATCTGTTTTGCAGGAAAATGCAGGCAGCAACAGCTAGAAATTAATAGCACAGTTTATGTATGTAGGTTTAGTAAAAAGGAATGTTAAAATTTAGGCAAAGCACATAATGTTTCAAACACAAAAGCATTAGGCTGGGATCTTTTTCACACTGCTGCTACTGTGGAATAAAGAACATGTTTATTTGCTCAGGTGATACAATTTTTCAGAAGGGAATTGGTAAAATTAAGGGCGTTCCACAGCATGGTTTTTACAAAAGTGAACACTAAAGCCTGCCTTAAACAAATCATTCTACTTTAGTCCTTCTCACATTGAGTGAAGTTCCTTCATACAAAGTCTATTTCGTCTTTCTCCAATAAGGTACAATTGTGTCCATCAAAGTTCTTAATACATAAACCATCTTATTTATATGGAAATGTTGTAGAATAAACGTTAATATTAAAACAGTCTACTGCCTTCTATCCCAAAGAACTATTGTTAATGGGCTCCCTTTGTACATTTATTTTAAAACCTGTAATGCATTAGAGAAAAGCTGTTAGTGTTTATTGTTAACTACCTATGACTGCAATAAAGGAAGCAAAAATCTGAAGGACTGTCAACATGCACATAATGAGGGAGATTGTCCTCCCCTCCTGTATCAATTACAAACACTGAGTACAGCTTCTCATAGAATGCTGTGGGAAATTAAATATATTATTTGTATATATTCTTCTTAGGCATAGATAAAATTTTCACCCGAAGTAATTGGAAAGAAAAATGCTCACTAGTAAGGTAAAGAAAAAGAAAACTTTTTGCCCTCAGTCTGAATGCAGAGTTTTCTTAGTTTGTTTATTTAACTCATATGTGTTGCTTTAATTCAGTTTATTTGGAATAATTCTGGCTTAATACCATCCTTGTCATGATTCAGAACAATTCAGATTTGAAATAACTGGATGCTTCAGCACACAAAAGAATGCCTTCACCCACACTAGTTAAAATCTGATTGATGCTGTATCAGATCATGCAGTTTATATTTACTCAGTAGGTTGTTATCTGTTGTTTTCAAACTTCAACCATATTATGCTCATTCAAATAGCCAATTCAAACATAAGCCTAAGCCATTCAAACTTCATGTACCTAAAGTTTCCATTTCTCTTTTTTTAACAAGATAAAAATCACTGCTCTCATAAGAATATACCGCTAAAGTCTGATATGACAATTAAGCCAAACTGTATTTGATGTTTTTTCGCATGACTTATAAATTTCCCTAAGACTACATATACACCTTCCCATATACATATATATGGTCACATATACATAACAGAAAGGGAGGAAATAAGAATATTTCACATTAATAAACATTAATGGCAAAGGTAAAATGCTTGATGGATTGTGTATTCTGATTCAGTAGTGACCACTGTCTCGTGAATAGTGACCTTCTGTCATTATTTTGACATTACATTGTTTAGTTTTTCTCCTAACAGGAATGAAGAGAGTCACTTCCAAAAATCTTATGCTATTGCTTCTGATGAAAAAAACCTGTTCCATGCTGGGGAGGAATCACATTTTAAGTGCTGGTCTTCATTGTCCCTCATATAACTTTATTTAAAAATACCGCTCGAGCTTGTGTGACTTCTGGTTTCACTTAGGAATAAAAAACTACAAAGAATTTTATTAATGAAATAGGACAGTTTCATAACCAAGTAGCTGTCAAACCTATACAGTAATGATGGTTTTAAAAATGCCAGAAAATATGCCCTCAACTCTGAAAATTTCAAATATAATTTTTCAGTGGCCATTCCTGCTTGAAAAATTGACTAAAAAATTACCTTAAGGATCTTAATTATTTTAAAAATTTTCATTCAAGGATGATCAGAGTTTGCAGGAAACCCAGTTTGCAATACTATCTGTGTAGACTACTTGCAATGCAAAGCTGAAACACCACAAAGAAAATACTAAAAGCTTAAAAAAACCTGATTACATGGTTACTGCTTTTAAAATCATATTCTGATTTTAAAAAGAAGAACCAGAAGAAATTCTGATTTAAAAATCTTTATGGCAAGTTTTTGCACGTTACTGAAGCAGTATAGTAGTTTAATGTCATGCACTAGCACGGTTGGTATCACAGTAACACAAGGATACAGCTGTTGGAAAGACATTCTCAAGAATCTCACTAGAATAATAGAATCCCAGAATGGTCTGTGTGTTGGAAGGGACCTTTAGAGGTCATCTAGTTCAATCTCCCTGCAGTGAGTAGGACCATAAACTAGATTAGTTTGCTTCTATCCAACCTGACTTTGAATGTTTTCAGGGATGGGGCATCTCTCACCTCTCTGGGAAACCGATGCCAGTGTCTCACCATGCTCATGATAAAAAATTTCTTCTTTGTATCTTGTCTAGTATCTTGTATCTTGGCTTGTCTTGTTAGTTCAAAACTATTACCCTTTGCCCTACTGCAACAGGTCTAAAACATCTGTCCCCATATTTCTTATAAGATTCCTTTAAGTATTGAAAATCTGTAATAAGGTCTCCCCAGAGCCTTCTCTTCTGATTCATTATTAATCACTGTGATCAAATCCTAATAAAAACAAAGAATTTAGAGCAGAATACCTTTTCCCTGCCTGTTGGTTAAAATTGGCAAAATACTCATATCAGAATTCACATAGTCTCTCAAAAGATAAAAGTCCTTAGGAAACAAACTCATGGAAACAAAGATATACTCACTATCAATTTAATTAGGTGAAAGATAAGCGTCACAGCTGTCACCTGATACCCAGTATAAAGAAAAAAACATCAACTAGATATAGGGTATTTGCAAATGTGATACCTGAACAATCTAAATAAAAATCAATCAAACAAACAAACAAACCAAACAAAAGCCCCCCCCAAAAAAACCAAAAAACCCCCAACCCCAAACCACACAAAAAACAACAACAACAACAACAACAACAACAAAACCTGACGAAAAAACTAGAATATGAATTTCTGGCTAAATGTCTCATAGGAATCCATGTTATAATTATATTTCTTTAAATGTGAGTTCCTAAAGGCATAGCCTTGCTTACAAGGAAGTGTATGTTTTTTTGATTTAGTTCTGGATATCTTAAAAAGCTAGTAGGAGACAGCTGTTACATTCCCAGAGAGAGGACAGAAATGGATAAAAGCAAAGGGAGTAGCCACCTTGAACATAAAACCCAAGTTTCATCTTTGAGAGGGCAAGAGACTTCATATCAACAGAGAAAGCTGAAGTAATTGAAAAGAATAGTTGAAAGCCACTCTGTTAAAGTATTAAATAAGGCAGATACTGTACAGTATTGATGCCTTGAGAGGTTACCTAGAACAGAGGCTAGACAGTGTTAAAAGAATAAAGAAGGCATTTATTAAAAAGGCCTTCAAACGATACATCTTGGGCACTACAAGAGTCCAGACATGGTTACACCCAAGATGGACGACAGGTTACATATTTTTACACTTTTATAAGTTTTGGTCCATTTACATATTGGGGTCAATTGTCCAGTTACAGCTTCAGGTTATGCATCCCATCCTCCCAGAGTGCTCTCCTCAATTCACTGTTGTTTGTACTTTTTGGGTCTGATGCTGCAAAGCTGTCCTTGGTTCTCAGGCTGGAAAAGGATTGTTTTGTCTAACTACACTGTGATGAGAACTTGCTAGCACTTTATATGAAGTTCAGAGTTATATACTAATGCAGTACAAAATCTGGAAAAATATGAAAGCTAAAACTTAAGGTATCAGTACTGCCTTGAAAAAAAAACAAAAACAAACCAACAAAAAAAGGACAGATCTTCATTTTTACTACCAATTTCTTTGTTCTACTACAAATGTTCTTAGGTAGATTATTCTTAAAAGTTACCTAGCAATAGATCTGTGTGTGATCAATAGAATCCTTAAATCCCTTCCCCAAGACATTGTTTTCCAAGTACTCAAAACAGTAGCATGGCACATCTCATCTATAGCTATGGGTCATCTGGAGCAATGCTTGAAGTACAGAAAGTGACAGACTATTCTAGGGATGAAGATTAACCAAAATAATTTGTATTTGACCATGTATTGTGAATCACCTGAATTTATGACAGTACTTCATCCCACTTCTTATGAGGAATGGATATTAACCACTTCACAAAAAAATTAAAAGGTGTTTTTTTCCTCAGTGAACCTTGAGACTTACTTTCTAAGACAAAAAACACAGCAGAAGTTTTCAAAAGACGGAAGAACAGTATGTAATATAAAAAATTGGGGGGAACAGCTTTTCTTGAAGACAAAATGGTGAGAACTGTAGCATTTGTCTTTGTCCTTCCCTACAAGCATATGACAATACTTTGAGGCCACTTGAAGCATGGATTAGATGTGTATCAATACATATTTATGCAAATGTACCCTTCACACCAGTTCTGTATACTGCAATGGCCACTGACTCATCAAGTTTTGAAATTCATGGCCATCTGTGGCTCATACCTACCTAAAATAGAATGTATTTAAAGAAACATTTTTAAAGGACTATTGGAGAAACAGCTATTTATCAATTCTCAAACTAAAAACAGGAACTGGTCACCTGTGAGGTTTCTTTATTTTCATACTACTTCCTTCTGTATAAAGATTGCTGAATGACCCACATGCAAGGAACACACTCTCATGAAATTTTACTTGAAGCTACAAACCATTAAAACACTGAGAAGTATGGTTTCTGGTTTTGCTATCTTTTCTGCTTTTTGACACTGAATCCACTTAATATTTAGAAACTCTGTGAAGTCTATCCGGCTGCAAATGCTTTAGGTAAATGTTTTAAATAAATTCATTAATAAACTCAGATTTCCTCTTTCACTTTAAAGGCAGCAAGAGGGAGGACCAGCTAAGACAAAGTCTGCAAACACAAAGTCTGTCAGAAGAGAGCAACCATAGGTTGAACAGAAAACTGGACAGCCACACAATTAACACTGCCACGCAACAGACAACAGCAAATGTCATGGTGGTAGGACTAATAGGGGAACCAGAGCCTGAGTAACTCACACTTTGAACAACCAGTCCTTTTCCACCTCCAACATTCTCCCATCTCAGGTCTTATTTCAAAGAAGCTATTTAAATTTTGAACTGGAATAATCATATCCCTAAAACAAGCCCTTTTCTTTGGCAGTGACAAACAATTGTTCAATGCATGCATGTTTTTACAAAACTGTGTTAAATGTTTATCTACTATTCATAAACTCATTAAATATTTAGTGTAATTGAACTGCAGATGGTACACACACACACACACATATATATATAAAATCCCACACCAGAATACTCAAGGATAACAGCAATATAATATCCTTTAAAATTTCCCTAAATGCAGCATATGTGTACATTTCCCTTCAAGAGTGATAGTTATCATGGTTCAGTAATATACTTAAGTATTATCTGTGCTCTTTTATTCCTTTCTGTTAATACAATATAAATAAATCAGAAGCAAAGTAAGGAGAAATAAGGCCTCTGCAAGTCATGTGCTAATTCTTAAGGCAAGAAGACATTTTGGACTACTCAAAATTAAAACATGATTTCAGGTGCTTTCTTAAAACAATCATCACATTTTTTCTATTAGTATTTCAATCATCACATTATTTTCTATTAGTATGTGCAGGAAGGATGCTAGGGTAAAGGGAACTGATTAAACTGAGCTGGGTTTAGTAATAGCCTGAAATACAAAGCTTCTTCGTGAAGTATAATTTTGGATGACAGAAATAAATCACCCTAAGTTTACAAGATATGACACACATCTAATTAAAAAGTGTATTGAAAACTGATCAAAAGCAGAAAATTGTGCAAATAACTATTCTTGAAAAAGATGAGCTGAATTTGGACTGTATATTGAAGAAATCCCTAGATGGAGACTGTGTCCTGAAAGGAGACAACAGACCAAGTTCAAGCTAATATATATGTAGAAGGCAATGAAGCAACAGAATAGTTAACTGCCCCAAAGAGAGAGTTATGAATTCCACACCATTAGGATAAGCACCATTAATCAGTCTTCTTTTACTACATTAACATTCAGGGTGAAATTCATCAGAGAAAGGAACATTACAGAAGGCCATGGATTGCTTAATGATGACTGAGCCTTCAGAATGGGAATATTTTAATTAAAAACCACCAATTTTGCCAAGAACATGCATTAGATATAAGCAGTTGTTATCTTAATTTAGAGGGAAAAGAACTATGCAGCATTCTCTACGAATTCAGATTTTGCATATGTTCCAAGTCCAGGAATGGCAGGACTTTCAGCCATATTTAAATCTTTAATAAATAAAAGTTCAAAAACACTGTGTCACAATACCATTTCAAGACCTTTTCCTTTTAAATATGTATGCAGAAAAAGCTTAAAAATTTTAAGGAGGACAAATGATTCATTCAGTAAAGCAAATTCTTTGAAACCAAACATCAAGGTATATAAATAAATGTTTTATAACATGATTTCATGATCATACCTGCATTTTTCCAGATAGGTTTTCTTCTAAGCAAACCACGTAACACTTCAAAAGCAGCTTAAACTACCTAGCAAGATTAATAATAAAATCTTACACAGCTCAAAAGCCCAAGATTTCTGACTCTGTTACTGAAGCTACCTATTTATATATTATGTTTTCTAAAACCAGCAGAGCAGTTTCACACAGCTTCACTTGATGCATGCACTCCAAATATGCTTCTTTAATTCCTACACAGTAGTATTTGTTCAGTTCATACAGACAAACCAGAACTTAAACTTACAAACCCAATAGGGGACTTCCTATGAAGTTACTGGCACACCAGGTCTGTGAAAATCTCAGAATAGAAGCCTCATCCAATTCCCTGCTTTCTTTCCACCACAGAAGATACTATTATCTGCTGGGGATAGCACATGTTCAGTGACCTATTTCCCCTGTAGCAGCCAACCCTTGAAAGCTCTTCTTGTGACCTATGATGTGAAAAACCTTGAGATGATACTGGTTTGGGCTTAAGGCATCCACATGTGTGAGAATGGCTACCAACTGGGAACATCTGTTAGCATATGGATGCAATTTGCCAAATTAATAATAAACCTTTTTTGGGACAGAGGGATGTAATATGGGTATGAGTTTATTTTAGACAATTTAAACAATGCTGAATCTCAGGAAACAAATATATGAACCCCATCTCAAAAACTCAAGAAAGACAAGAAGTGTTGAAGCTAGTTAATTTACTGAGAGAAACGTCTGACTAGTCTAATTACATATTAATATTCAAGAGTTAGGAAAATGTCCAAGTATTTAATAGAGCAATTGCTTTTATTGTAGATAACCAGATATAAAAGAGGCATCTTGCAAATGATGCTTAATGGCTTCAAAAATTAATGTAGTATTAAACACAAAAAAAATCTAAACTGACTTACTGCTAACAGAAACTCTAAATAAAAGAAATTGCTTTTCTAGCAAAATGAAGACCACATATGACAGTAAGAAATGTACAGTCAGCTATTTGAGACAATACTTTTCCTAGCAATCCTCATTTTATTTAACAAAAAACAGAATCAAACTTTAATTTAACACTAACCCACCTGAAATAAACATTTTCTTTTGAACAGTTACTACCTTTATGAACATTTCTAACTCAAATATAAGCCAACAGTTCACCAGCCTGGTGAAAATTTCATATATTATAATCTTAGTAAGCAATCCCTCTAAGCAACATCTCTGTGTGAAATGCCATCTAGCCCAGTTATAGGCCAGCAAGACCAGGACTAACAAAACAGCCGAAGTGCACAGACTAGCACATACAAAATGGTGAGGAATAGACCGAATTATCAGATCCCATATTTCTGTACTTCTGGTAATTTTATTCAGTTTACTGAAGCACCTTACTCTAAAAATTAGTAGGATATCTAGAAAATCAAAACTGGACCCTAAATAAAACTCCATGTTATTTTTTCATCATCCTTGGTGTAACCGTTAGTGCAAGTGTTCAGACTCACTTAATAAACATGACCATAAATCATATCAGACACTTCTGACAGGCGGGTTTACTAGCTATGGATGAAAATAACCCTTTTTAAGAAATATTTAATGTTGGTGGTTTTTTAAGAATCTACGTAATACAGATACATACAACAATCTCACATAGACTCATTGATTACCTTGTATTCATATTGTATTCAATAACTATGAGTTAGATTTTCCAGGCCTGAACTCGTTCCTGTGTTCACCACTGATCAAACCAAAAACTGAGTCAGAAGACAGCAACCAGTTTTCAAAGGACTGGCTGGCTGAAACAGCCTGTGCTGGCTGCCTTCCATGAAGTCCATCTGGCACCAAGCACAGAATATGATCTGAGTTTCCAGCCCTAGAACAAAAGTGCAAAAATGTTGCCTTGCTTTTGAAGACTAGCAGGCTGTATAGGGTAGTTGGTATAATTCAAAATAGCATACAAACATAGCATACAACCTGGTTTATGCTGCTGCTTTGGTTGTTCCTAGACAGCTTTTATAGCTATACTGCATTATTTAGGGTTTCTAGAAGTACTATCAAAGGAGTCTACTAGTAGAAATTATCTCACAAATCTAGAAATTGTAAACAGTCTGCTCAGATATACAGAGGCTGTGATATAACCTGCTGAATAAGAATTCATTCTGAGGGACTTCTTCCATATTTATTAATCACAAAATTATAAGAGAACAAAAGATGCAGCAAGCCTTCAAATAATCATACTTCGTAGATTTCAGAAAAAAACCAGAACTTAAACCTCTCATTAGGGATAAAACAGTGCTACTCTTTCAGCCTTATGTCATGTTACATAATGGATGGAACAAATTTCTTCTTCTAAAAGTGCAATATGACACACAGTACCCAGGTCAGAGACTTCGACAGAGATGGAGATTTCCAGAATCTCTTAAACAGCATGTTGGTAGTTTCGGGAACTTTGAGTGACACAGCTTAGCCTACTTGCTTAAGGAAATAAAATTTTTTGCAATTGCGATGGTTTGCCTAACAGTTTGACTACTTTTAATCAACTTAAGAAAAATGGCAAAAATATCTCAGGGAACAGTGATGGTCCTGCTCATTTCATTAAAGCTGGACAACCAAAACAGTGTTTCTACTGAAAGAAAAGCTGTGATTAAAGTTCAGCTGTTAATAGTTGTTCTGGAGTATGGACTGCTTGCATAACACATGGAAGCCAAACCATGATACTTTTAATTAGGAAACAAAAGAAATTGAGATGTTTTTCATGAACAGCATTTCTCTAAAAACATAAACATTGGTAATAATTATTTTCTGAACTCACAAGTATCTCTTTAATTTTGCTCTCTGATGCTGAGCACAATATGGGATAAATCTCATTAGTTTAGAGAAAAAAAAAGTTAAAAGCAAAGTATGCACCTGGATTCTGCCATATATCTATTCCACAGTGTGGAAGTGTGATGATCTTCACAAAATTAGCATTCTGATAAAGAATGGTCATGGGAAAACAGGAAAGAGAGTTACAGTATAGTAGAACAGAAGGCTTCCTTACAAACTATAGAGATGGAAGAGCTGAAAGAGACATTCAGCTAAGCTCACATTGTTAGTGTTATTTAAATTATAGTTTAGAATCTAAGACTAGTGAAAAAAATATTTGTATCGTTAAGTTTCTATTGTCCTGGGTATGTAGTAATATTTTCTTTTTGACAAAGAAATTACAGCCATGTTACATAAAGCCTTCAGCATAATCCTATATACCTTTTCATATTTATGACTCAAAAGGTGTTTTTAATTTCCTAGTCAGGAACTGCAATATTTTCTCTGGAAATTTCGAAGTGTTATTTTGATTGGATTTCAAGCTGTGAGGCATAGAAAGCAGCTTCACTTAAATACCGAAGTGCTGCAAGCAGAAATGAAGACAGACAGATTACTATGACACTGGTTTGAAAATAAGCTGAAATCAAAGCGCTGTGAAAAACACAAAGGAAAAGAAGTTTACTTTGTAGCAGAAGCAAGAGCAGGTGTAAATGCCAAATTACTTCAAAGCTACGATCTAATTAACAATGGAGAAGTTGGGAGACAGTGAATGAGTCTGTTGTTCTGATAAAGAGCAAAACATTTGCATTGACATCAGATGATAAGGAAGTAACATTATGACCCTTAGAAACCACAGATGATTGTCAGGGTCAGCAAAATGTTACTAAAAAAGTGCTGCATACAGCTACAGAGATATCAAAGTTTGGCCATAAATCAGGTGGGACTGAAATCCAGCAACTGGAATCCTATCAATGCACGCCATACATTCAGATTCCAGTTGTGTCTTGTCACCAATTAATAAAATTTCTAATAAATATGGGAGCACGACATCCAACATTAATGCAGTGGAATGCTGAAAAGCTGGGTGTATGATACGGAGGGCAAAGAGTTAAAATCACTGGAGTAAATGGAGCAAGAGGTGTTATCTGCCAAACTGCTGAGGTTAATTTGTGGCTCCTGGGCAAGAAGTATGAGTCTTCTCATAATAACCTTAAAAGAAATCCAGTGACTGAAGTGCACCCATTGCATGTGGCGCCTGCACTCCCTAATTCAAGAATTGCTGGTGTATCACAGTGTTGCATTTTTGCTGCAGCACAAAATGAATGAACGAAGTTCATTACAGTTGCTTTGGTGCCACTAACAGCTTCAATACCAAATAGAAGAAACCTAACAGCCACAATACAAGCACCTGGGGTGGTTTCACATTCTCCTAATTCTAATGCCAATGCTGCGGAATGTGACAAGGCTGAGTTGGCACTTATCTGCAAAGGAGGACAATACATCTTTAACAGGCTCCTGCACAGTTATAAACATTTGCCCATGATTGCACAAGCTGTGCTGGCCCAACTTTAACAAGCTATCTCACTCCTTCCAGACATGAAACTAAACAAGGAAGACCCTCCTGAAAAGATGGGAGACACACCACCAGCAGTGCAGCAAGCATTTAATGAAATAAAAATTATAATTCCACCTTGAGAGATATAAGTTCAGGCAATTAAACAAACACTGAAGGACAATCTATCGGGACAAATCCCTCAGAGACTTGTGTTGTTTTCCTATTCCAGGAATAAAGCCAGAACATCCTCACTGCAGAACAAAGGAACCAGTTGCAAGTGGGGGAACTGCCATTCCCTCAATTTACATGAGAAAGCTCACAGAAAACAGCCAAGATGATGCAATAACCACTTTTATTTAACCTTTTTAACTTTCTGGTTACTTTTGCAGTAGCCACAAGAAACTTCATCATAATCGATGGATTGTTCCTTCCTTTAATCATCGGTCTATAGTAGGCCAAATTGTCATTTTTTCCTTTTATAGGAACCTGTTAAGACATGAAATTGAGCTGTGATGAATGGACAAAACTTTCAGTTCCCACCAAACTGCCTGTATTTTCAGTTTATTAGTGTTGTTATGGGTAATGTCTGTATAAAATAATTTGTGCTGGGAATTAAGAAATATAGAAATAGGAAATCAAGAAAGCAGCTATGGGAAAAAACCGATCTATATCTGTAAGGGGACAGGCAGCTCCGAGGAGGAACTATGGAATTTTATCGTGGCTTTCTGAGTTCACTGTTACGCGAAATAAGTTGGTTTTTTTTTTATTTTTCAAATCCGGCTGTCTCATTTATTACAATGTGATTGTGATTTGTGTTTTCATCACAAGCATCTTGTTGGAAGACAAAAAATGTTAGTAGGACTGCACATTTTATGTATTATTAGTTTGATTTTTGCTAACTTTGTCTTTTTACTGAAAAAATGGTGTGAGGAAAAGTTTTTACACTTATGGATGTATAATTTTGTCTCAACTGTTAAGAATGGGCGGAGATAATATTTTTCTCCTTAAAATGCCTTTATTAATCAGCTCTTACAATGGTGGCTCAAGGGGTTTTGGCAGCCCGGTTCACCCTTGAGGAGGAGGGTCCTGGTCAGCTCTGCAGCAGGAAGTTCAGCAGGGCTGGAGAACTCTTCTCTCGCTGAGAGTGTCCCCGGAGTTCTGAATTCTGTTTGTTTGCCTTGGGGTCTCACTCCTGGTTTGGTACTTTTAAGTTACAGTGAGTTACAAAAACTGGACTAACCAGTTCCACTGATGCTCTAGGGTATACACAGCCCAGTATTGGTTCTTGTGTGTTTAAATCTTACTTAGGTTTATTTTTATAAGGGCTTTTTGGTGTTAAAAAGGGTCCCAAGATGCACCTGGGATTTCTAATCTGCATGTACGGGGTCGCCCCGGGGGCGCAGGGGCTGCAGAGGCTCTAACAGTCTCATGGCAATTTCGCCGGGGCGGGTGTCCCGTCAGCAGAGACATGCTGCCGCGGCAGCGCCGGTGGTTCGGCGGCCGCTCGGGAGTGGCGGGGGTTTTCCGCGCCTGGGCTCGGGCCGGGGTAGGACGGATCTGTTTTGTCGGCAGAGCTGCGGCGGCCGCGGCCACCCAGGACGGGAGCCGCGCCGGGGCAGGGTGGCTCAGCAGCCCCGTTGGTCTGTTGCGGCGGCTGGCTGCCTGGCGGCCGCCCAGGAGTGCTTCGGCCGCTCGCGCCGGGAACCTTGCAGCCCGAGGCTGCCGGGGACACAGCTCTCTTTACGGGAGCCCAGGGACGTGCCGTCCCATCGGCGCGGCTGCGGGACGAGGCTGTGGTGGGAATGGAGCACGGCGGGCCAGGTGCGGAGGAGGCGCGGGGCCATGCAGCCAGGCTTCTTTGAAGGGAGCGGGCAAGCCCGCTCCCGGGCTCTGTGCAGGTTTTTTTTTAAGGTGGTCCGGGGTCTGGGGGGGGTGCAGGCTCTCTCTCTCAAGGCAGCAGGCAGTCCACTCTAGGGTCAGAGGGAGGGGGCCTGCGGGCGGCTTCCAAGCGACCAGGCAGCCCCCCCTTCACTGCCCCTCCCCCCCCCCGGGGGGGGAACACCACAGAGGTGGCTTTTTACTGTTACATTGTAATTTAAGATTATTACGTTTAAAATATTAATACACTTATTCTATGACAATCAAGGGTTTCAATTCTCCAAATTTCATTTTTTTCATCAACCATATTTAGCCTGGGAGCTGGTACAAGAATTCGTATTTGGAATCAAGGAAAATGTACTAAGCTTCCCAGTTCTATCTTGGAAATGTTTAGATTTATTATGCTTTGACTAAATTTTTCAGAGATATTAACAAGTGAACGAAATAATCTTAACAAAACAAAAGAAAATGTTACATACAAAATGGTTGAGTACCCCTTCCTAGACCAGGAAGGGGAACAGCCATGTATCACAAATGGGACATGGTTAAAATACAGGAAAGTCTTTCACCAACTCTCAAGCAACTTTAACCTGTTGTGGTGCGCATTTTGGGTTTTCTAAGTTTTGTATAATTTTGTATGTAAGTTTCTGTAAAAGGTTCATTCCTACCCCCACATCCCCGCTTTCCCAAATGCCTGTTGTTAAGTCACATAATAGGTTTCCCCCTCTCCATTGTATGTCTTTTCAACAGCCTTTGCTTCCCTCACTGTATCTGCTTGATAGCCCTGCCCTAGCCCATTGTATAGCTTTGTATCTTATCTTGGACACTCCGGGTTATTTGATGGCCCTGGCCCAGCCAGGTGGCTCAGCCAAAGCCTCAGGTATCTCCACACCCCTTTTACCCCTAAACAGCAATGTCAAACTCCCTGTACCTAAGTCACTCCCCTCATTTCTATAAGTAACACCCCTGTTCATAAGAGCAGGAGAGACTCAGAATCAGGACTCACACCCACTCACGCTTTGAGCACCTGGGCCTTTGCCCTGAATAAACACCGTCCTAAGTAACACCAAGTGTGAGCCCCTCCTTCTTCCAAGGAAAGTCAGGTCTCTGTCTGAAATCTGGATCCAAAGGATTAACTCGTTTATCTGGTATCTGAAGAGCAGAGCTAGCCAGAGAGACAAGCTCGGAAGGACCATAATAAACATTTTTAGAACCAAATGGATTTATCAATCATTAGATGTTCCAAAATATATCAGAGCTGTATTTCCACTTGAACATATTTGATGTACTATTGGGTTTACTACCATGTGTACCAAAGGGGTATTTTAACTTGACCTTATTTCTTTTATTTATGCTAATCAATATGGCAACTACAGTACATTCTGCACCACACATGCTTCTGAGTTGTGGGTGCAACTTACCGTGGCAGCAATTGTAAAGGATGTGATCAGGGCAATTTGCTCACTGAAATTAAAAAAAAAAATAAAAAAAAAAAAAAAAAAAAAAAGGAAAAGCAAGCTGGGATGCTAGGGATAACTGGGGTAATACAACTAAACTTTGAAAGGTTAGTAATTTCATTTATGACCCCATGAATAATAAAGCCACAGTTTCTGTTTTGTGTCAGGATTAAATTACATGGAGCTGTAATCTAGGTCCTGGAGAATACAGAACAGGCCCAATGTAAAGATGTGTTTGCATGAAAACCTTTTATACATGAACTTTTTTGTATTTTGTATGAGAACTTTGTAAGTATAAGCAGTCTTAATGAAGGTACACTATTACCAGTAATGTATTGAATTACAAAATCCCTAACTAGTAGGGCTCCATGTCAATCTTCCCCTTTGGATCATTTCAAACCAAAGATCACCTTAAAGGAGCTAACCCCAATTCCTGGCCTCTCTTTTCTTTCTTTCTAATCTCTCTACCTCTCATTTTACTGGTAAATAAAATCCCTACCATTGACTTTGGCATATGGTATCATTTGCACCTTAATTCTGATAGAGGCATCTCTCAATAACTGGATGCTAACAGCTTGTTATCTTCTTCCCAGAACATCTCGTTTGCTCTTTGTTTTTGTTAATTAACACTTAAGATCACAAAGCCGTAGTTATTTGGAGAAAATAACCAAGGAAAAATAAAGGCTTAGCATGATTGTAAAAAAATTCAAAATAGAACTGAATACCTAAAAAAAGGGTCAAAACCAAATTCCTAATAAGTTTTGCTGCACTTGATTTTAAAATTTCTATCAGTATCCTAGAATAAGCCCATATTAATTGGAATTGTACAGCTGAGTTATTATAAAAAAAAAAAGTTCAGTGCTGCCCAGAGCAATTTTTTGCATGGTATATTAGTTCTAGTTAGCAAATTGGAAGAAGTACTGCTGACATGACACAGCAACTGAGTAAAATGAAGCCTTTAGTAGGACAAATTGAGAATATAGGAATCACTCCATGTTTAGAATATAAAGTTTGAGAGCAAGCACACCTGACAAATAGGAATTTATTTCACATTAACAAACTCTTTCAATCCATGATTTATGAAGGCAGTTATAAGAGTCACTTATTTAAAGTCATTGCTTAATGCACTGGCAGATGCTTCCTAATTATTAGAATAAAGAGTGAGAACTTTTTTTTTCTAAGAATGTGCATGCCATTAAGCATCTAGTATTTCAGCAACTATCACATTTGTCATGATGTCTTTTTATAAAGTTTTGTTTATGATGTCAGGTAATCACTGAATGTAACATAAACACCAGTAACTAAAAATTTTATGTTATGACACAAAACCTCAGACCTACTTGCTGTTTTGTCCTTAGCAAGTATTCCAGGCTGAAATGAATACAAATCAAATACTGCTGTCAGCAAGACAAGTTGTATTTCAAGTTTCTTCTATCCGTTATCATCAAGAAAAACACCCAAATAGTCAAGCACTGGAAAGTTCCAAGATTGCAAAAAGCAACACAAGTTTCATAGACATTCAGAATTACCATTACATTCAAGCTTATACTGAAATTTTTTTAAATGCAAGCTTTACTAAAGAAGCAACATTAATACACTAATACTTAGAAGAGGAGAAAAAAATGTAATTGAACGGTGAATGTCCACATATTTGGGAGAAGGAAAACTAGGCATTATTTGATGTGAAATAAAAAAATCTCTTAGGATATTTTAAGGGCTTGTTCATGTGAGACTTTGATACTTGAACTACAGTTCGCAAAGAGGTTAAGAATATTACAAGTACTTCATTGTGAAGTTACAGTGTACTTCCAGCTCAGAAAGAAGAAAATAAGCTTTAGCCATATTCTACAAATATCAGAGTTATTTAATGTTCAATTTTTGTGCCTTGATTCATAACAGAACAAAGTTGTACTTTTCAACACAATAAATGTTGTGAAATAAATAAACAGGGGACTGTGAAGAAGTAAGTTTTCAGGCCTAAAACAAAGATTATATAATGAATTTCATTAACAAAGACTGAAATGCAAAGCAGAAGTTTGAGACGAAAACCAATACCTCATGATCAATGATTCTCTTTCTCTGCAGTAAGAGAAGTTGTTACATGGCTTTAGTAAATCATGGCTTGCAAGTAAGTACTACTAATCTGGCAAAGTTGTTGAAAACCAAAAAATGTAAGATGGTTCATTTATAAGAACAGCATATTAACTAACCAGAAAAAGGCAAAATAGTGATGTCAAAAATAATTTAAAAAAAGTTTCAACACACACCTCTTTAGTTTATACAAAGTATGAAGCTCCAGTTAAAACAGCTCAAGGTGACTTTGACCTAAGCAGATTCCCAGTCTCATATATTTGTAGAAGAGCAAAGAAGTTTCTTTGTACCTGAAATAATCTGGATGAAATAAAGATTCAAAAGAAGTCAATAAGCACTTTGCTATTGATTTCAATGAGCCAATATTTCATTCTGATGGTTTATTGCTGATAGAATTTCAGAACATTAATATTTAGAAAGATATATAATATTGAGTAAGCCACTTAATTGCATAGAACAAGCTATAAAGTAAAACCATTTACTCTCTATTAAAGAATTTCAATATAACATTTATTTCTACATAACATTTAGCTGCAGAAGGCTAAACTGGCTGTCACAAGAAAAATCAAGCTTTCAATATAGAAAAATAGGTTCTGCAAATAACCTTGGGCAAGAGATTCAGCAGGTAAGAATGTGTCAGCCACATTTCTGTGGTTAGAAATGCCTCTCTCACAAGTTCCTTCTAAATTGACCTGGAGATTAATTATTTATTGAACCAAAATATAGCTTACACTGAGTAACTGCACAAGAAAAAACATGTAAGAAAAGTCTAATGATAATGATATCCTGCTTATGTTCCACATTCAATCTGGTATCACACAGCAGTTGAAGTTTCTCTGAGGTGAGGTTTTCTTCTCTGTTTGTATGAGAATTCTATGAGAATTCCTTTTTTTTATTCTAACATGAGTGAATATAACTTGCTTACTCCAAAAGACAACTAACAGATGGAGCTCTGACGTTTATGGCAGTGTCTACCTCAGCAAGGAACAGTGATGGCTAGAAGCTTCTCTATGTAACGTATGTGCTCACCCTTCTCAAAGATTATGAAGGGAAGGTCTGATCACACATCAGGAAGAAAAGTGTCACAAGTCCTCTAAGTACTACTGCTATCTCTCAGCTCCTGCTAGGAAGAGGCAAGTTTTTGCCAATTCCATCTAAGCATCTTTTACATGTCCTAAAACTCTTTCAACTGGTATGGAATGTTGCATCTGCCTTAATAAAGTACTCCAAAATATAAGCTATTTTCAGCACTAGAAAGTACATCTTTATGTCTTTCCTTAAACTGTTTAAGAGCCCCTATTAGTGAACATCTTTTCTGCCTTTAAGTATCTGTCTCCAGTGATCTATATTCCCTCAAAAGTCAATCTGAACAGCTGGCATGCATTATAACTGCATGTATTAACACAACTGTGTATTGCTCTGTACCAGTTCACATCTCTTCTTCCCTTCCTCTTTACACCTTGCTAACTCCAAAGAACATGAATTAGTATATACAACACATAAATGATTTAGGATGTCCTTTGAAATAGGTAAACTGGCTAACAAAAAGCTAAGAGCAGCTTCAAATATGGATGTCAACTGCCTAGTTATCTTAAAGACACAGTAACTTTATTTTTAAAAGTTAGTCTATGATATCATATGTAAAACATTACCAGTAAGCCTGTGCTGCTATCAGAGAACTTTGAATAAAATTTCTTTTGTTCCCTATGTACCTGGAACTTTAAAGACAGTCTTTCACATACACATTGGAAAAAAAAAAAATGAAACAACTACCTTCTATAGCAGAAAAGCTTAACTGAACCACAACTATCTGAATTACTCTGGTAGATGACAGTTTTCAGAAGCTCCTCAAAGAATACTGTTCTTTAGCATTATATGAACTAAATAATTGAAAGAAAAGTTGGATAATAAATGAAATATTTTTCATCTCATCTTGTGTCTGTGTTTTCATTTCTTTCACTTGTCTTTACTTTCTTTTTACATTTTGGAACCTTCTAGAACTACAAAATCTACTAAGATTCAACCTATTAAGGTATGATGAGAAATATGAAAATATGTATGTGAAAATAATACCAGTTTAGGTATACGATTTTAGCTTTATACATTTTTATCTTTTTTAGTGCAATTAATTACTCCATCAGGAACAGCAAAATTGAGAAAGAATGCACTTAACAACTGCTTGGACCATTTTTGCTTTCCTGAAGGCAGCAAGATTGGCCGGAGAAGAGATAAAGTAACTAAGAACAGCAAAGCAAAAATAACCCCAAATTTAGCCTCATACTCTAAGATGAATACTATAGCCCAACCTTTCATGTAGTGTAAAATATGTATTATCAACCATGTACCTTGCTAAAACCAGTAATACTCTGACAGAAGTTTCCAACTTGCAGAGTTCTTTGCCCAACATCCAAAGTTGATCTAAAGGCCATTGTACAATATAATTTGGAATCTTCCTGTTAAAACAACATGTTTGTTATCAGCCTCTTGAGTGATGCTAACAGGGAAAACAGGCAACTTTGTCAGACGTGGGACACTGTTAACACATCAAAAATAGAACTATCTTCATTAATAAAATCTGAACCATCACAAAATATGGTCAATTTTGTGTGATACTAACAAGGTCTACCTTTCAGCAGTCACAATTCTGCCTCCACTGAATTCAGCAGGCACTTAGCATATTTGCTGATTTTTTTATTTTCTAAGAATGACTTACTGGATCTTAAGAGTTATTTTCACACTGCTCAAACCAATTCTCAAAGACAGGACTTGAATGTATAATAATAATAATAATAATAATAATAATTCCTATAATGGTAGTCACAAATAGCATGTAATGGTATTTGTATATTACACAGTGTGCTAGTTTTTATTCTGTATTTCACATTCCAGAGCTAAACTTTGAAGTCCCAACTGTTTGGTAATTCAATACACCCCAGAAAGAAGCACATATTTAATGTCAATTTACTAAAGAGGAGGTTAGAAATGTGTTTTGAAAATTACTTTTTTTTTCCAGAAATGCTCATAAAAAATCTCTGAAAGACACCAGAGTGTTATTTCATACTGTATCAGAACTGACAGAAACATTCAGAATTTATTTTACCAGTCTGACATATTTATCATTACATTAATATCAAAACTGTATTAAAAAGTGAATTTCAGTACATGCAATGAGAAATTGGCTACACTACAAAAGCACTGATAATAGTGTTATCTCTTCTGTTCCAGCAAATATAACCTCAAAGAGGAAGCTTCCCTCTATTGACAATTCAAAGCCTTCTTGAGTATTCACATTATGACTCTGACACTTGCATGACTGATAAGAGACAAAGTCAGAAAAAGTTTGAAGGTCATTCTTTTGTCTCCCTTGAAACTGGTATTTTTAATACCATCTAGCAAGCCTTTTCTGGGAAACTCTTTCTTTGGAAATGCACTCTTTTTGGGTGGATATTAAAATGCAACTACTGCATGATGGAAAGTATTCTACTCACTTTTTTTTTTTTTTAACTTGCTATATTAAAACAAAAACTTCAGGAATAATAGAACTGACCTTTAAAATTAAAAGAAGCAGCACTGTGATTAGGAAATACACCTTTACATACAAAATATTTGCTAGTTCTGTTAAAAGATTAAGCTTTTAAAACTGATTATGTCTAGGATCTATACAGCAGCTTGAATATGTAGTTTCATTCCAATTTCCAAAGAGTTTTTGAGAATTATAAAAATATTAAAGGACTGCAAATTGTGTTGGAAAGTCAGAGGAAAAAGGATAAAAAATATTTCTATGCTGTGACCTGTTAAATACAGAAAAACTGTATTCATAGCATGTGTAAAAAGCAGATTATCCTCATAGTATTAAAAATGAATATATGACAAAGGGGCCAGGGCTCAACCACTGTAATACTTCAATAAATGACAGATAATCCACAATGAAATGTTTTCACATACAAAGGATGCAAAAAAAGCGTAATTTTTTTAAATTATTATAATGCATAAATAGCATTTAAGTTAGTTTTACGGTTTCCCAATTGAGAAATTAAATTTGAGAATTAAACAAAAATTCTATCAAACTTGTCTCTAAAAGACCTAAAGTAAGTCAAGATGTTATCATTGTAAGATATCAAGATGCATTAAACTGAAATACTGATTAAAATTATTGTAAATTTGAGTTAGCTATTAAATACACACAGACACCCTCCCAGTTCCCCACCACATTATTTAGACTCTCTCCTCAACACCAAAATTACTTTACAAATTTGGAAAAAGGAAGGTTACACCCTTTGGTAATTTCCTCATTTCCAGCATTAAGAATATATTAAATGGCAGTACTGGACAAGACCAGACAGTATTGATTAAGTCATTATAACACTGATTGAAGTGTTCTGTCTATAAACAAGTAAAAAATCAATAATAGATGTACTCTGAAATATTTTTTTTTACTCTGGTATTTAGCCACATAGAAAACAATGGAAAAATTCCTACTTTTATACATGTAAGAGGAATCACTCTGGTTAATATGAAGTATGGAATAGTTTTTTTTTTTCTTTGAAACGTTTTTTAGAATACTGACTGTAAAGAAAATCATAAACCAAATTCTTCTTTCCTTCCATTTACCCATATTAGGAGTGTGAGAAACTGGTAAATGCAGACAATTTCCATCTTTTAAATGGTAGTGCTATTTTTATTTCATGTAGAGCATTTTGCCATGCTAAGTGACCCCAGGACCTGTAAACACAAAGGAGATTATTTCATGCTTTTGTTTACTGCTCAAAAGCTAGACTTGCAAGTCTGTCAGTTAAGAACTCTTTTAAATTTGCACTGTACCTGAAGTTAAAGCATCACAGCCTTTAACAGCTTTGGTTTAAATATTAATGATAGACTTCTAAGGGGAACAGTTAAAAATGCCTCCTTTTTGCAGTACAAACATATACAAAAGAACTACAGTGTATTTCAAATAAATATGAAAGTTTGATTTTGTGAGTACTGAATACTTAGAGTAGATAATGCACATAAAATCTGCTCCTCAACCCACTTCTGTACATAATATTAGCTTGACATAAGATGCCTTTAAAATCTTTGAAGAGCAGATCAATGTTATGCACAAGCAAACTCTCCTAAGATGGGCGATAACTCTGCAATGTCTTTTTGAATGACAGAAGTGTTTGTCTAAACGGTAGTGTGAAACAAAAATAATTCCTTGTTGTAAAGCTTGTGCAAAGCCTACTCCTTTTGTGAACTTGTTTCTCAACAGCGTGGACATAGAAAAAAGTTTGAATGCTGACCAGAAATTAGGGGAGAAGTTAAATTATGTCCTCCTCATACTCCAAGAATAAGGACAAAGCAGTTTGAAAACATTAATTCCCTTACAAACATTTTGATGACTTTTTCGAGAAACGCTGCTTGCCACTTACATAGCAAGACAACTGACTTAGCAATGTCTGCTTCTAAATGTAAGCATTTATAATGTACAAGCCATGTAAGCCATTCTTGAGCAAGATCTAACGAACTCTAGTGGAGCAAGAGTTAATTGGAATATAAACCAAACTTTTCACCCAATAGTTTGGAATAGAATCCCAATAGTTTACTTTGAACGTGTCCTTTGGACATAACAGAAGAGCAGAAAACTTTAATATTACTAACATATGCTGTACAGTATTTCTGAGAGCGTGAGCTTTATAGACTCTGCAAAACAGTTTTCAGATTTCCATGATATTTTACAGTGATTTACCTGGTGCCAGAAGACAAAAGCATACATGTATACAAATAAATTTATTTATAATCACAATCATTACAATAAACAGAAGCACAACACCAACCAATGAACATTAGATAAAGAAATTATTAATCTGAGAAATGCAAAAAAGTCAGGGAAGAAGGTTCTTAATTTACTGAAAGATTCTCATTGTTTGTTCTAAAGCTAGAAAATAATTTCTTTCTGCTATTGAAGCATTGCTGTGCCAAAAGAAAAATGAATACACACATGTTTCTCCTTGATTTTCACAGTTGCTTTGAATAGGTATACTGTTATAAAAGTCACGAACACCACCAACTCCTCCTCTGCTCCAAGCAACTACAAAAACAGTTGAACCCAACAGTCAACTCTGGCCTTTACCAGAGCACATATTTTCACATTCTGTTCAGATGTACAACCCTGCCAAGTTCCAGCTTATTCTATTTTAGTTTTAGTATAGGAATAGATTTTGCCTATCTGAGCACACCCGCTGAAGTCAGAACTGATTCCTCAGCTACCAGGGTTCAGACTCTGTTTAATCTTAATGCAGTTTTGATGCTAGGAATGGGGGGAAAAGAAAGGAAACTACCAAGAACAGGACTTTTAAGTCTCAAACCCAATGGAACAACTAACAGTAGTTGCAACATCATTAACCTTGAGAATATTTATAATGCTTCAAAAGAATATGTAAAGAAAATAATGAAAGCAGATATGTGTATCTACTCCTGACTATAACATATAACACAAGATTTGTGTGGCAACATCTATAAATAAAAATATTTTAAAAGTCCTACGACTGATTCAAAGAACAGAAAAACGAAAAATATATAAACTGACGCTTAATACCCAGAAACTCAGAAAAATTTGATATCTAATAGGTGAGGTATATGGTACCACCCCACTTGCCTTTGAAGGCTCAGAAGAACAGACTGCATATACAGTAAAACCTTTTAGTTTTTTACCTTTTAATTTAGTCCTTATGTCTTCTTCTACTGTATCTTCCTTCAGGAACAGTCAGTTAACATGAAAGGTTAGCCAAAGAAAGGAATTAATGCTGGCACCAAGCTAGATAAAAAAAAATGTCAGAATAATTTTTGTTTCCATGAAAACATCAAAAAGCATTTTATATTTAATAAAATACTAGTGGAAAATAATTATTGCCTTGCAAAAAAAAAACCCAAAAAACCAAACAAAAATCCATAAACCCAACCAAAAGTTCCTTATGTTCAACTAAAAAAAAAAAAAAAAAAAAAAAAAAAAAAAAAAAAGAGTAATGACAAAAAAGAGGTAACTTTCTGAACCAGAGATCCAGAGATTATGGGTGAGTTAGTCCATGAAGGACAATCTCAAGTATGTTGCTTCATTTACGTTAACACACTCAAATGCATGTGTTCCTTCTCCTGAGACAGTTCACAGGCATAGAGAAGTGAATCTGTTACATTGAAATGACAGCATTAGAGGTGACTAGCAAAACTACATGGAAAGACAAGAGCTCAACAACATAAAACCACACCAGCTCTAGAAGGCTCTGCAGGATAGAAAATATTTTGATACTTTCCTAGTAGTTTGCCAGACAATTGCCAACTACCGAAATTTTACTTCAGGAAAAAGAACATCTGCACCCTTGTACTATAGACTATGTTTTTACAGGGAATAGCTAAGATTCACAAAATAATCCATCAAAAAGAGTGAAAGATGGTGTTGCACAATATGGGACAATATGCTCCTTTCCTCTCCTCTGCTTTCTCCAGTCTCCAAGTTGTAGGATTTTAGAAGAAAATAATTGTTTAGTAAGTACAAGAAGAACATCTACGTGGCTCTATTGAGAGAGCAAAATCTACACAAAGAAAAATGTCAGACTTCTCCAGGCATAATATTTTCTTGTTTTCAGTGTGGACGTTGTAGTGATATCGTAGTGTCACTTAAGCAAAACTATGCCGTCAGAAGCTCTGAAAAGCTGTACCACTGAGCTAAGTCCATATTTTATTAAAGTCAATGTTAAATTATAATTAAAAACTCAGCTAAATCAGCTTTAATGAAGAGAAGGACAAAATTTACCTTGACTGTTCCTGAGGGAAATTAAAAATAAAAGATTAAAACAAATTAAAAGATAAAATTAAAAGAATTCTGTGAATGGTTAAACACTGGAACTGGCTGGGAAATCTCTAACCATGGAGACATTCAAAATTCTCTTAGACAAAGCCCTGAGCAACCTTTGAGCAAGCAGCTGGACTATGCAATCTTCAAGGTTACATTCCAGGTAGAATTATTTTAACAGATAAGGTTCTTACCATATACATCTCCACAACAAGTAAAGTCCAGGAAGACAAAAAACTAGGCTTCTCCCTGGCATTTAAGCTGGCTTTACAAAAATTACTCTTGTTCTATTAGTAGCAGAAGAACATTAAGCAGTTATTCCTATGTGCCAATTCTGGTTTTCTGCCCTAAAGGATATTTTACTGCATTGCATTATTGTTCTATCTTCAGATACCTCAAAAATGCATGTATTTGAGGCCTCACTGATTTCAGAAATAAGAGCTGTTCTGCAGAAAATAGGTCTTCCAAATGAAAGTAAATGGCTTCTAGGAGTACATTTACGCTCAGCAAAAGGAAGGCAAGGAGTGGGGGCAAGGAATGTTTAGTGTAGTAGTTGAAATTAGTCAATTAAAATTTCTGTTGTTACAAGGAACAATTAAAATCTGGTAGGCTTATTTAATTATTTTATTTCATGGAATGTTATCATGATAGAGTACTTATTGCATGATTACTTGTCTGAAAACAGAGTTTACTTCATGAGAGCATGTTCTGTTTTTACTCAGACAAAATAACAGCAATAGAATGACACTATGTGAACTTCTACAGCATGTACGTGTCCAGAATTCACCATTTAAGAACAGAGGTTCTAATTCCTCATCTCAGCAACATTTCTGTCCTGACTATCTTCCTACCTCTTCTTCCCACAATAAAAAAAGAGTACCAAATATTGTGTAAGGTTTCCCTTTTCTAATGCCAGGGTAGAAACACAGGTTATGCAGAATGCCAGATACAATCACCCTTTAAATCTCAAAAAGCTTATGCTGCCGATAGGTAACTTTTTTTACTTAATAATGACAGAAATTTATTTAAAAGCTTTAGAAACCCTTTACTTCTTGTAGCTTCTGAACAGACTCACTGCCTTGAAAACAGCAGGAAAGCTACTTCATTAAAAACACTCATAGGTAATGCACTACTCATTTCAATCCAGCATGCCATTATAAATAGTTGGCTATTCCAGTAAAATATTAAGATGTATTTTCAACAGTACTATGGCTGTGATTAGTGACAACAGATGCACCAAAACATTGCTGTGGTAAAAGTCAGGCCAATCTGGATACCTTATGTTAGGTACCAAAAACAAGATGAACATAATAACATATCACACAGTAAAGTGACTTTTGTATGTATTGCACTGCTACCATCAATATGGCTACTTTCAGAAATGTCAGGCATTACAAAGACAATCTTGGCAAACTGTACTTCAAGCATGTTTCCAATTTCCTTTGTCCAAGGCCAAAGGACAATGAATTTACTGTGACTCACTGAGCTTGAAAGGGTGAGTTGTTCTTTAAGAATGTTTCAAGAAATAATTCCATACATTTTAATTAGATTTCTATCAGAAACCACAGAAGAATTAAGCTTGATAAGTGACATTTTATCCTGCTTAGCAGTAGAGGAGTAGTGCAAATTACGAATCCCAATATTCTTAGCATAAATTTTTCAGAGTACCTTTGTTTTTGTATTGACAAATGAAAGAAATTATACCAGCACTCAAATATATTTTTCATTTAACTTCAGAAACATACAGATGACTACATAACTGTATCAGCAAGAAAAGTGAGTAAAGATCAGTGGTTATAACACTACAAATGGTAAGTAGGGAAAAAACCATGATGAATAAGCTCTACAGTTAAACAAATATTTATATTTAATGTGATATTAAAAGGTGTTCTATCTAAAACATCTTTTAATATACAAACTGCTTCCTAAGGACACAATTTGTGTTATAATTAAGGAATTTTAACAATCTTTTAAATATAAGACAATAAAAAAAATGCAATTAACATAGTGGCAAATAATACTATTGTCCATTTCTCAAAACATCAATTTATGCATGAAAACCACCTAATATCTGATAATAAACCACTGTACTTTCCTCTTCACAGAAAAACTTTTCTAACTTCTAATACTTTCTTTTAAGAGAAGGAAAGAAAATTATGAGCTTTGTAAACCCTGAGCTTTGTAAAGCATTTTAGATGAAGCTTGTCCTTTTCCCTGTTCTCATTTAGAGCAAACTTCCAACCATATTAAAGAAGCAATCTTGAGCATACTGCACAACAAAAACTGTAGAAATTGTATGCATAATAATAATATGCAGCTAACTCACAGACAGATACACATAAATGCTCTCTTAGCCACTGCTATTTGTCTAAATGCTGATGAAAATCTAGTGCAAATTCGTTGCTATTAGGTCAATTAAATAGCAGCAGAACTACCTCTACAGAAGTCTCAAACCCATGTAATTGCTTTCTCCATTTCTACTTCTCTCACCACCAGCACTACACAGATCAAGCTCTGAATAAAAATCAGAAGTCTTACAAGACTTTATACACAGACACCAACAGAATGTTTAATTGTCACTCAGTCCCAGCAAAATCCAGGTTCAGATTTTAGCGTAACACAGTCAGTAAGGGCCCAATCCCATCAAAATTATTTGGCAAAAGATGGAGAAATAAAACCGAAATAAAGTACATGCCAAGATGAAAGACTAGTACAGTTTCATAAACCTAAACTAGAACTGAAATAGCAAACAATGTTACTGTGTTACTGCTTTCTACATAAAAATTGATGCTGTTCCATGAGGACCCCAAACCTGAAATTAGTTGATAGCAGTAGGAAATAAAGGAACTACGTATAACAAGCGCAATAAGAGAAACCATCTTTATAGAATAGACCACATAGAAATATAAAAATATGGTTTCAAAACTTCAAAGAGTACAACCATGTAGTTAAAGTGGCTCAGGTAATCATAAATGGTATGAAAAGGTCAAAAATTTTAAGAACTGGTGATGTTACGTGCACAAGATACGGGCAAGAGTAAGTAGTGTTATCTAAGCAAAGGAAACAGATGTCCTTTCATCTTTTGAAAAACCCCCAGGAATATAAGAACAAATTAAGTGTCACCTAAAATTACAGCAAGAACAAAGCATATAATAGGAGGTATTTGAGGCAAAGAACAGTTTATGAAGACGGAGTATTACCATTTTCAAGGTCTGCTGGCATATCAGGCTAGCATAGAACTGAACCATTAACTTCTGTGAAATAAGGAAAACTTAAGCATCTATAATTTTGAAACTAATAATGAAACTATTCAGCTTGGTGAGCTATTCTATGCATCCTCTTGAAACCAGAAATTTCCGTGGTAAGACTGTCAAAAAAGTTCCATAGTATTATATACAAGTAACTGTTACAAAAAATTGCCATGCAAATTTGGAAAGCTAGACATCGGAAAGCAAGTGATGAGTTAAATTTCATCCAGATGTAAAGACAGCAGTTGCTGACAATTCACAAAGTGTTACAGTGAATTATCACGGTTGAATAAATCTCACAGAAGGTTAGAGAAGCACATTTATTGCTTCAAATTCACAGAAACTTATATAAGTGTTAGAAAAATGAAACAAGAGAATCTACAAGTATTATTTCAAGGGGAAAAAACCCAAACCACAATGAAAAATAGATAAAGATTTATAACCTACTTATTAAGCTTCTAACACTTCAAAAATTAGAGCTTTAAGTGACAAATATACTGGTCAGTAATAGCTTAATTAAAGTAGGATCTTGGTAATCCTGCATTTATTCTTCTTTTAATTATTAGAATCTAAATGGTTTTACTTACTGTCACATACAAAGCTCCAAAGAGGTCAGACACATATGAACAAGGAGAGACAGGTGAATCACAGGCACATATAACTTACCTGAAGTCATAAAATGCAACAAAGCCAGAAAGGAATGTATGCTGACCAGTACAATAGACTAGTATCTAGAATTTAAAACCATCTTTACCATTATTTCTATTATTTAGTTGTGTGTACTAACATTCCCAAAGTAGTAGCACTACAGACATGCAGGATATGAGTTCACACTATGAAAACACAGACAAGCCAGCACAAACTCAAGAATATTTCAAAATTATTAAATATAGGGTACACTTCAAAAACAGGGCTTTAAGACAGGCAATGTGTGTAAAATTGGATAAGGTAAAAACTAATTTGTTACAGACAGTGCTTTTCATATACAATATTTCTTCTTTCTGTCACTCCATAGAAAAGTGTCATAAATTTAATACTGCAAGGCAGTAATGAAAAATTCCAAATTTTCATAAACAGCATTTTATTGAGGTTATTTATGTATCATCAAATCTATTTCTGAATAATAAAGTTCACATATGAAATCCTGTCATATTATGACATCAATATTCTGCTTCATTCCTGATAAAACACAGATCAGTAATTAATTTCAAACTATCATTTTTTGCTACTCCAATGAAGATATAACATAAAGAGAGCTTAAAATAAGTATTTTTTTAAGATGTAATATTTTCCTTTAATTAGTGATGAACAAAACTGAAAAGAGCTCAATAGGCTGTGAGTTATTTAAAAAAAAAGCTTCCTGGTCATTGCAAATTTTGTAGATTCCATCTCAAGAAATTGCTTTAAAAGTGGTAAATAATGAGGAGTGATTAGGAACTAGCCAAGGTCAAGGAAAAGAGAGTTTATTCTTCTGAGATCTGATGAATATTTGCTAAATTGTAAGCAGGAAAAAGCAAACGAGGTAATCCCTTTAAAGGCAGCAGGAGCAGGATATAGAAGTAATTTTGGCAATAGTCAATGGTAACTACTTAGTAAAGCTGATAAAGAGTTTAAATTGAAGGAGCACAGAGATATAGCAAAAAAGCATTCTGTGAAGTTTAGTGCAAGAGTTACAGACATGATAGAAAATGGTACAAAACACATGAACATACTTGGCAGCTCTTCTTCTAACTAAAATGACTGAGAGAGCAAGGTAAGAGGTTACACACCTCAAAGGGTTGTGTAAAAAAAGGTTTGTCTAGTCTAAAAGGATGAAACAAAACATTTGTTTTCGACTGTGTGAGGAAGCACATCCCTACAAAAAGAACAGTATCCACATTTACCTTTGGGCAGCAGGAATTGTGTGGTACGGAACAATCAGTAACACATTCCCTACAGCTAGGAGCTGCAGAGAGAAAAGTTTGAACAAAATCATCCATTTCATTGCTCAAATCAGAGATGGTAAAGACCTTCTAAAGACCTGAAATTCCAAAACATACTCTGTTTGCAACTAGATTTAAGACTCTGAGAGACTTTCATACAGACCTATGGAACTGCAATTATTTGCAATTGTAGGCTCACTGTAGCAAGTGACTGTCTACATATCATTCCCCCTCAAAATAAAATTAAAATAACCAACTCACCACTTGTCCATTCTGAGGATTTTTATGTGCATATGGTGGTCCACGGATGTGATTCCACATCTGACCAGATGTCATAGCAAATACAACACACTAGAAAGAAATAGGAAAACAATCATTTAACATTAATTTACTGTGAGAGACTGAACAAGAAACCATTCTGCTGGTTATTCTTGCTTTAGATATGCTTTTTTTTTTTCACTAACCAGACACAATATCTACCTCTATTTGAATTTTAGGATAGTATCTTCAGATGCATTGCTTTCACAAAATTTTTATTGACTTTTACCATTCTGAAAATGAGTTAGCTCAAGCCAGATTTTCCAAATCTCACTTGAAATAATCCTAAATTTATGCACCACATTGACACATCTGCATGACAACAAGTATTTGCAGCAATCAAAGACGTTCATTGCAAATGTTCTGGAAACAAGTACCCAAGATTTATACAACCTTCCATGAAAATACTTCTGTCTCTAAATCCTATACAAATATTTAGCTTACTTTTGTGTTCATGTGTCTGAATATATATATAAAGTAATAGAAAAAAATATAGGTATTAAAACATTCTGTGCTATTTTATGAAATTCTCATGGTGTGTCCTACATGACTGTGATTCATTTTAGCTATGACAAAAAAGAGTGATTGATTTGTCGGAAAGGTTGAAAATTCCCTAGAGAAAAAAATATGAAGTTAAGTTAGGGATGTGTGACAACTGTAAAAACAGACCTTAATTCTTGTAGATCATATTGTAGAACATACATGACAAACACCAGTCATACAAGAGTCATTATGACTATTCTAACAAGGAAAATACAGTATTTTTGATTACCAAGGGAGAGGAATAGGAAACATATAATCTAAATATGTCTTTTATCAGTACAGATAATCCCTACAAAAGCTACATTTTAAGTACAGTTACGTACATACTTATTTTTACTGTACCTCAATATTCACAGTAGCATCATAAAGTCACAGAAATATAGGAAGATGGATCATGAATGTAAAAATTCATACCATTGTGACTAACTAAACTGAGGTTTACTAAAACTCTTTAGAATGTTTTCTTTAAAGAACATTTAGTAACATATTCGTGAAGCAAATATAAGCTAGTGTAGCTCTGTATTCCTGTAAATGCAGCACTGCCACCTCTAGAAACATGAATAAGGCCTTACTACTGAATCTTGTCAACCTTTATTAAATCTGTCCTGGCTTTTCTGGCTTTGTGGTTTGTTCTCATTAGGGTTTTTTTTGGTTTTTTTTTTTTTTTTTTTTTTTTTTTTTGTTGGTTGGTTGGTTGGGGGTTTTTTTGCTGTTGCTGTTTGGCAGGATTTTTTTTTTTTTTTTTTTTTAATTTTCTTTTTTTTTGGAGGGGGGGTGGGGTGTTGGGGGTTATGTTACCTATTTAGCCAAAACAGCAATTTTTCCAAAGACCAGGTTTACATTACATTTACCTAGCTTACATTACATTGGCATATTATTTTTTTTCCCCTATTCTGTTTAGGATGAAATACATAGGACCAACATGTTGCTGTAGTACAGTCCTGATGAGAAGACAGCAGAGAGAGCCAAAGTGTAAACATAGGCTACAATGTGTCAGTATGGAATGACAAGAAAAAATGCACAGGATTACACTGGAAATCCCAAGCCTATAAATATTAGAATAGTGAATAAAGAAAGACAGACATGGCAGCTTGTTGAAAACAGTTTTAGCTAACAAAGAAAACAAAGGACAAGCATCCAACATATTTAAGACCACCTTGATTTACCCTGTAAATTCTTATGTAAAATTTAGTTGCAGATTGGTGAAGCAGCACAAACCATGAAAGAGCCCCAAGTGGACCCTAAACCAAGGAGGAAAAAAGCAGCATCATACTTCTCCCAGCAAAGACCATGGAATGCTGACAACTCACCATACCACGACAAAGCAAATGAATGATCTCCAGATCCAGAGAGAAGAGTAACCATGAGAGAAAGTCTAAGATATCAAGAAGTACATGCAAAACAATTTAATTGTGGTGTTATTATTAAGATTTCTCTTGTAATAGAAAGAAAAGACACGTTTTCAAATACAGTGTAATTACACTTTCTTGTAGTGTTATGATTTTAATTAAAATAAGAACAGGTTCTTAATTTTAATATGAAATGTGTTTCATTTTGCTTTTAACAGGATTTGTAATGTAACACCATAATAATTAATGTGGCAGATGAAGTCATACTGGTAGTGATTGCTAGCAAATGGACTGTGTTTTAATTAATAATATGCAACAAAATGAAGAGTATACAGTGACACTGTGAGAAGAGTAACAGTTATTTCTACACTTTTCACATTGTTTTAGCAGAGAAACTTATACTGCAATTTTGGTGACGAATCATATAGTAGATAGCTTATGTGAAAGCACAAAAATGTAGAAATTGAAAACATGGGTAACAAAAGTGAGGTGAAAGATATTTAGAAAGGCAAAAAATTAGCTGAAAAGTCAAACATTGAAAGATAAAATGCACAGAGCACACAAACTGTGCCTCTCTGAAAGTGTGTTTTCCATGAGAAGTAATTATTCTCACTTTTAACTCACTGTTTGTAATTTATATTCTTTAGGGCCAATCTGCCTAAATATGGAAAGATCAAAAAGACTATGCTATTTTATATATAGTCATATGTTTCATAAATGATACATCTCCCAAATTTCTGAAGATCTTTAATGCTTTAAATACCACACCCTGAGACAACATAGTATCTAACAAAAAAGTAACTAGGAGACACAAAAGTGGGGAGAAGAAAAGCAAGGACTCAACAATATGGTTATTTAACCTGAAAGCATCTTTCATATTCTTTCAGTTCAGACTGTTAGTGACCAAAAAAACTAATTTGGTCTACCACACCCTGGATCTGCCATGATTTCCTTCCATCATGTTCCACCTTTTTATGGTGTTTTTCAAAATTACTTTTTCAGCAGGCAAAATACATTTTCTGGGTTCTCCCTTGTCCTTTTCCAATCTTCATCTATTTTAAGTATCCTAAGAACAGTGTATTTTCATCATATTCCTTATGCAAGAATTTAGTATACTACATATAGTGCTTTACATTAAAGCTCATTTTGCTGTGCTCTATATTCTCCAATTACAACCATCTGTGTGAAAAAACAACACTGGAAACTACAGGCTACTACTGTTTGTAAAATACACACCACTATTTGTAGAACAGATGCATGCATCTATAATTCACGCTGATACACAATGCTTAACATTACAAATGGCATACTTTCCATAGGTTTCCGTACTTTGGGATCCAAAAGTTTTCAAACTAACCATTACTGTGAGTTGATTTTTCCCAGTTAGTAATTTTGCCAAATTAATTCCCACAAATGATCAACCTGTTAATGAGTTCATATTTACTCTCATAGGCAGAGAAATAGCACCTTTCTGCAGTTTTCTTGGATCTTGTCAAAGGACGAAAAGGAGTAAAGGAGAAGATTCAAATTCAGCACTCCTGATGACAATGCCACTTTTCCACAGCATAGTCTGTATTTCAGCAGTTCTACAGAAAGAAATACTACAGACACACCTTTCATCCATCTGCTCCTTTCTTTCTCCTTTGCAGACTCCAAGAACAGCACTAACTGCTGCATGCCACTTGATTTATCAATGGAGCTCAGGGTTTTTTTCAGGGTTCAAGCTATTTTAAGAGATTACAGATTTCGGTATTTGGGTTTAATACATCCCCTTCTCAAAGGCCTAAGTTTTGTTTAACACTGTCTACTAGTTCATTAAACTAAACTGCTAGAGACTTAAAAAGTCACTTAGTATACATTTTGAAGAGAAGCATCCTATATTCCTATACCTTCCTATAAAAAGGCGGTCATTACGTTTCTTTGCAAGTTTAGACCCAAGAACATGGAAAACACTTTGTAATGTAAGAAAAATAATAAAATTTTAATTCATTTACGAATATAGCTGAATTCCAGCATAGGTTCAATAAACAGTGGACACATGACAGCTAGTTCTACACTTTATTTCTATATTGTTCTGTATATGTAAATTCTAACAATTTCAGAATTATTGTTTTAAAGAAATGTAATCCTTTCTTATCCAGTTTAGCCCTTGCTTTTGCACTCAATGAAGGCTCTCATGATACAAGATCTGTACTCCATTTCTAAATCCATCAGTATCGGACTCTCCAGTAAGAGATACACATTTAAAGATACAAAAATCCATTCTCTTTGTTTCTGTGTTGTACTCTGTCTTTTAATTCTGTATCTCTAAAACCTCTAACCATAGGAAGAAAAGGAAATTAACAATCAAAATTCATTGATGTTCTTTTGAGATGCCTATCTAGTCACACAGAGAAACCTTCATTTTTCTGTATATCTTTGAATAAAGCACATTAAATTTCCAGAAAGGGGTGAAGAAGTCATTAGTAGCCATATGACACTCTCATTTCCAGAAAGGGGTGAAGAAGTCATTAGTAGCCATATGACACTCTAAGCTCCTTTGGACCAAAACCTACTGGTGAATGTACTATATGGTGTAAGTACTAGGGAGTGTATCTGCACAATATACACTTCTCACACCCATTAACTGTTATGAGAACAGTAAACACATTCTTTGTCTCTTCATTCAAGTGACTTGTTGTATTTTGCCCAATAGAGTTAAGGCAGCTGCCTTCTAATCTCAGCACAGATTTTGTCTTCCCTGATTCCACAGGTATATAGGCAAATCTGAAATACACACATAAAATAAAACTGAAAATTACATGTAGAAAACAACAGCCTGGTAAGGAAAACTGTCAAAAGACAGTCTAACCAACAGAACAGAAACACTTACAGTTGTCTAAAATGAAGCAATTCCTTATGTAAACTGTTAGAACCTTGCCTAGTTTATACTATCTGACCTTTTCTTCTCTCTGCTTAAGAAATGAAGAGTCCTGAAGAGTCTGAACTGCTTCTTGTTATCAGCATAAAAGGACAGGAGTCTGCAAATATTTAAGGACTGAAGTCCTTCATCATCATCGTGCTGGCATGTCGGAGGGAAAATTATCCACAGATGAACAGCAAAATTTGAATTAAAACCCAAGATAATCTAGGGGATAAATTGTGCATGTGATTTCAAAAGACATCTTTTGGGATATTATGTACTGGGACTCAGCCATCCTGGTTTGCCATCCTAAAAGTCTTCTGGGCAATGTTGCAAGTGAAAATGCCTAAAGCATACAAGATACATCAGAGCCTGCAGTGCTTCCGTGAAGGGATGAAACCACAAATATTGCTGTTGCACAATCTAATGCTGAGGGCAAAGCCAATTCAATGGTCTTGTGTGAGATGGCATTGGAATCCACATGTGAGATGAAACCTGTGGTCTTGCTTCTGCAAGTCTATCAAAATTATTAGATGCATCATTAAAAACGGCATTCCTAAATATTCTTCTAGAACACTACTGGAAGTATTGTCTATGAGACACAACCCTTTTATAGCAATGGAGTTATCAAATTAACATTTCTGGGATCCTCTGTCAAAACAGCACAGACTCTTCATGCTGAGAATTTTCTTAATTTTTAGCAGCAGATCATTCAATCAGGCAGAGTGATACCATCCATTTTTCACTTAAATAAAAAGTATCCAACTTTTTTTCTTTTTTATAAGATTTGGGAACATAAAAACTGTTTAAAGCAAACGGAGATGCTCTAAAAAAACAAAACAAAACAACAACAAAAAAAAAAGGAAACAAGAGAGTCATCTGTTTGCAATGATTCAGTTTTCAGTCACTGAATGCCACAATCGCTATAAAAACATTTCTGTTGAAATTAAAAAATAATATTTACAGTATGTTTAATGAATACTAGCTACCTAGTAGTAAAACCAAAAAGCATTTAAACCCCAAACCTACAGCTTTTAGAAAACTGTATGCCATCTGAAAAAACAACTGCCAATAAGGAACAAAATAATTGTCAATACTTCTGTTGAAAACGTGGGCTTTCTGTAGCTTTTATTTTATTACTATTCCAACATCTACCACCTCTGAATACTGTTTCTTGTTTAAAACTGAGAGAGCTAAGTCACACATCCCACATCTTTTATCAGTCTACTCAGTTATTTGAAAACCACCACGTAAATAAACACAGTGCAATACACTATTAAGCAAATTAAAAGTGCATTCATTATTTAAGGTTTTGAGGATTTAGCTGAATAATATTTCAAACAGACTTGTCTAGATCTAGTCTTTCCTCAGAGCTAACACTAAGATCATCCTATTCTCATTCGGTTAACAGTAGATTGTTAAGGTCAGTACTACTGAAACTGGTTTTGGAAACAATTCCCTCTTCTTATTTGTTGCTCAGATCTTTTATCACTGTCTTACAAACATATAAGCCTTTGTTTTTTTTCTCAACCTTTCATTATTCCAAAGTGGTACAGTCTATCACCCTACAGTGATACAGTTCATCACTCTAAAGTGATACAGACATCAATATCTATGCTAAACCAACTGATCAAAGTTTTGGATTTTATCAAAAAAGGGCAAGTTGAACCACAGCCATAAACATCAGTAACAATTATTGAAAATAGTTTCATATAAAGTTCAAATACAAAACTGGAGCTATTGGAGAATTTGCTCATTTTCAGTGAGTTACTCACAGTAACTGATACTTGCTTCTTATGAGAATTAGACCCAAAATCTGAATTTTTTTTTGACAGTATGATTCTGAACAATGTACTAGCGCAATGGTTTTTAATTTACCATGTAAATAATGAAAACATATATGCTAAGATAAGAAACTAATAAAAAACATATTAGTAAGGAAAATCTGCATACCAGAGCTGCCATGGCCCAGCCAGTTTTGTTGTAGATGAACTCTAGATTATTTCTTCGCAGATATAACAAGCCACCAACAAGAGATACCAGAAGAGCCAGTGCAATTGTGCCAGAATAGTTAGGAGGCCTGAACACCCTGATCTGGAAGGAAAAATGCAAATACAGATTGTAATAAATGCTTACATACAGATCATCTTCCATGTAAACATAAGGGAGCACCTGAAATCTGGTTTCAGAGTCAGCAAGACTACTCCCTAAAGTTACCTTAATAAGAAAAAATAGCACTTTCTTTAATAAGTACTTTCTTTTCTTTAACTATGAAAAAAGTTTATATTTCATTTTGAACTGTACAACTCTGAAACATTATTTCTTCAACTAATTTGCTGGTTGTGTCTGAACTAAAAGCAGCTACCTTCAAATCTAAGTGTTTTGTACATAGTTTTGTAAAGCACGTTTCATTTATTAAGAACTACTTATTACTTCTTGTTTTTATCCAGAATTAGACTACATAAAATTTAACAAAGCAAGAATGGAACATAATCTGAAGACTGCAGAAGTTCCCACAAGTACCAAAAATGTTATTTTTTTAATGTGTTGTAGAACCCTCACTTGACAAAGAAAGTTATTATGGAAAGATGGAATTTATCATCAACCTGTCTCAAACCACAAAGATACATTTACCTTCAGCTTCTACAATTGCTGAAAGACTTACATGAACATCTGTTCTGTCAGCTATCCATTTAGCTAGCTGTTCAGCTGCAAATCCGATTCTCTGCAGGTCAAACGTGTCAGCTCTCTTGGGTTTACCCTTCGGAGGAAAATGCATGAAAGTCGGAGCAGAGTTCATATTCAGCTACAAACCCAGGAAAAACAGCAGGAAAAAATTAGTAACTCTATCCTCAAAATATAACACCACAATATCTGCAATGACACAAATCTAATTAGCATAAAAATCTCACTTGCCTCCAATACATTACATTTTTTTAAACATTCTCATATACAGTTCTCCAAAGAGTGCTCAGAATATTCCTTCCAGTAGACTCTTCAGGATGTTTAATTATTTAGAATGTTTCACCCACAAGCTTTTCTATATAAGAGTATCTCATGCTTTAAAGTCCTCACACACTGTAAGACCTCTCCTGTAATTGATAAAACAGACCCTGCACCCAACCAATCTATTAAAGTATATTAAGTTATAATTCTAAGGGAGCAAAGTAGCTTGACATTGTTTGGCTACTAGAGACTAACCACTAATGACTAGGCTTTTTTTGTAATCCTAAAAGGACTGGATAGCTAGCTTTACCTACGTAACTTGCCCTAGAAATTACTGTTAATTCATGTGTTGATGCCACTGGAACTATTCACAGTATATTAAAAAAATCCTCAAAAGTCATAAACAAATAGATCTACATATACATTTGCTACTTAAAATTTTGTCTTCAGCTTTGCAAGGTAGTGTACAAAACTGTAATTTCACTATGTGAACTCCTCTGTATTCATGGCATCTCAGAAATCATGCAACAAAGCACTTGAAAAAATGAAAATGAACATAAACAAAATCGGGGTAATACTTAAGGTATTATCTCAGAGACAAAACATTTAAGATGAGATCAATATGGATCTCTTTAAATAAAGATGTAAGCTTGTTTAGTTCCTGAAAAATGAATTTCACACATTAGCAAAACTTTATACTGAATCAAGTACAAAACTTTATACTGAATCAATTTCTATTGAATTTATCAATAGGAATCACCAACTATTAAAGTATTTTCTACCTGAGGGGGAAAAAAAAAGCCCTCTTCTTTTCTGAAATTATTTGGAAATAAAAAATATTCCAAGAAAGGCTAAAATACATGTTGTGAAACAGTTAAATAAAATACAAGATACAGAAACATTCATATGTTGTTTAGGGTTTAGAGGCAGCTGATCTGGAAGCGCTTTATCATTTCTCTATAAACATGGCAAAGCTGCAAAAATCAAAATCACGTTACTTTTTGGGTTTTTTCTTACGGCATCAGTATTACGTGACTTTGCACACATAAATGTGAAGTCAGAACTGCATTTCCCTCAAATCCACCTTAAAACAGTCGTTAGTATAACTTACTGTTAACACTCCTGCCTCTTCAAAAAAACCTCTTACATCTTTATGCTTTAACATTGTCTAAATATAAACATGATTTTAAATTCCTATTATTTGAAATAAACTGAATTTATGCCCTGTTACACAAGGAATAAGTTGAACTGGACTCTTTTAACATGTGTTGATTGGCTTAAGGCAAGATCAAACAAAATATTTTGTATTATTATATATATTTTGTATTATTATATATAATAACCATGCAGGTTACAACATATATAAAGTTCTACAGTCTATATAGTCTATAGGTTATAAAGCCTTTAATGTTTATAGCAAAAAAAATCTTTAATTTTAAAGCAAAATTTTAAGCCACTAATAAACATTTTTTTACACAATGCAATCTAATATTTCAACTGGAAGTAAAAATATTTATTAAACACACTATTTCAGCTTTTTAAAGTAAGTATTTTAAAAGGACGTATTAATCTTTTCCCCTGAACATTTTAAGTCACACATTTCACCAAAAGGTATTTAAAATATACAAAAAACTTCAAAGTTTTTCACTCCTCCTAATCTGCATTTTAACTTCAATCAATGGATAAATATCAAAGATTGGTACTTAGTATTCATTTTCCAGGGATGCCTTTTTTTCTTGACTCCTCAATTTCAGAGCAGACCTTAAACTATTCTGCAACTTTCACTCTTCATAGCCAACAAATAAAATGTAAAACAGCGTCTTCTCTTTTCCCTGAAGAACTTCAAGACTAAATATTACTGAAGTTGAAGAACACTGTATTACATAAAAGCAATTAAAAGGGTATTTTACTAAAGAGCTTTTTTTTTCCTCCTAAAGAGAATATAAAGGAAATCTTTAAATTAAAATGTTATTTACAATGTATTTCATTCTAAAAAATTAATTGCTTAGAAAAAAAGTTGCATATAAATCTAATGCAATCTATAAGCAAAGATTATAAAGTACACCTGGAAAATACTAGAAGTGGTTATTAGTAGAGCCTGTCTTCACTGATGTCACAGAAACTGCTGTTTTTAACCAGGAGGAAATTGTATACAAAATAAGGGTACACACCTACATACACAAAATAATTTATCTTGTTTTATTTGACAAATCGACATGTAGCTCTAAAAACTAAAAATGCTTTACAGTATTCAACATTTACCTGCTGAAAAACATCTGCCCCTTCGTCATAATCCACTATTGTGAAAAACAGTTTGTTTGAAAAAGCAGATGAATAGCGCCAGGAATTAGCCAGCACTTGATATTCCTCATTAGCTTGCCTGTTAAGGAAAAGAAACAAATGTATATCTATATACCGTTCACTTGCAAGAAATATCCTATAATCAGCTGGTTAGATGAATTACATTTGCAGTATCATTCTCAAATTGACACTATAAATTAAAAAGTTTCAGCTCGTTATGCAACTTTTTGCTTCAAACTTGTCACCTTCAAAAATAGATATGTGTTAAGTTAAACTATACAAGGGAAAACCCAAAATGATATTAAGAAAAAGTAATGTTTCCACATTTAAAAGTCTCAGTAAATAGGACTGGTCTGAGTGGCAAGTATCAAATAAATCTGTTAACAGATTCATGCAAGGATATGCTTATGTGGCTCTTGAGTGTGCTATGAGGAAATACTTGCTAGAAACAGTTATGCACAAGCAATTTTGAAACTAGGAGACAAATAACACACAACTGTGAAATGTATATTCCTAAAACAGCAGAGCCATAGAAGGCGAGCCAATGAAACTGCTAAGCACTGGGGAAATGACCCTAACGGAATAAAAAGCAGACTTGTAAGCAGCATAATAAACTCCAGATTATTTTTCTAGAAGTTGTTTTAGATGTGGAAATTTTATACAATATATAATCTTTTCTATCAGCATTAGAAGGTGATTTCCTACTAAATATCCTCCTAAATAAAATAACAAAAACAACAAATAAAAACCAACAAACCAACCAACAAACCTACCAAGAAAATCAAAGAGAACACAAACCAAAACAAAGATCTTTGCCCTGACTTCACTAAGAGGAAGGGAAAGACAAAGGGAATTCCAGGAGAATAATACTAGCAAAGACATCCTCTAAACACACAGTGCCATAAAACCACAGGTTATTCCACAGGACAAATCTATACCAACAAAAATTTAGGAAAAAAACCCCACCAAAACCAAAATGAAGGAATGCTTGCAGTACTTTCTGCTACAGACTCCTTTGCAAATTTCCATTTTACTGTTTAATCACATCCACTGTAGAGTCCAAACCAGGCTTTTACCACTTGACAACTCATCTTTGCATATGGTAAAATACAGAAGTAGTATAAATAAATGTGTTCCACAGCTTTTCTCAAAACAGTGTGTTTCTAGAAAAAGTTCTATGTGTTTCATGGTGCAGAATATGTAAAAGTTGTAAACGCAAAAATCTGTTTGCTGCAAGTGAAACTCTGCCCTAAACATATACGAGAGAAAAGAAGGAGAAGAGAACTACAGGATCACAGATATTGTAAGACTGTCCCCATTTCTCCATAACTAAGATGAAGCTTAGACATGAAATATACTATATACAAACACCAGCACAGTTGTGTAATATTATACACACTTGTGTATTATTAATATCACTGTGCCTGAAAAAAAAAAATCATAAAACGCCAAGAGTTGAAATGAAAATTGGTGATATCTTACTCCTGCAAAGAATTAAATAACATGAAGCACAGTAAAACTCAACTTTCACCCTTATTACCTGACTCAGTAAAATTTGCTACTTACCACCCTTACTTAATGGGCAGTTTGCAATTAAAAAAATAACAGAAGTAATTTAGGCATTAGATTGGTTACTTCTAGTAATAGATATTATCACTAAGCAGACTAACATATTCATTGTCATCCTGAAGAGGGCAGTCAGACAACATCAAAGAATGCTGCAACATCTGTAGTGCACTCCTCTGTTAAACCTGCTATATTTAAGCTGAGCCATTTTTACTGTAAGAACAAGATGAAAATCAGTTCTCTTGATGCCACCATTCTTTATCTATCTTTCACTTGTGATGAAACTGGATTTCTGGGAAATTCAGGTACTCCACTAATGGCTCCACTATCTGAGAAGACACTTGTTCCCATTTATCTCCATGTATTTTGCATATTTAAACTATTTTGAAATAATGGGTAACATTTAAAGTATTATTTTGTTAGGTTTTTGTTTTGGTTTGGTTTTGTTGTTTTTTTTTTTTTTTGTAACAGACTCAAAGAACAATTTTATCCTCACACTGAAAATAGAAAACCTTTCTATGGTGCATCTTCATAGAAGCTCTTGAAGGGTGTGAAGAGTGAAACAAGGAGCAGCAGGAATACAAAGTTAAAGTATTAGCACACACAGAACTAAAGATCATCCTACACACCACTGTATCATTTCCAATTGAATAAAAATTCTCATAGAATAACTTTAGTAACTCTTTGTAGCACTGGTTCATTCCCTTTCAGACACAATAACAGTAAAAAGCATAAGCACTTGACTGACAAAAATCCTATCTTCAATTATCAATTATCAACTTGACAATATCAACTGTCAAGTTTTTATCTACCTATCTCTAGAATTCGTTCATACTCATTCTATCAGCTTGTTTCTAGGAAGTAATGGTAATTATATAAAATTACTAGAATAATTATGTGAAAATCTATAAAAGCATAAAAGCAAAGATCTAACTTTAGTTGAACTCAACAGAATATAATGTTAGCACTGCTCACTTGCTTGGCAGGATTTTTTGATATATGGAGAAAATTTGAATGTTATTGCTGCTATAGTCAGCTCTTTAGAATTTCATCATAATAGCAACACAGGAGCTAGCAACAACAGTAGTAATATTGACCAGCTGCTGGAAAATAGTGGCCAGATCAAAAGGGAATGCTACTATTAGATTTACTCAGAAAATTCAATATACTGGAAAGTAAGCTGCTAAGCAAATGCTCTACAGAAATTCTTCCATTACTCAAAAGGTGCTCATAAGATCTTAAAAGTTTTATTTAAAAAGATTAATTATGTGTGTGTCTATAGCAGTTAATCAGATTTGTATAACTTGAGCTATATTTAATGAGATTAATTTTAGTGTATTGGTCTGACATTATAGTACAGAAAACACAAACTAAATATTAGGAAAAGAATAAAAGAGTGTGGAATTATTTGAGAAAGAAAGCAGTAAAGCATTATTTTCTGGCCCACTACATACAATACTTAAAAATGTAGAGTTGGCACAGAATGTACTACCAGGTTACTTACACATTCTTATCCATCTGTTTAAAGTAAACTGTGATCAGTGCTGCAATTAACTTCCAATACAACTTCTGGTTTTTATTTGGAATGGAGTTCCCCAAAACTAAAGGAACAATGGGCTAAATGCATATTTGACATCTTCTCAGTGTCAAGAAAACAATAAAATCAAAATTCTAATTTAACTTTGTTTAGGATGACTCATAATGTCTTGATGAAAAGCACTGAAAAATCTACAAATGTGTCCAGAAAATTCCACTAAATATGGAGAGTATAAACACTCATGGAAAACCACACAGGTTTTGCAATCTAGGTATCTATAAAAGGGGAAACCAAGCTAAAATCCATGGTATTCTATTTACCCCATCCAAGGAAACTTTCAATATTCTGCAGACGAAAAGAAGCTATGAGGTCCTCTTTTGTAAAAGTTGCAAAATAAAAGAATTTAAAAAAAGTGATCTCAGGAAGAATAAGGTGTTTCTTGTGATCCAAGTATAAAATTACTGCCACGTTAAGCAGGACTCATCAATACTTCTATCAAGGTCCTGAAGTGCACAGGAAAAGCAATTGCAGAACTTTCAACAGCTTGCTCCAAATTTCCTATTCCTTCATTGAACAAAAAGTTCAAATGGTAATTCCCTCTCACTACATTTAAGAGATCAACAATTTTCTCACTATCTGCTCTTTATCAGCCAGCAAAAAACTGAAAGACATTGGATCCTATTTCTTCTTTCGGATGATGCTCCTTGACTGTCACAACTCTCTTTGCTGTTGACCTACTCGTGCATCAGCTACTTGAAAACATCTCTCTTCTGAGATTTATTTTAAGCATGGAAACCAAAAAAATTCTTTTTTCAGAATTAAAAAACCTCCTCTTGGAGGTCTCATTGATAGAGTAGATGTTAGTACACGTATATTATCTTATAACAAACTAGTGGCACAGGTCTAAGTATAGAGCCTACCCACTGAAATTCAGCATCTTTAGCCTCTGACAGTGCTCTCATCTTTTCAAGGAACACTAAGAAAAAAAATCAACACAAAATATGCATCTTTTTGTTGACGGGCTTCAGTTGTGGAAAAGCTCAATGACCAGTCTCATTCCATGGCCCAGGTATCCCTTTCTAAATGAAAATACACCAGAAATAAATTCGAAAAATGAACCAGACAAAAATGTAAACAGTTTGGTAACAATCAAAACTCTTCTTGTATGCACCTGTATTCCAAGCAGAGATGGATGCTTCTGCCAGTCAGGTAAGAGAAGCAGAGCTTAGGAAGCAAACAAAAAGACTTTATATAATGTGTTTATGGAGCTGTCAGATGGTACAGCAACAAACAAAAAAGGAGTTAAATACAACAATGGAAGATGCAGAAGAGCAGTCAGTATCAGCAGGCTTGAGCTAAAGCTCTTTTGCAGCTGAAAATCAAAACACTAATAATCAAGTGAAGCAGGGGAGTCACTGAATTCTGCCTGGTAAAAAGGTAGGTGCTCACCACTTTAGAAAAATGTAGTGATAATAAAATGAGAGAACACATTGTGAGATGCAAGAAGATGAAAGGCATAGAAGCTGGCAGCAGATTTTCAGACAAAAATGCATTCTAGTCCAGTAGTTACCATTTGCTTGTATGCAATACAAAGTACAAGCTGAGAGACAGTCCCCTCATCTTTGTGATGATATTCTTATCAGAGTGAACATGTTTTTTTTCTCCTTCTTATGTACATAAGTAATTTTTTCAGTAGTGTGACTGATCTGATTAAAAGAGATAAACTATCTAGTTGAGTGAAGACCTAAGGACAAAGGCAAAATGAAGCTAGTCTTACATTCTGAGGAGTCACTATTTAGAGTGAGATTATTTCTGACTGCTCATCCAAACTGATTCATCATCACAGTGCATCAAAGGGCTTTTTAGTATCTGCTTCCAATGTGCTGCTCATGAATATATACACCAAGAACAGCAGTAACATGTAAATCAATTAAAACTAAGTTTAATTTCCTGGAACCAGAACAGTTTAATCAAACACATTTCCAAACATGCATGGAAAAAACCCCAATCCTAAGCCATTAGAAACATATTCCACCCCCATTCGAGAGCACATTGAATAGCCAATCAGTTATTCTTACTTCATTTCCCAACACCAGCTATGTCATATTGAACTTAAATAACTGGGACAACAGGAAAACCGACATTTATGCCACCACTAACACAGTTGTGAAGGCATCAGATAGCTTTCAATACGCTTTTAGATCAGAAAATTGGAACTTCTTTGTCAACAAAGCTAAATTAAAAAAGTTTTACTCCAAATTCTGCTTTAGAATAAAGACAAAATTTCTTTGAAAAAAACTCCATGACTAGAGGTTCTACTAATACATATACATAGCTGCTGGTTTTCAGAAGCCTTCTTGTGTTAGAAATAGATGAATTCAGACAGGATTGACTGAAAGGATATTTTTTACATACAAAAGCTTTATCTAAATATCTAGAGTCCCAAAGACTTCTTTGTATGCAGCATTTTAGCACTAAGTTGAAATGCTTTCCATACACTTTCACAGATCATGTGATTTGTGTGACTGATGTTGTAACATCCTCCTTGCTCCATAGAGAAAATCCTTAAATTGTCTGAGACAAATCTGGTCATCTTTCTGCATATATCACAGAAAGATAAAATACAGAAGTGTCAAATCTAGACACTAAAAGAAAAAAAAAAACCAAAAACTTTTCAAAACTCTTTTTTTTTTTTTTTTTTTTTTAATAGTCTTTTGGTACATAAACCAACCATGCTCAATTTATAGAGGGGAAAAAAGTTCTCATTCTTGTGACAAAGTCACTCAGACTTCAGACCTAGGTGCTTTTTCATATTTCAAATATGACATGGATTTTTTTTTCTATGCAATTATTCCAAAAATATTTTGACAAGTAGCAGTTAACTTAAATCTTGGACAAGAGCATCTTCACAGAACATTACAGATTAAACTAAAAAATCTATTTTTTCCTTAGGCAAAGTGGCTAGTGAATAGCTAACAATCAAGAAATGCCTGCGTTTCAGTTCTATATATCCTTTCAGTGCTCCTGTCCATTAATTAGCCATTGATTTGAAAATGTCGATTTTCCTGATAATGGTTTTATGTGCAGTATGATCAACATCATTAAATTCCTTTTATTTCCCATGAACAAGTGGCTCGCAACTTCACATTTATTTAAACAAACCCAACTGAAAGTACCATGCTGATTTTTCCTTCATTTTACGTCTAAAGATTTTCAGTTGCTTCTGTACAAGATATCTAGCCTAGTCTCTTCTAAGACAAAGTTTATAACCTCTTTTTCTCAACAGTAAACAATACCCAGTTGCAAGCAAAATTAACTTCCTTAATAACAGAAATACTTACATTGTTTGATATGTCCTACAAAAGACCTGTATGTAGAACAGGGAAAGAATTTGCCATGGCCATTATAATGACAAATACAATGACCCTTATAAAGCTGAACTTGGTGCAACTCCTGGAGCTTTACCCACTGGGTAAATAAAGAGTGATATAAAACAATATGGTAAACGTTCAACTCCTGTCATCTCCTGAAGCTGAACATCCTGAAGCTTCTTTATGGCAGCATAAAGAAGAAACAACAGCAAAGAAAGTGCTGAAATAGAAAATTCATTTCACTTAAGAATGTTGGACAACTTCTGTACCTAATCCTCCAGCTTCACAGTTCATATACAGAGGGTGAAGTGGAAAGACAATTTATATTCTCTCCCTCAAAACTGAACAACTGACTTCAATGACAGAAGATTAATACATAAAAACCAAAACCCTAATAAAAACCATATACCTAAGTTAAAGTTTCAGTTGTAAATGTCACATTCCAGCACATCAGAAATCTAACACACTACTACATTTACCAGCTTTGTATATAGTTTAAATTAGCGTATTTAAAAACAGGAAATAGTATTACCTCATATACAGCCTATATTTTCATAGTCCTACAAAATACTTTGCTGCCTATCTAAATAGTGTTTAGAGCTCTCTACTCAATAATCCCATATATTGCTAAACACAGTAATTTCTAATGCATATTTTGGCCAAAGAAGGTTTTATTAGCACAGTTTCTGATTTAGTGAGGTAATTAAGTGTATGACTACCTTTCAGGGCCTTGGCCCTACTTCCCTATCATTAGTCATTTTTGGATTAACTTATTGCACTAGGAACTTGCAGAGAGAGATCATGAACTTAAAAGACTAGCAGAGGCACTCTAATACATATTCAGAATGGAACTACCAGAACACATCAAACTGTTGTGACAGACAGTATTCCATAATACCTATGACCTCATGGAAAAACTGGCTGTCCAAAGCTGCGAAATCAGAGGGAAAAGTCACATCTGCACGAGCACCTTCGGCATCTCTTAACAGAAGAAATCAGTGAAGTGTCGTATTATTAAATGCTAATGAATCACTTGTCACAAGAAGTCTTTGGAAAGATCATGGCTAACTGATAATAAAATAAAGCTGATTTCCTGAAGAGAAAGTCTTCCTCAGTTGTGTACTTTTTTCAACTGTAATTTAACAAAAAAACCCAAAACCTAGAAGAATTTTAAAATGTGACATATAGGATAAATGTGATTGAAAAGATACTGTAACAAGCACATGAGCCTGTTGACCAGTGAGAATCTATCCCATGCAAAGAACAACCCTACCTGGCATATTGCATATTGATTTCAAGGCTCTCTTGCAAAAGGAGACAAGGAAGATGAGAAAGGTCACCAAGGTATAAATTACCTGCAAACAGAGCACTGCCGCTGTGGCTGCAGAGCAGTGAACATCACTATCACAGAGTAGTTACGAGGTGGAGCCTTCACAAATCTTCGGAATTTATCTCCATTCATGCGGATGACCGAACGCCTTGAGCTCCACTCCATCAACTGTTCCACTTTCTCAGCCAAAAGATTCTGTAATTGACGACAAGCATGAGGAATGTTTAAAACCAAAATTTAAGTGCTTTGTACCTATATTCTGCCTTTGTACCCTTCAAACTCCTCTCGACTCAAGATGGAAGTTATATATAGCTGTATGTAGCAGAGTTTAGCTTATAGCACAATTTAGTCCTTCATGTAGTCGATGAAGTTTTAAGTATTTAAAAGAATAACTCAACGTGGTCTTCAACAGAAAGAATACATAAAATAAAATCAACCAGGTTGCTACCAAAGGCAAAGGAGTAGTGTAAGGATCACTGCCTAAATAAAAGTTACCAGTACAGCAATCATTTAACTTCCACTTAAAAAACTGATGTTTTATAAAATGCAGCCTTATGTTGTATTTATTCTATTTAGTAAAAACCACAGTAGGATATTGTCAGTCACTTGAGTATAAAGACGAAAGAAAAAGGTACCTACAAACAGAGAGAAATAGTTACTTCGTTTAGAATTTCTTACAAATGTATCTTACTGAATTCAAATTCATGCAAGTTTTATATTTTGCCATAGACAAGACTGCACTGTCATATAAACTTATCTAGGTACATTCCATTATGAGATCAACATTTTAAGCTGATCTCAAGGCTGAGAAGCACAAAATATCTTGATTGAACTACCATTGCAGACGAAAAATCTAATTGTGTACTGTCTTTTGCTTGAAAGCATTCCATCACATGAATGATACAAAGCAAGCTACTAAAAGACAGCCCTCTGTCTCTAACTATTCCTATGAAAATCTATTTAGGTTTTTTGTTTGTTTGTTTGTTTTGTTTTGTTTTTTAATCAAGTAAGCCTGATTCCACACATGCTCACCAGAAAATGTTTAGTTTCCTAAGTTGCCAAGGTTCAGCAAGGTTGTATTGAGCATGCTCTAGGTGGATTGCTGCACACAGCGTATCAGGATTAATGCATCTATCTTGGTTTAAGTGTTCACCTCCCTGCTCACTGGCCCTTTGGAAGCTGCCTATATCAAATAAAAGCTAAAAAAAAGAGTGGAGAAAACCGGAATATTACAGCTCAGAAGCTGAGTGCTGAGAGAAAGTGAGAAGGACAGAGAAGGGGGCAGACAGGCTGAAAGTGAGGAAGGCACACCAAAGAAAGAGGAACTAACTTCAGAAAACTTGAAGATGCAAGATAAACATATATTAGTGAAAGGGTTTTCAAATTGATCAGGCTCCACTGTGGAGGGGCAGAACAAACCAGCTTAAAAAACATATTGAAATAGGGACACTTTCAGAAAAGAGAGCATGATGACAGGCGAAGCAAGGATAAAAGCCAAACACCATGCAAGAACAACTGAGGAAGAAGACAAGGTGGCTTTTTGGGGAGTTTTTTTAAAAACTGAATGAAGAAGAAAAATTAGGTCATCCAGTAACATTCTGACAAATCAGTAATGGTATAAATGAGAGTAGATATATGAAGGGAAGGAAGGAATGAACTGCAAGAATAAAGAAAAATTACATTTTGCCTGTCAGAACTTCCACCTTCAAAACTATCAGAGCCCCTTAGGCACAGGTCATCAGAAGGCCTGAGTCCAAAAAAAGCTTTGATGACTATGGGTTCTGAAATACCTGCATTAACTTGACCCTATTAAAAAAAAAAAAAAAAAAACCCTTCAGTTTTTGTTCCTGTTTTCAGAATTTAGCTGGTATTTGTAGTCATGAATGTGAAGGAGAGGCTACAACACTGTTTATCATGAGAATATCAATGATTCAATTAAAACTATAATTTTTCTTCTTTAAAAAAAAAATGTTTCTGGTGGTTTTGCTTCAAGAAGATATTATGTAAGTTATTTTCTTTAAAAGGAACCATAAAGCAAATTACATAAAAATGAAGCCCACACACATGTAAGATTTCCTTTAATTAGCAGTGCCAGGATTAAATCTTTGTTCATTTCAAAAGATTCACTTTCTTTGCATCAGGCATTCCAGCCAGTAATACACAATAAAATACAAGAAACTAAAAAGGATGGGAACTAGTATATCCAAAACCTTCAATAATTCAAGCAAAATGATAACCCAAAGAGAACTAATAAAAAGACATAACTTTTAAATTAAAACAGGAATGATGCATAATATCCTACTTGGTACAGAAAAACAAATACTTTTCAGAATGGGCCTTATTAAAGGAAAGAAACCCATGAAATAGAATTAAGGGTATGAAAGCAAAAGCATGATCTTGACAGAAAGAAGAAAAATAGGAGAAGGAAAAAATCCAGCTCTATTAGTGTTTCTATAAAATACAGTTATATGGAAGAATCTTACTCAGACAAGTCCTAATTCTAGTTTTACTTGGAAGCTAGTTGCCAATAAAAAATAGTCTTGATTCCTTTAGATTGAGCCACATGTAACCTCACCTTTACATAGCTCTTCTGCAATATTCACTATAATGTTCTCAACCACTTTTATCACTTGTTGTTTGGTTTTTCCTATATGCACAAGTAAAAAGCTAATAACTGAGCTAACTTTAAATGTGCACTACACTAGGTAAAATCAAACTAATATTTCAGGAGTGTAGTCATTAGGTACAACGTATATACTTGCTTCACTGCATCCATAAGAAATCTATTTTTTGCAAATAGAAAGTCATTAAACAGACTGCAGATAGTGGCTTGCATCGTAAAGCATTCTGCTATAGGCTACACCTCTCTTAGGAAACTGACTGCACTTCAATATCCTACCAGCTTTTTTGTGCACTTTATTTCAGAAGACTTCTTTTGCAGAGAAATTGATAGAAGAAACCTTGGGACTGACAGCTCTAGAATCCAGAGTGCAGTCTTTCTGACTTGTGAGTCTTTAGAAAAAGATGAAAGTCTGATATTGGTTTTGTCATTTACAAAATATTTTCACAATATACGCTCCTGAGTAAGTTAGCAACCTTTTCCTCATTTTATTTAATAATGAAACCTAAGAAATAAATTTGACAAATAAAAGTTTGCATTTTAGCCATGCATTTGACTTTAAAGCTGAGTCTTAAGGAAATATAGCACACTGTAAAATTCCAACTGTCTAATTCAGCTTTGGATCAAAAAGGCACCCACTTATGCGACACTATACTCAGGAAATTGGTCAGTGGGCAGGCAGGCAGGGGACAGGGGAAAGTGTTTTAGTATATAAATTTTAAGTATATTTATGAAGCCACCAGACCAGTCTTAAGGATTTCATAATTTAGAATCTAATTTGAATATTTTTGTAAGAACATTTTTTTTTAAGATAAACAGTAGAGACCAGAAAAACATACTGTTGAATAAAAGCATGAGCTCTACCTCAGTCAAAAATCTTCTCCTGTGTGAAAGAACATTGAAAAGTGAAGAACAATTGACAGAAAAACATGTGGAACCAAAAGACAAAATTTTTCATATTACCCTAATAAAAATAATCTACTAATATCCTAGAAAGCATTGTTAGAAAAGACAATGGTCTATTCAAAATTGTTCTTCCTGTGAAGATACTGAAACTGAACATGTTTCCTTTCACCCTTTACTGTTCTTCTATATAATCCATACATACAACTGTCACCAAAGTGAATTCCCATTAGGATTCTAGACACCTGGAATACAAATTTTATTAACTTGCCTCTTTCCAACTTTTCCTTTCTTTTCTCAGGAAAAGTCTTCTGCCACAGAAAATCTGGAAGTAGGAGAGAATGGCTAAATCTAACAAAACACATCTTGTGATGACAGAGACACAACTGTTACTTACTCAAATCCAGAAAACAAGGAACACTACCTCATTTTCACTCCAGATTTCTCATTTTCTGCTCCGTTCCACAGTCCATACAAGGAAAGACCCTACATATATTTAAATCTGTTTGTTTACAGAATTCCTCAGAGCATTTACCAGATTTCTGCTGATAACTGAAGGGGTTTTAATTGAAACACTGAGGGGAAAAAAACCCAAACAAACAAAAAAAAACAACCTGAAGCCTAAATATGAGAATGGAAATTCTTTCTGTATAAAGAAAACTCTGGGTTTGATGTTGCAAATAACTACAAAAGGTTCAACAGATAACAGTCTGCAAAAACACTGAGATGATGAAGTAGCCATGTATCATTTACTTATTTTCATTAGCTGATGCCCAAGCAGAATATGAGAATATGAATGACCTATGGGTACAAACAAAATGAATGCTAATTACTGTAAACAAACAGAACTATAACATTACTTGCTGCTCCTATACTATTTTGAAACAAGTACAAATATATGGCACATCAACATTTTTACAAAACTAAATAACCCTTAAAAATCTAACTGAGAAAATCCAAAATCCAGGAATTTTCTTACCCAACAAGTAAAGCTGTTAATTTTTTAGAAAATGGGATTACTTCATAAAGCAATCACCTCTGAAAATTGTCTTTGCTCCTGAAATAGCGACAGTCATTGGCATCTTTTCCTCAATCCTGTTAAGCAGATGAGCACTCCCCACTGAAATAAAAGCTGCTTGGGAAAACAATTCTAAAAAATTCTTCCTTTTCCCTAAGGCTAGTAAAATATTTTTCCATTTGCATCTATCCCTATTACTGAGTCATGAAGAAAGCAAAATAAAAGAAGTAAATTTCATCTATTATAGATCTTGGTTTCCAGTGATGTGATGAAAGCACCAAACTACCTGTCCAAAAGCAAAGTGTGACAAGATGTGAAACTAAAGCTGCTGGTAGGGCAAGCCTTGGCATCTGCACCTGAAACAATTCCCTATTAGGGACTGCTTCCCAGTGATCCCCCATATCTCCTCTCTGCTTCTTAACCCAATAGAGCTTGACTTCTACAAGCCTTCCTTTTCATACTCTGTGACTGGCAGATTAGCTACTGAAACCCAGCTTTATTTATTCACTCTCCCAAGACACAGCGCCCACAAGACAAAGCATAAACAACAAGAATCACCTTGTATACACATGTGCTGCCTCACTTGACTGTTAATCTTTCTTGGCCAGATTTTCTAAATTTCTTTTGGCCCAAAAGACTGTTGTGGGCAGGGGGTAGCAAATAACAAAATAACAAAAACCAAAATATCACACATAATTTCCTATGTGATGCTTGCTCTGCCTGTCTAGTGGATGTCCCTAATATTGTGAAGATTTCTTCTTTAGACTTCCTTTAATTTACTTTACCTTCTGTTAGAATAACCTGACACAGGTAACTTAAGGTATAAGGGGCTACTGGAAAAAAAGCAAAGAACTAAGTCTCAACAATATTACTCAATGATTCAGTGTTCAAACTAAACTCCTTCCATTTGAAGCACACCAACTCTAACACTTTGTACCTTTCAGGTTTCAGAAGAGATTTCAGGCCTTTCTGATGTAATAGGGTCCCAAATACTGCTCAGTATGTGAACCTGGAAGACTAAGACCTTAGCTCTGGAAAGATTGGGTCAAAAGCAGTAACATGAGATACTTATATTAGGAAAAGTATAAATAGCCAGGGACTCAATCTACTAATAAGGCTGAAGCATTGGTTATTACTGAGCCATTCCCCTTTTCTGATAAAAAATTCAAATTCACTCCAGTACCTCAAATTTCAGTTTCTGTAGTGAAAGAAATAAAGTAAGGAGTTTCTAATTAATGACCTAATACTACATTTGCTACTGGAGATGAGTTAAATATAGATTTTTTAAAGTATTTCTGAAATGATGTTGCAAATAAAAAAAAATAAAAAAATATGGCTTGACTTCCATGTTTCCTTTATGTTTATATTATCAACACTAGCTAAGCCAGATTGAAAACCACCCTGGATGAAAATTCTGCTTTGTTCACTCAGGTGCATCAAATCCCCAAGAAATGCTAGCTCTATACACAATTATTTCAGGACAACACTCGTAAAAAACCAAACAAACGAAAAGAAACTACAAAACAAGGTTACAGTGATACTGCATGTAAAGTATCTTATAAATCTATCTAAAGTGTGTATTCTAAATTCCAATTTATTTTAACAGTCTCCATTTTAGTCTTTAATTACACTAAGAATAATAGTACAGAGAAACTAATTGCACTAATAAACAAATTTCAGCAGTATGTTTTAAGAAGAGTTAACTTCTCAAAATGTGTCTGATAAGCACTCACAGATATGCAATTACTGACCCCATTAAATTGGTGGCAGAAAGACGACAGAATCAACATTCACACTGTTCTTACAGGCATTCATTCTTCTGTTGTCCCTTGGTCACTTGACGCCTGCATAAAAATGTCATTTATGCTACCAACATATCAGTATCCCTAAACATATAAAAATACTTTTATCATTTGTAAAACTAGACACACAACAATGGCATATGTTTAGATAATTTCTTATTTTTCCTACACTCTAAAAAGAGAGAAAATAGAAGGCTACTTTCCTGCCTAAGTTTTCTAAACAAGATGTCAAATAGCTCATGGACTTGAAAGTGCTAAGAAAGGTAATTTCTTTGATCTGTCTACATCTTCACTCTTCTCCCTAATATTTTCTAGGTTATTCTAAAACCTAGGGAAAAAATTAAATATATTTCACTTTTGTAAAAATCTATTCTTCTTCAAATTAAGGCAAGCAGCACCAGTAGCTTTATTAAAAATACTTAGACCCTATTTTGAACTTGTCTTTAAACAGCAATAGAAACCATGGGTCATGTCAAAGTTACAAACTGTAATTTCTTGATTCACAACCCGAGGCTAATGGAGAACTCCAGGATCAAGTATCTGAATATACCAGAGCAACACATTATTCTGCAGCCCTACACTCATTAATTCTTCTATTGAGAATGACTATCAGTACAGCAAATGTTTTCTCCTCTGATTTCCCTCTGCAAGGAAAGAGGAGCATGAGTTAATGCAAATATTACTAACCACTAAGATATACAAAAATCTGTTTGGATACTTTTTTCCTTTTCAGATTATTTATTTATTTACAAAAAAGCCATTGGCTGAACATAATTGAGAAGCCATGTAAGCTGGCACAGTATGACTGACTTAATATGCTCCATTGACTCAAAGTAATTTAGCTGTGACTGAGGATTTGCTTTTAGGAATGAGACACTGATTTTCATCTTTATGTAAAATGCCTACATTTTGTGGCATTATACCTAAAAATGTCCTTTTAAGGCTGAGTAGATAAATGAACAGACAACCAAAACTATCATGTTCTGGTTTGGTCTGGGGTTTGTGGGTGTATTTAGTGTTTTTTTGTTTGTTTGTTTGTTTTTTTTGTTTTTTGTTTGTTTTTTTTTTTTTTTTTTTTGTTTTTTTTTTGTTTTTTTTTTGTTTTTTTTGTTTTTGGTTTGTGTTTGTTTGTTTGTTTGTTTGTTTTTGGTTTGGTTTGGTTTGATTTTTGGGGGGTTTTTTTTAGCCCATAATTTGTTCTATTAGCAGTTTCAGAAAAATCTGGTTGATTTCCTATTATACGAAGCTGTCATTTTCTGAACATTATTATTACTAGTATTAATTATTATAGAAGCATTAACATTATTATTTTTTACACTGTTTAAAATGCAACATTGAAAATAACCTGCATAATGGTTTTCATGGATGTATTTTGTCCAGTTGATTTTACAAAGATCATCAATTTTCATTGAGTACAATCAAAATTTAACAATTAATTTCAACACAAGACATTAACCTTGTTTTGTATTTAATACTTTCAAATTTTTCACAATTTGTTACAAACTTTATAGTAACTTACATTCATTAAAAAATAAAGTTCATCTGATTTAAATAAAGCCTATAAGATCAACAACATGAATTACAGAGTAAGACTATAAACAGGAGCACAGCTTATTTCAGGGAAGATAATACCTACTGTATTGCATTAAATAAACACAAGTTAAATCATTTAAGTTTTTAAAAAATAAGCCTAGGTAAGCCTTATACAACTATATGCTTTTCCCCTATTATTTTATTTTACTTTTTTTTTCTTTTTAAGCATGGAAGTAATTAATTATACAATGAGAAATATCAAAAGGTTGAATTATGAATTAGAGAAAAGATTCTACAACAAAAGCACCAGCTAAACCTCAAAGTACATTTTACTTAGGTCACCTCTATACTGGAAGGATATTAGTCTCAGGAGAGCATAATATAGGACATCTAGAATGATTCCAAGAGTACTTGTTATACACAAAGGCTAAAAAAGCTCCATTTACTCTCAGTGGAAAACTATTCAAGGTGACCTAGCAAATATTGCAGAAGTTTTTGATTAAAGATGGCAAATCTTTAGCAAAATATTAAAATTATGCACAAAAAGTTAAAAACTAATTCTGCACATATATTTCAATTCATTAAGATCAAACTCCTAATTCTTAATTACTATAATTTTTTTCAATATTCAGAACCTTCAGATTTCTGAGAATTGGATTTAGCCATACCTTTCAGAGTGCTATGTGTATGATTTTTAAGCAGATAATTCAAGTTAACTTTATGCACAATTATTTCACAAATCAAAACTCTTTCTAAATCCATGAACACATCTCAAAGCTACAGATTATCAAGATGTTTAATATGAACTTATTTGGCCTGCTATTTTCAAATATTTCTGATTTTTAGGTAAAATTAAACTTAGCTAAGCCAACCTTTTAAACTAGCTGCTATTTATATTCCCATTCTGAGTTTTTGGACCCCAAGGGGGTTTTTTGTTAAGTTCAGCTTTCTGCAAGAGTCATCTTAGAGCATCCAGCAGTCTGGCTCAATTTACAGTGTAGAATTATGAATTAACTACTGAAAGCCATTCAGGAACTAACATATACTTTGTGTGCCTCTCCCTTGCTAGAAGGAATACTGACTGCTCAACACTTCATTAACATTGTGTTCATGTTTAAAAATAAGTAACTCTTCCTTTCACTTCTTTCGTGTCTGCTGAAATCAGCAGGCAACCTTATTTAATCTAGATCATTTGAAGAAATTGTATTTCTCTATTAAAAAGCCAAAGTTTGACACTACAGGAAGACACAAGATATTTCTCCTCCTTTTTCTTCATTCTAAAACTAGAGTCCACAGTGTCTTTGAAAGCACAAAAATGAGGGCTTCTACTCTCAAGCACTGTATGTGAAGTTGAATGTTCTACATACAGTGCTAGATAACCAGCTGTTCCCTCTCAACTTTATTGCAAAATATTTTTGTCAGCTAAATCTCTTTAACTATTACAAAGGAAAGTGTTACACAGTAAGCCATAAGAGCCCGATAATCCACGATCAGGTTGCTCATATACTAGTTTTGTCCATACCAGAGAATGTAGCTCTAGGACCCCATCTACCTCAAAGGAGGACATGCTGCCCTGGAGAAAATTCAAGTAACTTATACAGTAGGTTCCTTAGGGAAAACAAACAAACAAACAAAATGAAACAACAAAAACAACAACAAATTTTAAAAAACAGACAAAAACAAATAAAACTCTCAAACAAGTAACTACAAAATCGAAACAAAACAACCAGCCACCCCTAACCTCTGAGCAACTCCTGACAATGCTCAGCCATCTTCACAGTACAGAAGTGTTCACTGGTGTTCAGATGGAACCTCTGGTGTTTCATTTTGTGCCCACTGCCTCCAGTCTTGTCACTGGGCACCAGCGATTCTGACTGTCATCTTTACACTTGACCCTCCAGGTATTTACATCGATATAACTCCTCCTGAACCTTTGCTTTTCTAGGATAAACATTCCTAACTCTCTCAGCCCTCCCTCAGAACATTTTCAATTTCAGAACATTAGGTGGAAAGCACGATATTTAAAGGATATGCATGAAAAGACATCACTTTACTGAAGAGTGGTTCCATCCTATTTTTTATTTCACAAAATGTAAAGCAAGTTCTACTTTACAAGTAGCATCTAGAGAGAAAAGGTGACTTGGACAGATACCAACAAAATGGTTTCTTTGTTCAAAGTGTATTAGTTCCCTGTTTCATGATAAAATAATTCAGAAACTGTGAAATATTGCTGTTGAAATACTGCCAATCATCTTTCTCTTTCTATCCCTTACTACCCATTTCTCTGCATATTGGTAGAATGACAAGATTTTATATTGAAAGCTGATAAAGCAATGATGATAGTAATTTCACAAAGAGGTAATTCACCTCAGAAATTTGAAGTTTTTTTGACTTTGGAGAAATGCTACCAATAAATCACAGTTGGAAAGAGGTCAAAAAGCCAAAAGAGCAACAGAAGTTCAGGGCATTACTGGATTTTCTCCCTGAAAAATTAAAAAATTAAATAGACTCTGGATCACTTTTGCTCTCTGTAAACAGACATGCTGAGAGACATTTTACAAAGCCATTGATAACTCAGCTCTCTTCTCTGCAGAATCACCACATGGAGACTAATCCCTCAAAGCCCTTAAGCACTGTGCTACATTGAAGAATTACCCAGACAACCCAACTATGGCTAATGCTTAAAAAAAAAAAAAAAAAAAAAAAAAAGAAAAAAAAAGTTTTCTTCTTCTATTTTCTATGTTATTTCAAACACCAGGTTAAAATATAGATGCTGTATTTCCAGTCCCTGGGAGTACAGAGTTAGATGACTAAACTGCTACAACAAAAAAAAAGTTTTATTAAAAAAAAAAAACTTATGTAAGGCTAGCTAGGGAAAGCATCAAGAATTTAAAGTGAATTAGATTATAAAGGAAGACTGGGAAGGGGCAGTAGCACCTACTGTTAAAAAAAAGAAAGTTAAGGACAAATCCATTCAACAACCATTTAAAATGTAAAATGCAGAGTAAATAGAGAAGAAATCAGAGAAGATTTGATTCCACGAGTGAAAACATACCAGAATGAAGAGGCAGAAATTCCATTGTTCCAAGGCACATAAGCACTATTCAGTAATCAGAAATAGAACTGCTTGAACAGAAAAACAATGAGACCTCAATCAAGCATACTGAAATAATTTTGACAGAATTTCCTTATGAATAATGTTTGCTTTTTTTAAATTGCTCCAATAAGGAATACAAGAGTTCTTCAACTTTCTTTGTTATTATATAACAGACATTTAAAATGAGGCTATATAACATAAAAGAATTTTAGAGGAAGCTAAGTGACCTTTAACAAAATCAACAAATAAGCCAAGTTCTCCATATGAGCAAAGAACAACTAATTAACTCCATACAGGGAATATATAAAGCATCTAGTTTTAAAATATTCTGGTTGTGAGGAGTCTGGCTTCATCTTCCAACACATTAAAAAACCCCACAATCAAACAAAACCAAAAACACCAATCAAAAAACCAAAGCAAAACAAACAAAAAACAACAACAAAAATGCCCCCAAACCAACACATAGGCATCCATCACAAATCTGTCTTTTTGATATTACTGAGAGAATTCTCAAGTACCTATTTCTTATTGGCACCTTAATATTAATACAAAAGGGTATCTTACTGATTAGCACACTGGGAAGCTAAAAAAAAAAGAATTAAATTTCTCACTTGCCTCTTCACAGCAAGTAAATTAAGAGAGTAATGCCAGAGGAAAGATGTAGTGATGATAAATAATTAATACTTTCTATCTTGTGACAAGGCAGTTAAGTACTTTCTGAAATAAGATATCTAACTATGCACAAACTAGTCTGTGTAAAATTTAAGAATTAAAAAAATTATAATCGAAAATTTCAGACAAAATAATTAATCTTTAGAGTGGGAAAAGTTGTTACTACCAAAGACACTGAAACATCTTATAACTACCTACAACAGATACAAGTTTTACTTCTTCCTTAAAATTCCACATGTTCCTTTTACCCATTAACCCAATTATGTACAGGATTAAACCTCCTATGGTAGAAAATAAGTAAATACTATGCAAAACATCATTACTATTCTTACTAAACCAAAATGGTAACTCCAGACTTGGCTTATATAAGACTTGTCAGAGTTAAAAACAACTGCAGATTTAAAACAATGCAAAGCAAACAACAACAACAAAACCCTACCACCCAAACAAAAAATTAAAAAACTCCCTTAGATTATTCTTTTGCTAAAGAGGAACATAATTTCAAGACCTAAACAAGTCAAGAAATAATAAGCTTCAATTCTGTAACAGACCAAGTAAATACCTATGATTATTCTGCATCTAAAGTTAAGGTAAACAAAAAGAATACTTGCACTTTTGAAGTGTAGGGTGCTTAAGGACAGAGGAAAAGGACAAAAAAAATCATTTGGCAGTTTGTTTTCTGTGGTTGATTTTAAGGAGTCTGTTGATATAGAATAAAGAATAATATTAAAGGGGAAAGGAAGCATGACTACAAAATTTGATATTCCACAGACCTATCCTAGATCTTTGCTTTGAAAACGATTAGAAGAATAAATCAGAGAAGCAGTTTCCCTATTTTTTTCCCAGCTGAAAGAGACACTTCTAATTTTCCCAAGAATCATTTTTCCTGATAACCTAAATGCACAAAGATATATTCTGAAGTCCTCTTTAGATGCCAAGTCCATCATTTTAAGAGCATAACAGAGACAGTACCAGCTCCGGCCACAAGGCAGCCTAATTGATGTGCAATACTGGATTCCCACAGAACACTGCAGGTACTAAGCAAACATATTAGATATACCAGTATATGTCTTCCCAGCCCTCACCATTTCCATCTCAGAGACATCGTGAGGTTGAAAACACTATATTTGTATTTCAAATAACTCCACAAAGAGATAACACTGAAAAATTACCAAAGTCAAGGCTACATAATCTTTAAAAGGCAAACAATTCATATGTGAATAAAATTTACACACATTTTTGTCCTGTCTTGGTTTGAAGCTAGCTGAAAAAGATTCAACATAGCTAATTCAACATATTATCCTCTATTTAAATATTCTAGTTTTGATATCTGCATCCTTTAAGGTCAATATTAGACACTAGTTAAGCATACCGCCTTCCAGAATTCCCCCCTTTCAACTCCCATTCAACCTAGATTTTGATGTCAGTTTGGCAAATAAAAAGTGCATCTCAGAAATGCTAAATTATAGCCTGGTAAATCACCATAAATAGTTTCTCTACAAAAAGTTTTCCTTTTTGAGTGCAAAGGTCTTCAGTACTGCACTTTCCCCCACAGAACTCTAAGACAGCCGCTTTCCTAGTTCCATTACAAATGCTACAAGAGTGGCCATAATAAAGAACTAATGACATTTGTCAGTTATAAGACAGGATACATTGCCACTACTATTTTTTACAGTAGCACAATGATCTAAGCTAAAACAGGTGCTATTGGAAGAAAAACGCAGGAAAACTGAAACAGTAACTGACCCAAAAGCACAGAATGGTTCTGATCTGCTCACTTCTCAATTTTACCAGACAAAATCATTTATAGAGATAACCTAAGAGGCAAGTTAACTAGTAAAAGATTGAGTGAGAAAAAAAATCTTTGATTTTTTTTTCTCCTGCTCCCTGAAGTAGAGTAAGAGGGTGGATCTTCTGACAGATAAAGAATAATTGCTATAGAGAGGAAGATTAGATAACCCTGAAACCAACTATAAGTGATAAGTAAGTGCAAAGTACATCAATATGCTTAGGAACAAAATTGGTGAATATTCATGGAACATACAAGAACAAACAGTAAATCACCTCAAGGTGATGATACAAGGAAAAATGCCGATCAGGAATATTGACATTGGATGCACCACTTTAAATATAGTCACTCTGGGAGATTTTCATCACAGAAATTTCTTGCAGTCTTAAGAACATGCCAGAGAAAAAGCAGATACTACTTATGAGCTCATTCCAGTTTTCATCTGGCACAATTTACACTCCATGCTGTTCAAGGGAGTTAGGGTTTCACAGTTCAAAAACTGGACACTGAAAAAAAAATATATACATTGTCTACAGAACTGTACTATTCATTCTATCAAAATTTCCTTTACCCTGCATTATATACGTGCATGTCCCTAACTGAAATTCTCAACTTACACAATGAGTTTGCCCCCTCCATATTCAGAAGAAAAGTTATGAAAACTCTCATTATGACAAGCCTAGAGATGAGTAAAGTAATAGTAATTACATTCAGGTTCAAGAAATCCACTGCAGACATTTCAACTCCTCCCTGAACATTTTCAGTGAAATAATACATCAGTGACCACAGGGAGGAGAAAGCACCACCAGAAATTAGATGCAATTACTGCCCTAATCCCTACAGACACAAAGACTGAGAATACACTTTATCTCCATTTGACAGAAACCTATCCTTTTACAAGAACACATCATTTGCTATAAAGTTTTAGGTCTGAATCACATTTAAAAATAAGTATGAGGCATTACTTTCCAATTTACTTTGCTGGTACACAAGTCCTTATCTCCCACTCCAAGAATGTAGCTAAACTGAATTGAATTTGCTCTGCAAAACAATGTATATAGGACACAATGAATACAAAAAAATTAAAAATAACATAGTTAAATATTCTGCATTATGTATACACGTGGAGTTACATATGCAGGACTGAAACTGGATGATTATTAGCCATGAACACAAATGGGTTGCTTTACACACACTCCAACTTGACTGAAGTCATCTGACTGCCGAAGTGACTTACTATGAGTTTGGCTCACTGGCTTTGGCCAAACATCCAGTAATTTATCTTAGAGGCACAAGGTTAGAAGAGATCATATTTTACTGAAAAGGTAATGCTTTTTATTCATACAAAACCTATGTAAATGAATGGTTCAAAAGACAAATACAAGTGCAGCAAGGCAAGCATTTAAAGATTTCATAATATTGAACAGACATGGCTTGTGAGCCAGATGGCTTTTTACCAGATGTTTGTAAAAGGCGCTGGGAGAAATAATCTGTAGCATGACTAAGTCAATTGGCAGATACACAGCTCTGTCTTCAGGATAAGTTACCAGAAGTTGTAACGCTAAAGTAAAGCTTCATATTTACACAAAATCAAATACTCTATTTGAGGCACATTAACAGTTCCCATGTAGAACAGAGTTAACCAATGAGTAATTCACTCTCCTGGTACTTCTAGAAGGTATTTAAACAGACCATCAGGGAGAAGTAGCAAGTTGCAAATAAAGCAGTTTTCAGACAATTAAAACTCGAAATGTCAATGAATACAAGAAGTTTCAGGAAAGGGTATATTTTAAAAACATTAATGCAAAAAGTTATGTACCACAGGCAAGCCAATGCTTTCAGAGACACTGCAAGTTTTAAAGGAAAATTATCCAAGAGAGAATTCAGTCCCTCAACAAACTGTAGAAACCCCTGAGAGTAAGCTCCACTATCTGCTGATATCTCCTCACAGTCCATACTAGAGCTCCTTCTTCACTTTATCCCTTTTTCATCACTCATTGTCATGAAAATACCCAATTTCCCATGGAAATTAATGAAGAGAAAGAGAGGTAAGTACTATTATTGACTTACTGAAGGCAGATTGGGCCACCAGAACTCTTAGACAAGAATAGAGAATGGAAAAGAAATTGGATTTCTTCTTCTAGTAAGATTTCCAGGAGACATTCTAAAAGGAACCAGGATCAACAATGATAGAGGGAGGAAGGCAGACCTGCAAAATGGCTGAGGGGTATAAGGGCATAGGATGCAAGCTCCTGCCATATGTACAGCATATGGCTGAACAGTATACTCTAATATGTGCTACAAAGCTGAAATAACCTAGAAGTTATTTTCAAGGTGTTAAACAAAAGCCTATAATGGAATCCATAACAAGTACATTGAACTCACAACTGAATACACCTTTTGAACTGCAGAACAATATATTTCCTTGGTATTACACTGACATATAATTTATAGTCCAAATTACATTGTTGAGCATTCAAGTATAATATTATAGTTCCATTTACACTGAACTAGTTTTGCAAAGGAATTATTCTTTCGGTATTGTTGTTATTTATGTAATCAGAGCACTAAGAAATCCTAACCAAGGAGCAGAATTTAATTGTGTGCTACTGGAGAAGCACCTTAGAGACAGTTCTTGTCCCCAAGAGTTTGGAAACGACAAATCAAAGAACACAAAACACACGCCATTTGCTAATTTATAATATTTTACACAGAGAATACAAGAGACTTATGAAGACCATGGATTAACATGGTTCACAGTTGCTTTACACCAATTTTTGTCTAATCACTGTCAAGATTTTAGAACCTTAACAGCAAAATGGACTCAAAGAAGGATTTCAAAAAAACTTTTTTTTCAGTGCTTTTTAATGTATTTTTCAATAGAAAGGTATTAATAAAATTATTCCAGAGATTAATTAATTTAAATTCATTTAAATTAATGGACAACAAAGAAGATGCAGGATAATGAAGAGTAATGAAGAGCAAAGAGTTGGTAAAAAAAATGCTTATGCACAAAAAGGGTAAAGGAAAATATCTCCTGTAACTTTTGTTTACTATTCATAGTTGCAGAAGTAAATGATATGTAATCTGTCATATATATTGATGGACTAGAGCTAAAAAACAAAAAAAACAAAAAACAAAAAAACAACAACAACAACAACAACAACAACAACAACAACAACAACAACAACAAAAACAGAAGACAGATGTGGTAAGTAAAACACTGTCATTTTTGCAAGTTTTCAAAGCAGCCACTGCCTTAATATTCTTCAACTGCAGAGAATCTTTATTTTATCCCCGAAGCCCTAATTATTGTGAACCCACACTGTCATCTACATTTTTTTGCAAGACTGCATCCTCTCCCTTTTCAGAAAACTTAATTACATCTTTAATAAGCTAGTATAAATGTAAAGGATGTGGAAAACAAAATATCACCTTATGCATATTTATTAAATTTCTGCAAACCCTAAAGCATTTCTCCCCAAATTAATGGTATGGAAAAAATTGATTTCAGTTTACCTACCAATTTCTTTTCTTGCAGTAATTCCATCTGTTAGTTCTCATGGCAGGGACCTTGGTATTAAAGAGCATCTGAATATAGTCTGCAGAACTTGGTCAACCCTACAGCTGATCACTTCCTCAGGTAATTGATTAAAATAATGCTGTTTTAATCATTGTGTGAAATTAAGCATGAAATCTACCCACCCTCAGCAAGTGGACAGCCTTATTTTCATAATCTTCCTCAAACTGTAGCATATAATGCAGCTTAAGTTCATTGAGGAAGTTCCCAATGATATTCTAGTGGTGTTACCACCATATAAGTATGAACTCTGGTGTTGAAACTGGTGAAAGTACAGTGTAAGTCCAATTTCTAGAAACACTTAATCCAATACAGTTACTTCAGGTAACTCATTAGACCTCTTTGACAACCAAAGATTATAAAACAGATTTGACAGATCACTGAACTGAATACTAATGGCTGCATGCATGCAAATGATGTTATCCTAAGCACAAATACACCTTTCAAATAATATTAGTATATTTAAGTCATCCAGGGGACAGAGGAGGAGGGAAGAGCAGAGAGGAGAAAACAATGTTCAAATGTTCCAAAGAACAGAAAAACTGCACTAGTATTGGAGAAAGTACATGAGCTCTAAAATAAAAAATAATCTTAATTCCAACTTTGAGACTTGTGATAAAAACCTTATAAATTAATTGATTGATTAGACATCTGCACACTGTTAATTTCCTCGGGTTGTGGAAAATTTAACAGCTATGAAAGCATGAGTTGCATTATTCATCTGGTCTGACTTTAAGATCTACAAATGGCATTTATAATGTCAGCACCAAATTTCAGTGCTGAGCACCCTGATAAAACATTTGGCTAATATTCTAAAAAACTGTATCCAACCACCTTTCAAATACCCAAAGCCCAGTGATTAACAAGATAGTGGATCTAGTCTATCACTCTGCAGTGCATATTTTGTTCTTCAGAAGCGATGTAAGAAACGGTTATCATTACCTATTGATGCTCTATCCCATGCCAGTATGATAAGCATATGCAATAATATAATCAGCTAATTACTTCCTCATTTCTTTGTTCAAAAATTGCCCTCTCCTCATCAGCTTAGAATTGGTATTCATTTTCAAAAGGCTGCCATTCTTCCTTCACCCCCTCTCATCACAGTATTCCAGAATGGTCTTGTAGAAGTGACCTTCACATTTTGTTCCCAAGCACACAGAGCAATCAGGTGGGTGAGTACAACATAGAGAAATACTGCACCATTAGTTTTTAATCACAGGAAATAACCCATGTCATGCATAAACCTACTTGTCTCACTCCAAATGACTGATGGAAGATGACCAATATATTAGACTGAAAAAAGACTTCTAGACTCATCTCATACAAAAGAGTCATGTTACTTCAAGATCTAATGACTATTCACTGCAGCACTGTTCCTTTTATCAAGATGTAATGCACTTTCAATTAAAACAGTTTTAAAAATCATACATTCTTGATACTCACTGTTTTTACAATTTTAAATGTTGTAGAGGTCATCCTATTCAATGTTCATCTCAAATCATGGAGTTTCCATGGGCTGCTAAGGGCATTGTCAGTAGAGTTTTTAAAATCTATAAGGATGGAGATTCTCCAACTTTGATAGACATTCTCTTCATATTATTAATTTTTTTTCCCTTTAATTTCTACTGAAAATTTCTTTCTTCCCGTACCTTCTGGCTCTCTCTGTCATTTCACTATGCAAACTACTAGACTATAAATAACACATCCATTTCTTGTGTTTCTTGGAAAAAAAACTTGAGAAAGAAATGAAGAGCTCTGATCTTTCACCAAATCAGAAACTGTACGATTTGCAGAGGGTCAGTTATCCACAGAAGGGAAGAATCCCTGCTCAAAGCATGTACAATATAAAATTTCTAAGATCTGAAAAACTGATTAAGTCTGATATGCCCTATCAGCTATTTGTGTACATAGAAGGAACCAGTGCTTATCATAATAGTACATGCAAGTCCAGTTCTGCAAATTTCAATCTCTTCTAAGTCAAATGGTACTGTCCAATTCAAAGGCCAAACGATCAAAGATCTACTCCAAGGTCAATGTCACTTAATTACTCTCAGTCTCAGAAAGCTAAAACTGCATTCACAGCCTAAGACCATCATCAATAAAAGGTCCAGATATCAACACAATTATCATTAAAGTATATGCTTCAGTAAGGAATGGGCTCTGCAGCATCTCCAATAAAGAGGCAAATATTTGGTAGAGTTTTAGTGCAGTATACAGCGGGAAAAAGAGAACGTTACTCTTAAGAATGCTGACCCCACTGTGAAGAGCATGTTTCCATACTACACTGATTAAGATGTTAACAAACCCCCGCAACAGAGATGGTAAAATCACCATTGCAATCCAATTTGTGCGTGGCAAAATATAGGTCTGATTACACAAGAAGTTTGAATATAACCGATTTGGCAGTTTCACTTCATTCACTATTCACGGCTAAGAGAGAGGAAAAAAAAAATCTACTTCAGGCCAAAAGCGGTTCTTGTAAAAGAACAAATTAACTATGAAGCAAGGTAGCTGTAACGTCTTTTGAACGATGACTCTATTCAGTAAATTCAGAAGTACATCAAATGAACAACACTACTCTAGATAGTAGGTAGTAGGAGAGATGAAAAACACTCACTTTCTTTGAAAGCAAAATACTTGGCAAAGACAAAGATTAATACAATGACAAGGCATGAGCCATAAAGACTTGTCAATCCTCTCCCAATGCAGCTGTAACTACAGATGTAGATTCCTTAACAACATCATTCTGTGAAGCATGGAAAGAGAGGTGCAAAACCTAGGATTGATGAACTACTCACAGTTGAGCATTCCTCATGGACAGATCCATCAGTGGAAAACATCAGGCTCAAGAAAACCAGAGCTGAAAACAGCAGAAGGGTGGAAGATTACAGGCTGGTGAGGAGGTAATGCTTCCTTTCTCTGGGTACTTGTTTGCAGATGTTGTTAGAAGAAAAAAATACTGGATTAGGTGAACTCAGACTGAATGAGTTAAGCCATTCTTACCCATCTTACATTGAGATCTTAGATGATTTGATGTTCTAAAATATTCAAAGCACAAAGTAGTTTTAAACTATTGCTCAGAAAGGAATTAAAAAAGACAAGACATCTTCTGATTATCACAATATGGCACACAGTTTCCTGTTCTGGGAAGAGATATCATCTGAACCATTTGAATGCAACAGAACAAAAATCAGCAACAGGACAAAAATCATTCCATGAGGGCTCCTGTCAATAGATGGATAACAAGAGAGATAACGATTAGAGCTTAATGAATGAGAATCACCCCTTTTACAGATTAGAGCAGAGAGTGATCATGATGAGATCAGAAACCACTACTAACCTTTTGTATTTCAGGGAATTGCAGTAACGACTGAAGTAGAAAAAATAAAAGCATTTAAAAGGGATCATATTTGTTTTGATAGCATTTCACACCACGTTATCCCATTTTTCTTCTCTAAGTCTAGCAAACTATGAAGAGTTTATAGAGCTAATTCATGCAGCCTAGTTTGAATTTTCAGGGAAGAAATGCAAACTCAAACCCTACAAGTCACAATGAAGACCTCCAAGCCAAAAGCAAAGAACTTATTAAATCTCAAAGACAAAAGGAAGTCATAGAGAAAAGGAATCATCACGCTGAGTCTCTGAGAACTACTACACTTTATGCCCTGATTAGAAAAGTCAGGTCCAACAGAAAAACCATCTGTTTTGAATATCTGTAAAACTGAATGTCCTTTAGTATCTTATGTTTAGAAATAGTAATTGGGGTATCTGAAAGATTTATCCTTGTTACTTTGCAGTGTTTGGAAACACGAGGAGAGCACTGACACTGAAGTATACATTAACAATCAGAACAGCATCAGTACGATTTCCACAGAGAAAACCTGAATCGCGTGAAATAGCAACTGAGTATTTCCTTCTGCAGTATGAGCTGCAAGATAGCTTTCTAAAACATTCTAAAACAATGATTTATCAGCCTGGAAACAAATGAATGATTGATTCAAGGGCAAGTTTAAAAAGTTAAAAGCTGAAAAACAATTAATAAAAAAAGGAATTCTTTAATTTCTATCTATATTTGCAAGAGGTAGAGACCTGTAAGGAAAGCTGATGCAAGGCAAATAACTGAATTAAGAACGAAGACAGCATTCAGTCAACTCAGCAATGGGGAGGAACTCAGAAACAGCGGCTGAAATAGGTTGATGGCAACTAAGAGGAAGAAGAAAATAGTATGATCTAATCTTTCTTGAATGTTGTCAACTAAGCCCATTTGGGTCCTGACAGGATGTATTTGCAAAAATATCAGCACTAAATGTGCACGTGTTCTCTGACTTTAGAATAAACCATACAAATCAGAAGGTAAGAGAAAAGATGAGTACAAATAATGAAATCAAACCCTTGATTCCTTTCTACATTTGTCTACAGATATCATAATGATTACAGGTGTGGTTTCCTCTCCCACTCCAAAGAAATCCAGAGGGTTTTATGGAAAAGAACAAAAGAAAATTTTCTAAACAATACAGATCTCTTCAGAGACATCAAAATTTTACTCAGCCTACTTTTGCATTTCATTCATCTCTCTCCTTAGAGGACAGCAAAATGGAACAATCTATCTTAGAACAACAGATATCAAATAGATTGTGTGAATACTTTTCAAATCCATAGGTACATAGCAAGAAGAGTAGAATATCAAAAAAAGGGAAAATTTTAAAATACCAAAATTCTTGACAAGAAAGTTGTAACTATTGTAGAAAAGATGAAACTAAAGGCTATGAGGAAAAAATTCTAGATAATCACAGGAGCGTGACACTAAGTAAAAAGTGTGATGACAAAAAACATACAAAGGAAAACCATGATATGAACAAAAAGTAGAGTCACTAGGAGTTACAACATGAATAAAGAGACTGGAAGAAAAATAACGCAGCATTACACTGAAGACAAGACACATACAACCTAATACAGGAAGTGAATGTACTCAGTCTGAAATTTGACTTTGAACAGACCACAGAACAATTTCTGGCAGAAAATACATGCATAACTTTCCCCAGGGCAGCCACAAACGTTCTAGAAAGAAGTCTCCTCTCTGAGTTCAGCAGGCTTTAAGTTTGCATCAATGTATGTGAATATTCTATTTCTAAAGGAAACAGAAAAAGCTAAGATAATAACAAAAACTAAAAAAAAAAAAAAAGGAACTAAATTATAAGAATCAATCCACACACAAAGAAAAGAAAAAAACCACCACCTGGGATACAGAAAGGAAATAAGGAGACTTTTAGGTTAAACAGAATATGAATTTAGTCACAGGAAGAAAAAAAGTATTTTTTACTATACCAATTTGAGTTTGCAGCTGGTGAATCTGTATTTTATAAAAACCCAGAGGGTTTCAAAAACAAGTTATACCTTGAAAAACAGAAGAAAAAAACAGGTGAAAAAGGCAATGAAAAAATGTATTAGAAGATGACTATAAATGTCAAAAATCTGCAGAATCCCTATCAGAGGAAGGATTCAAGATTATAGGAGATACACCTACTATGATGCTTTCTCTTTATGAGCATTATGGCTAGAGTTGCATAAAATTAGAAAACATGCATCCTTGCATCCACACTTTTTCAAGACCAGATGATGCTGGCATTGTCAAAGTTTTGAAAGACACCAGGGAAACTGGGTTTTTTTGACCATGTGCAACCATAAATATTTGATGGACTTCTATTATACATTTGGTTTATTCTGCTTTCAGAAAATATCACAACATACAGAACTAAATTTCATAAATCCTTTTAAGTCTAACAGACTTTTGCAGCTTGAAAAAAACCATCATGAGCACTTACAGCACTTTTTTCCAAAATTAAATTTAGTAAACTTGACGCATTATTTGCTACTAAGAAAGGCACAGAGCACATAAAGATCACTACTCTTCCCAAGAAGAATTTAAGAGAATTTGTGTTGCCATACCCATACCTCAAAAATAACAACAAAAAAAAAAAGAAAGGGAAAAAAAAAAACATACACATCTTTCTTTCTTAGGAAATAGAAAAAGCAAGAAAAAAGGGAAGTACCTACCTTTATAGTTTATAAAATGGACAAGCAACAACCAAAGAAGTTACGCAGGAAACCAGTTACATATGTAACAATTGAATTGAAATACCTGAAGTCTGCAGACGACTAACATTAGGGGCAGTCGTATCAATGTCTCTCTTTCAAGCTGAAAATTAAGACAGTAAATTTCTTTCTTCTACAAGGATTTCGGAAATCTGTACATTGTTTCATTGCTTCACATGAGATTAATGAAAGCCCACATCGTTTTCAAGGTCAACTCTTCCAGGATGAAGAAATTATTTCACATTTTTTTTCTCCAAATATCAGTCTATCTGCCTCTCTTAACAGAAGTACAATTTAGGGACATTAAAAGTATTTATCAAAGACAATAAAAAAGATATACAAGACTTACATGGTTAACAGTGGCAACATGATCCAGTCAATTTAATGGACAACCTACTATCAGACCATAAAGTGAAGGGTCTTCACTTTCACAAAGCAAAGCATGGAGATTAATAAAAATCCTACTTCATATTAAGGAAAATTCACATTTTCTCTTCTTGCCAGAAATCCCAAATTGTAACACAAAAATGTTCATGTGACACAACTATTTAATCACTAAAATTTGGAAGCAAGCCTAAACTGTTGATTTTTCCTTCTTTCTTTTCAGGATATGCAAAAGCATCCTCTTCCTTCTTTTTCTTATGAAAAAGAATTTTTCTTACGAAAAAAAATTAGTACAGAGATTTTACAAACAATTTAAAAGTAGGCAGTAAAGAAAGTCTTGAAGGCATCACAATTAATTGAGTGTAAGCTTCACTTTTAAAAATTAGGTAATTTGTATATTACTGCCACTACACCTATTTTAATATGTTTCAGAGTACTATGTCTCCTAATACTTTCTTCAAACTTTTCATCACAACTCATCGCCATTGCGAGAAAAATCTTCATCTATCCTCGCATTATTTCACTGTCACTTGATTGCTAATGATTATTCATAAATTCTTTGCTATCTCTGGCATTCACTCTCCATAGTTTTATTTTATTGGGCTATCCATTCATTAGTCACTTTATTGACAGAGTTTCCTAGCAAATTCTGTTTCTCAAGAGGCAAAAACACGCACATAAATACGACAGAACCACTATGTTTAGCATTCTTCCTCGTGCCTAGTACCTCAGCCTTTTCAAACAACAAAACCTTTTAGCTGTCTCAGCCATCCACATGAGGTTCTGGCACACTTGCCATTTACCCACACATTAAGAAACAGAAGTATCAGTCTCCTGAGCAGGAATTCCTTTAATCAGAATACTACCTTCCCAGTAAGCAGTTCATTAGAAGAGAAAGGACATAGCATGGTGCTAAGTTAACGAATGGATTCAGTGGTTCAACAGGAGGTAGACAATCTCTAGTGGCAGGTAAAGCACTTAATCTTTTTAGTATAACATAATTACTTTGCACTTTTAGATCTATTTCTGAGTAGGCTAAGGAAAAACTATTCATAGATACCAGCACATAATTTTTATCTAAATAAAAAAAAATGTGATTAGTAAGACTAAAGCAGAAGTTCATTGTTCATAAAGCAGAAGTTCAGGAATATTAATGATGACTGTACAAACAGACAAGAAGCTTTAATGCAAAAAATCCAACAGTTTAAATATGTTAAGAAACTGCTGTTTAAACACCAATATTCAACAATTATTTTGTTATTTTGTTTAAGCACCAATATTCAATTATTTTCTATGTTGAATATTAAAAATTCAGGTACTTTATAGTGAATAACTCAATAACTCATATTGAAGAAACTGGAGGTGGATTTAATGTCTACATTAAAAAATAAAAATATGGTGTGCTTACCAAAACTAAATTTCATTCTCATAAAAACATTCTCATACTATCATGAGGTCTAAATTTTTACCTTCTGAAATCAGCTTCTAAAATCCACATGAAATCAAATTTCTAATTTTATGCATTTTTCATTCTTAGAAAAAGTGACTATATAGAACTATAATGATGGAAACCAGCTGAAAGTGTCTCTCTAAGCCCATTTTAAAGCACATTTTTAAAATTTTCTGTAGAGTCATGATTCAGTGTGAAGACTTGAGTAAAAATGTGTTTCCTCCAGAACATTTTTACTATCATTAGATTCAGGAAAAGTTCCATTTTTACTTGGGAGAAGTACAGACATCAAATTACTTTTGAAAACAAAGCTGCTGTATCAGCTAATGAACTTGTAATTTTCTCCCTCACAGCCAAGCAAGTATGAGTTCTGCATGACAGCACAATGCATTCATTGCTCAAAAAAACCTGATGTTGCTATAACTGAACAGCTTCAGCTAGATTTTTTAATCACTTAAGACAAATGCCAATAGACGAATACACTAACACAACCATAACTGTATCATTTTAATAAGGTGGGACAAAAAAAATGCAATGAAAGATTAAAGTTCTATTTTCCATGACTCTACGTGTCATCTGAATGTGCAATACATACTTGAATTTACAACCTATCTAACATTACTCACTTGTAATGGCTCTTGTAAAATGAACACACCCAAGTGCCATCACATCTATCCTAACTTTATGAAGGGGATAAGGAGGGAAATATTCAGTTCTTACACAGGTGGGACCGTCTTCATCAGTAATGCTACTGATGGTCCCATAGGTGGCTAAAGCTCCAATACCAACATAATAGAATTCTAGAGTGAGGTGACTTTATGCTTCATTGCTTTCTGGTGTAGCTCACTTGCTAATATGTTTTCTACAGTATAAAAATTTTTGCACTAAAATCACTTTATCACTTTAGTGCCTCTCCTGATTTCATTTATCATTTCATTTTAAAAAAGTCAAATAAGATGGTATTTGACCACCATAGATGGAATCATTATAATCTCATGCCATACTCTCTTTTGCTTGGTATCTGTAGAAGTAATGAGGTACTCAGATTAATTCACACAGAGCAGGAATTTGGCCCCACAGCAAACAGAAACCAGAGTGGGCGATTCTAAAGTTGAATGAGCTTTTCCTGTCTGCCACCAGGTACTTACAAAACATACTTAGATTTTGTGGAATCTCCCTTTGCTTAGATATTACATTCTTGGAATTTCCAAATGGCCAGGAATACTGAAAGAAAAATGTAGATTTGGGAACCTTTATGTTCCTACCAAAACCTCTCTTACCTTTAAATATTCCAGGGCTGGCTCTTGGAGCACTGGGCATAGTGCACTCTATACTCATTTCCTTCAGCCACCTCCGCTGTCACAGAAAGTTACAACTGAGAAGGTGATAGCTGCTTAAGCAGAGAAAGCGAGTGTGCAGAGGTTATCCTGAGAAGCCCTCAATACTTTAAAGTAACCTTGATTTCTTTCACTGCCCTCCCAACTGGTTTGGCAGGCAGTACTCATGTCCAGATGGTGGACAAGTAAACCTACTTGAACAGATTGTATTACAATGTTTTACACGGAATGGTTATTGGATTAAATGTATAAATAGCTGTGAGAACCCAGGACTTTCCTCTTTCAAATGATCATCATTCAGCTAGAAAATTATCTTCCCCCTTGTCACTCCTCTGTGGCCCAGTGAATTCTGCAACGTTTTCCAAATCTCACTGTCGGTGTAAGAGGACAGTTAAGAGTGCAAATAATGCTTTAGAGGGGGAAAACAATGATATACTTCAGAGCAGGAAATTTTTGAATTAATACAATAATGAAGATCATCTTAAGAAGATCGAAGCACCCAAAGAAACAGACAGACAAGTGTTCAGGGTACTTTATGTGAAGCAGCATAAAATTTCCCAGAAATCAAATTAATATCAACTGCTTCCACAGTATCGGTTTCCCAGACATGCTTTAACCATAATTCTACTCTAGAAAAGGCTGAGATGTCACATGTAATTGAAAATTTAACTCCTATTACATGTTACAAGTTCATAGCATACAATGGCTTAAGGAAGCTTAGTTTCTGTGTACAGAATGGGCTAAAATGCAAGATGCCAAATCAGATGAGGACTGCCCTTCTTTATTTACTAAAACAGAACTATTAAAGTAACTATTACTTTTAAAGAAATTGCATGATGTTAGCAGCATCATGAACCAATATGTAGTTACATGAGGGCATTTCAGTTTAAAGTTTTACTCTGAAAGCTACATTCTCCATGAAGCCTGGCTAAAGCACTTTGACCACTTATAGCACCTAGAGTTACAAGGCAAAAACTCACAGATGTCAACACCAAGGCAAATGCTATTTCACCTATACCAGGGCAAACCAATGTGTGTACATATATGTGTATGCATATACAGGCACATACCCCAACATCTCCATTGACTAATTTATTCAGCTTACAGTGAACAAAAAAATGAAAAAGGTTACAATTCATTTGAAGTGAAAATTAGCAATGCCTCTGACACAATACAGGGAGAAATTTTCAGATTCCTTGAAGTTGCAAAATAGAGCTTAAAGAGTAAACAGGAAATTAGGTAAAAGAATGCAAAAGTAGACAGTAGATTGTAAGTGTTGCTGGAACCAGTGGATAAACAGATAATGAGGAATCTAAGTGGTTTTGTGGCAGTTATGTAAAAGAAAAACAGCACATGCCCTAAGAGAAGTTCAAGGCAAGGTCACTTACAATTTTGGGGGCTCTCAGTGAATACAACCACCTTTAGGTGATCCTCTAAGACCACAGAAAGACTTCCAGTAAGGGGAAGAGACATGTAAATTCATTCTAGGAAAACTGATGTTTATGTATTAGCTTGGAAGTATGTTGTTGTGACTATGTATTGTCAGGATGGAATAAATACCCTGTTGTAAAATTTCACAACATGTGTTCAATAAGAGGAAGAATCCTCCAAATATGTGCAGCACTATAATAAAAAAATGCCTGCTTTCTAATACTTTAAATTGTGCTAGAAAGATTATTCTCTGGCTAATTTCAGTATCATCCCAAACCAAAAAAAGCATAAAGCAAATAAAAAACAACTGTAATATCTATAGTCTGTCTTGCAGATATCAGTAACTTTATCTTTTCTTCTAAACAAATTACCCACTAAAGAGGTTAGTGCACTGCTCTCAATAAATAAAAATTTGAAAAAAATTTAAACAAGAACTTCTATTCATACCTAACAGAAAAAACAGAAAACATGTCACAACAGAATGGAAATACTTATGCAATAGCTTCAGCATTAAGGTACCATTCCTGTCCTTTTCATAACAATTCTTGTCTCATCTACTCAATGTGCTGTAACATTGTCACTAACTGAATCCACCAGCTGTGGACAAGTAAGAGGCATAACAGTCCATCTTCAATTTTGGACTGAACTTCCTAGGATTGGCATTCTTGAGATTACTATGAAATTCCTGCCATTCACTTTCCATTTCAGTTGGAAGCTTTAATAGAAATCAAGCATAGAACAGAAAAATGGAAAAAGTTTCCACTGAAATGTTTTAGAGCTGAGCCATCAGCTATCAAAGAGTACAAGCTATGACTAAATTATTTTGAAGTGCAATGCAAAAATAATACGGAATTTAGATAACTTTACAATATTAGTTTCTACCCTCTAACAGATTTCAGAATGATTTAAGGACACTTACTTCTGAGTATATTTGATCATTGAACTTGGCTTCATAGTTTTTATTTTCCCATACATATTTTTTCTATCCTTCAGCCCAATGATTAAAAAAAAAAAAAATCTTGCATAATCAAACAAGTTAATTTCAGCAAGTTCTCTTTATTTTCCAAAACACAGGAAAAAATGGAAACAATGTTCAGGAAACATATGATGGGATTTCCATTTAAGTCACAAGAATATGTAATGTTACACCAGGCAGGAGGTTTGCACGTGAGGCTAACTTGACTAGACCTGAGGATAGAAGCTAACAAAGTTCATCAACCACAGGCATCTGCAATGCAGTAATTCTACTTCACATCCAATTTCTAAGTTGCCAACATAGCAGTAATGGAGGAGAAAGAATTCTCAATGATCTCTAGGCCTCTGAAAACTCTCTACACTTAAACATATCAGACTTGGATGTGAGATCAAGTTACAGCCTCACTTAAGAGTTGGATAAAGAAGGTGAAAAGTGCACTAGCTCCCCCAGACATCACCTGAAAATACCTGGTATCTGAAAACATCCTGGTAAAGGGCATCACAAAGAATCCATTTGAAAACAAAAACCACTTATTGCTGTGTGAGTTCGTGCACTCTTTGAAATTCCAGTGTTTGACTCAGGTAGGGGGAAGCGTACTCAATATCACCTTCACTCATGTGGAAGAATTCAGGTCCCACACCTCAGAAACCCCTGAAACCTATCCTGTAAACCATCATCAATAGGCATCCTTGTACCACCTCACAGGACCTGAACAGAAACCAGAGCATATACTGCCTTAACCATATCGCCTTAAGTACATCACCATGTGACAAAAGAAAAACACTAATCAAGTTATTATATTATTATTTTGCTTTTAAAATTGTTATTATTTTTAAGGACCATGTACATAATCCTCACAGAAGAATCAGTATACAGACATCACCACTAACTTCTCCTCCTGTAGCTGAAGTCTACACAATACTTTACCAGCGCATATTCTTAATAGCACAGCTTTTATAGGTTTGACTTCAGCGTCCAAATTCTGTAGAATTATAAGGTTTCAGAAACATCCTTTTGCATTTTGTATTCTCTAGTTCAAGATCATCGACTACACAGAGTGCTGGTACTGTGACCTATGATGACGTGCTCGACTCCTGTTAATTAAACTGCTCTACAATTCCTTCATCTAATTGTAGCTTGAATTCCTCTCTTTGGAAAGACACCTAAACATATGTAGATACAGCTAATTTATTCCTTCACTGTATGTAGTCCTAGCCCTGCAACTCCTAGGCTATCTAGAAGAGCATTATTTGTATCAGTCAAAACAGAAACAGATATTCTACTCGTATTCAAATACCGTTTTTATCCTGTTAGATAACCTTAAAAAAACAAAGTAGAGCAAGGAACTCTATCTCAAAAAATTCCATCTGCTGAGCTTTCTAACTCCCTACATTAATCTCCTGTGCAGAATCTGAATCTTCAGCTACGTCTTTTATAGAAAGGAAAAGATTCATGCTAAAATACTTTATACAATTAAAAATAAAAATAATTTTAAGTTTCATATTTTTAATGTATCAGTACCCCAGTGAATCTAGTAATTATGGATTAAATGCAATCTATATTTCACTGCAGTTTACTACCAAAAATAGAAGAGGGTCCTATGGACCTGATAAGTAAGTGAAGTAAAAGAACAAAATATTTTGAAGAACAATTTGAACCACTGAAGCAAACAAAGACAAAGCAGGTACAATTACCAAGGAAAGTTTAGGCAGTACCAACCAAAAATACCTCTCCTACTTTATTACTAAAATAACCATATTCCTCAGCATAGTGCAGAAAAACACCACTGCAATATAACAATTCATTATACTAAACAGACTCTTGCAGGACAGCAATGTTTTGAGTTAAAAGCCTAAGTTTAGATTCAGAATGCACCCCAGACAAGATCTGAGAAACAAATGTGTGAAAAAGCCTGAATTTGTACGTATGTCAAATAGGAAAACATAAAGGGAATCAGCTAATTAACTACCTAAACAACTGTCAATTATTTTTCATGAAAAACAGGCTAAGTATCAAAAGACTCCACAAAACAATCAAGTTGATGAAAATGCTTAGTATAAATTACAAAAAAAACCCCTAGAAATGAACCTTAAACTATAAATGGGAACTTTAGAGTATTACCTAAACTTCTGCTTGACAAGCTCAAGAATCTACATTGAAGAGATATTTATATGGCTCAGACAGGAATACATGCGAACTCAAAGCGAAACAGAAATGTCCATGTCCGAGATTCAGTAGACTGTCATAACTGGCCTTTTTAAGGCAACTGGGTATCAAAAGCAGCTGAACATGTTAATTTTATAATAGTAAAGAAGACAGCAATAGTGATTTGAAACTATAAAAAAGCAAAGTAGAAAATGGTTTCTATCATTCAAACAGCAGATGCTACAGCCTATAACCTTGAGCAGCCCTGTGAGCTGAGAATGTCATTCCAGAGGAACTGCATAACTGTAATTACCACTGATGTTATGAACTTGATATACAAAATGTTCTATGCAACACCAAACTCTGTTAAGCTTAATGACCAGTTCATCTGAAATTCAAAAATTAGTTGTTTTAGATTCAGCAGCATAGAAGGAGAAAAATTAATGGAATGGCACAGTTAGGCTAAGGATTGCAACTGCTTAAGAAAAGATTATGAACTTGGGATATTCCAGAATGGCTTTATCAGACACAATCATCAGAAGAAAGTAAAATCCTAATAGCAAATCTTATTAGGTGGGAGAACAGTCTGTCCAGAGAAATGCTTCAAGTCCTGCCACTACTTCAGCACTCAGGAAGAAGGGTATTTTCATGAAGAAGCCTGCAATGGCAAGGGTACAACATCTTTTCCACGTTATGGGACTATTTTCTGTAGCCAAACTATTGCCAGGCCTTTTTTTTGAATTTTGACAGAAGCAATCCACCCAATGCATGCATCTATTTGTTTATCTACCTTAAAATATGAAGGACTTGTGATAATCACACATAAAAATATGAGTTTCCCTGTCTGAAACGTAGCTTTTAGGTTCAGGTTCACGATAAAATATCTTTCCATTTGGTTAATGGCAATCCCTCATTATTAAAAGTTGGAACAAAAAAACAAAGCAAACACAAACAAACAAACAAAAGCTATTACATTTTTTATTTCCTAACAATGAAGAAGATATTATTATATTTTTTTACAAAACCTCATAGCATTATATAAAAAGAAAACATTGTTTTTTGGTAATTTTAGCTGCTCTCATATATATTAGAATTAGAGAACAAGGCCTAAACCAAATACCAGGTAAAAGTCCTTCTTCAGTTCTGACCATTATCTTAGCTAATAAAAATGTGACCTTGAAAACACTTTTAAAAATTAAGAGAATAAATCTAAAGAAGCAAACCAATATCCCAACAACCCAGTGCTCTCCCATTCTAATTTTACTGACTGATTTTTCCAGAGCATGTAAAACTCAAGCAGATACAATCTGTATTTTCCATGTGGTTGCACAGGATGTGCTGTATAAATGGTTATAGAACAGAACAGGGGAAAAGATCAATTATGTCACTGATCTGTCTTATGACAGCAAGGATGCCAAAAACATATCTGGGACAAAAAAGTTCCAATAATCCAATCACAAAATGCTATCAGGCTACTATAAGCATCCTTTATTTCACTTATTGTATGCAGTCACTGAAGTGTTCGATACAGACTTTGGTTAATAAGAAATAGAGAAGAGAGGAATATACATGCTTTATGGGGCTGTAAAAAAAAGCAGAAAAAAATTAATTCTTGCAGACTTTTTTCCCCCTCTACACTGAAAAATTTTAAAATGTTATTTCCAAACTACTTACTAAGTGCAAATTTCATTCTTCACATACAAATGTTTTCCTCATTATAAATATTGGGCAAACTACTACAGCTTTTAATATGAAGGTTATAGGGCAAGAGTCAGACTTTAGCTCTAACATATACAACACAGACACGTACGATGCACAAAACCCTGAAAACAACCAAGTTACACTTTATTTTAAGCTTGCATTTAAAGTGAAGCAAGCACTTACAATATTGCATTGGTTTCTGTAAAGATGCAGTCATAGACATGCTATGTCTACATAAAGCCAAGGGTTTGTCTGTATGAGCAGTCCACTGTGTTAAAATCAAAATATTAAACAGGAATGAAAAATGGAAGCAAAAAGATCCAGAAGACTGGGATGTGTTAGTTTAAATCAGTTAAAATGGAAAACACTGAATAACAAGTTTTACAAAGGAGGAATACCTGCTTGAACTTCAATACTAAAGAGGTGGACAGATAAGCATTTCTATCCTTTTATGTACCACCTCCACAGCAGGACTGGGAAACTTTCTAAAAAGTAGTTGTACATATCCATTTTAATTTGCCATTATTTACTTGTTAGGGAAAGGATTTCACTTAAAAGAACGATCATTTCAGCTATCTTGGTAGCACAGCTGGCACTCCACAGGAAAGTGTCAACAAAAGTTGCAGTGCCAGCACATCATAGCAAGAGAGAATCAAGTGTCAAACATTAAACACATTTTATTAAGAAAACCTAATAAGTTAAAGTTTTGAAATGAAGCTAATTATAGCAGCAGAAGGGCAACACATTTACTGCTTACTCATTCCAGAAAGAGTGGAAAAGAAAATTAATTCCTAGAGTGAAGGTGTTCATTTTTCACTGTGACGCCCAAGGGATTTATTTCGATGATCAGATTACTTATCTTGGTAAGACCACTTGGTCAGACCATTATTTAGATATTTAAATAGGAACTTTACACACTAATTTTGGCCTTGTAAAATCATAGAATATTGTGAGTTGGAAGTGACATCATGAGTTGGAAGGGACATTGAGTCCAACTCCCAACTCCACAGAGGGCAATCTAAAAGTCAAACCATATGCACAAAAACATTGTCCGTAAGTCTTCTGAACACTACAGGCTTGGGGCAATGACCATTTCCCTGGGTACCTTGTTGTGTGCCCAACCACTCTCTCAGTTAGGATCTCTTTCCTAATATCACATCTGAACTCTTCCTAAAGTAGATTTAAGCCATTCCTTCCACTCTTGTCACTGGACACTGGTGGGAAGACATCCCTGTTGTTTTATATCTTTGGCCTACAAGCCTAAATAAACTACATAGATCTTTAAAGAAAAACAAAGCAAGCAAACCCCCAAAATTTTGACCATCCTTCTCTTTGTCTGAGCTGCTAGTTCAGAGAAAGACCAAGCTAGAAAAATTGTTCCTTCCTTCTCCTCCACCTCCAAAAAACACAAATCCTCCCCATAACACTAACAGATATTAAAAACAAACAAACAAACAAAACACAGCAAAACAAAAACAAAAAACAAAACAAAACAAAACAAAAAAACAACAGCAAAACCCCCAAAATTACAAGACTCTACAGTCTGGTTAAAAGCTAACTCCTCCCATAAACGAAGTTACAGTGGAACTGTAGAGACACTCCTGGGTGGGCGAGCACTTGCTATGCGAAAGCCTGGCCTGGAATCCCGGGCAACCTAGGAGGAGAAGTGTAGCCACCCCTAGTAGCACTGAGATCTGGAAAAGGCAAGTATGCACAGTACGTATTTTTGCACATTTCCCTATTTAAATACAAAAGCTGGCGAAGATAAGCTGTTGATATGAGTCTGAATTAAAACTGCTCCTTCCTCCACATCTCTCCTACTCAGAACATACCTCCAAGTGAGTACCATCACCTACACCTGCACACACACACACACACACACCTGCTGCCATCGCTTTAAAGCTCGTTATTAACTCTGGGCATTTCCTTCAGTTGGCACCACAAACACGGGGTAACTTCTATCTCCCGAGGGCTCCTCGCCCCGTTTGTCCGCCAGGCCCCCCTGGCCCACCGCAGGGGCAGCCCAGCCCTGCCCGGAGCGGGACGGGGCCCGTGCCCCTCTGTGCTCAGAGCCTGCGATTTCCAGGCCCACGGCAGGGCCCGGGCAGGGACAGCGCGCTGGGCACCGCCATCCCGGGGCTGCCCCCCCGCTGCCCTGGAGACACCGCCGGCCATCACCTCACCGGCCATCACCTCCCCAGCACGGCAGGCGCCTCCCGCCCCACCGCGCCCTGCTCGGGGCTGGGGAGGGAGAGGGGCCGGCGGGCGGGGGACGCCGGGCGGACAGGGACACGGGGACACGGGGACTCCAGACAGGGACGCAGCGCGACAAGGCATCCCCGGCCGGGCGCGATGGCGAAAGAAGCGAACGTCTCTACCTCCTTCTTTTTCTGTCCTCCCCCGAGCTGTCCGCAGAGGAGGAGCAGGAGCAGCAGCAGCAGGGGGAGGCAGCCCCCGGCCGGCAGGTGCGGCGGCCGCCGCGCTACCCCGGCACCCAGCGCCATGTTCCGCCCCCGCCGGCGGCACCTGCCGCACCGCCACGCTGAACCGGCCCGCGCCCGGCCAATCGCAGCGCCCCGCGCCGCGGCGCCGCCTGGGAAATGTAGTTCTGCGGGGCTGTGGCGGGGGGTTGCGCTTGGCTCTGCGCGGGCAGCGCTGGCGCCCGGCCCGGTCCGGCCCGGGAGGTTCTGCCCGCCCGGCTCCCTGGTGCTTCACTGCTGCTCCCCGCTCTCGGCTGCCTGCAGCACACAGTGATTGGAAACTGTAAAACCAAACAAGACAAAACACCAAAAAAACCCCCACCAAAACCCGACAAACTATAAAGACTTTTTTCTTACACGTTTATGTGCACACACTTTTCAGATGTCATCACGCACGCACAAAGCCATCTTTGCAGAAAGTAATATTAATGCGATATGCTGTTACAATTAATTCGAATTTAGTTCCCGGAGTATTAACTGTGCAGCTCTAAATTGATGTTCTGATTCACGGTACAGTCCTCAAATCAGTGATTGTGTATTTCTCGACAGTGCACACTGCAGTGCACAGCATAGGTAATGTTAAATTAATGAGCACATACTTCTCTTTTTTTCCCCTAGAATTCCAAGTACGCTCCTTATGCTCCATTAGTTACTTGCACACAGCTGTGCTGAAGACTCAGAAAGCAGAACTATTCATTTATTTGGAGATCTTGCTGTATCACTAGAAATTTTTATGCATTTTATAAAAAACACCACAATGAATAGAAAGGCCCCAAGAACATATTTGAAGGTATCTGCTTTTTTTGGGCAGAGAATTTTTATGTGGTGTTATCACAATATCAGATGCTATCCTGAGGACACAGCTGATATCTGAGCACCCAGCAGTTAAAACATTAAATAGGCCTTTTTTTTTCTCTTCTGTTATATTTGCAAGTCTTTCAGAAGTTACATGTATCTCTAGGAATGGTAGAATGTATTCAAATAGTCTACCAAACACTTAATAAGTTCAAGAGAGTTCAGACCATTTGTTGTCCACCTCCAGCAGATTCTGACTATTGTTGGGCAATAATAACCATAAAATGGTATGCAACCGTGAAATTGGATTACAGAGATTTCTAAGACATCTGCTCTAAAGAGACAGGATATATGTATTGATCAGAACTGTGTGATTTTAAAAACACTTTTCTTTATTCCCCTTGTCTTTATTTAGGGAGGAGATAAAAAATTAGTGAAAACTTTGCACTGGTATAAAAGAGGCGTATGTTAATTAGTGTGCTAAAAAATAACATTTCATTAGAAAATCTCAGGCCCCTCTTGCTAAATCCAGAAAATGATTTTACTGGGACTTTGTCTGAAAAACTCTTGGTATCCTCCTGAGCCTAATAAACCCTGGAGCTTTCACAATGTCACTGTATGAAAAGAGCATTAAAACTACTGAGAACTTGAACGCGACTGGGAGCTCTTCATTCCTTGAAAAGATTACAAAACTCATTTGACACAACTCAGCTCTGTCAAATTTCTTACATTTATTTTTAATCAATAATTTCAATTTTCAATCACCTGAAGTCCATACCTTAAGCAGGAAACAGCAACATGGACAGTTTTGCTTCATTTCTTTTCTGTTCAGAGTTTCATACAGACCAGAACTTTCATAATCTGGCTGGTTTTATCTAGCTCACTAGATAAAGAAGACTTCACACAATTGATGCAGTAACCAGGATGTATTTGCATACACAAAGTGACTCAGGGAATCTGTAACTGCAAAGTGTTTTCCCACACATATAATACTCTGAGGCTATCTGGAGTCTATGCTATATATATATCAAAACGGCAAACTTATTCAGGCATTTTGGTTTTTATGAAGCCCGTCTATGGAATATTTACTTACAGTACCAGCCTGGCCCAATGAGAGAAATGCCACTTGAAGCTTATATGCTGCAGCTTCATGGAAAGAGGAATTGCATTTATCAAGTACAAGTTAACGTTTAACTGATGTGAGATGGCACAGTTTGATCATTTTACTGAACTATGATGAACCATATTAGCTCTGGGAATGCTTATGTGTTTCCTTAAAACTAATGATGCTAAAATATTTGTATGCTTTTCATTAAAACTGCAAAGATTTTTTTTTTTAAGAAAAGATTAATTTCATCGTGATCTGGGATCAAAATAAATGATGTGTCAGAACTTTCTGCAAGAAATTCAGACTTCTGTTCTAATTCCTGCATCTGAAATTTGTAGAGATAATGGGCTTGCAAAGTGATTCGAGTAAGTATAAGCCTGCTCTTAAGGAGGTAGGTGTGGTGTGTAGATGATGATACAGATGAAGTGTCAAAGGTGGTAGTTAGGGCTTCTTCAAGAGGATATATTGCAAACTTCTGGACAAACACAGTTTCTTAAAGAAAATCTTTTATTACTTTTATATGGTCATTTAACAGTCAGAAGTCAGAAGTTGCAAACTTTAATGTTGAAAAATGGGTTTACTCTTACAATAAAATTTAAAGATATCCTCTTTTGGCTTTCAGCCGTCAACCTTCAGAGAGCCCTTTTTCATTCAAGCCCCATTGATCTCTCCCTACCCAATGAGCCACATCACATCCAAGTCAGGTCTGAAGGGTGGTATACTGAGTTATATATTCTCTTTCTGCTGTTGAAGATGAAGCGTGCAAAACAAAACTTAAGAGTTGCTGAGAGAAGCTGCCTCCCAAAGAGGCAAGTTGCCATTAATCAATTGCTGTGGTTAATAGGACTATTACTTCTCACAGACGTGCTTTTCAAGGTACTGAGGCTCTGGGGTTTTGGCATTGCACAGATCTTGATGCATGCCATTGGAAAAAAACCTGCTCATGCATATGGTTGGCAGTAGTGTAGCAATTGCTGATTTCTGTTCTGAACTTTGTTTACTGTCAATAAATAAGATAAAACTGACTAGTTTCCTGTCAGCCATCCCAGCTTATCAGTTTATGATTTCACCTCTACTCGTTTGGGGTCTTTTTTTTTTTCTTTTTTTTTTTTTTTTTCTTTTTTTTTTTTTTTTTTTTTTTTTTGCGGGGGGAGAGAGAAGAAAAAGAAAGAAAGAAAGAGAAGAGAAGATAAAAGAAAAGAAAAGAAAAGAAAGGAGAGGAGAGGAGAGGAGAGGAGAGGAGAGGAGAGGAGAGGAGAGGAGAGGAGAGGAGAGGAGAGGAGAGGAGAGGAGAGGAGAGGAGAGGAGAGGAGAGGAGAGGAGAGGAGAGGAGAGGAGAGGAGAGGAGAGGAGAGGAGAGGAGAGGAGAGGAGAGGAGAGGAGAGGAAGTTGCCCAGGATGGTAATACTGAAAAATACCATCCTAAATTGAAGCCAGACTAACAATTTTTTTTCATACTATTTTGTTCCTGAACAAGACACACCAATATCTTTCTTGAGAATACAGCTATAGTACTTGCAACAAAGCACCACTGGATTTGATTTTGCAAATAAATTTAGTAGCATGGTTTATACCCCTCGTATAAAAGATAAGTACTATGAAGTCAGGTTGATTAGAGAAGCTCATACCAATTTCACTTCAGTATTTTTCATTACATTTAGTTTTAGTAAACTTCTTATTTGTGTATACAATTCTATTGATGCAAATATTTCTATCATCCTATTTCACTGACTTTAACAAAGATTCCACGAAATATTATACAAATAATTAATAATTGGAATTGAATATTCGACATTAAATAATTTACATCTACACCAACACACCATACGTTTGATTTTCTTTTTGTTTGTAAACTTTCCTTTTATTTTGTTCATAAATTAATTTCGTAAGATTATGATGAATGCATTGCAAGTTATCTTGGATAAACAGACACATACAGAATAGAATAATCCATATATTCAGGGAAACTAAGGCGATCTAAGCATAACCAAGAATTTTCTTAGGATGTATATTATATTTAAAGACTTAAATCTTTGCATGCATGTATACTTAAGGTACCTAGCATGTCATGCTTGTTTTACCATTATCACAGCAAATGAAAAAAAATTTGCACTCTGTATTAGGTGCTCTAATGGGAATCTTAGATTGAATCATCTCTCCCAATTAGGGGGTATTCAAAAATATGAAATTCGAGTTTTCTTTAGTTCTGTATTAGTATGATGGCTTAATCACAATTTAGGGTTTATAAGCATGAAAAGGATAGAATATCCTGAAAAATTAATCCCAGAAGTCTAATTACCCTAATCATCACAAATTATATTCTCCATCAGTACTGTATTTTCTAGTACACATAGAAATATAAGACGTGTAATTTATAGCTAGTCCAATAGACAATCTTTTTTCTATGTTACTGTAGTGTTACTACCTCAAGTATCATGAGGTGTGTTAATGTCTGTTGACCTTTTTGGACAATTTTTTTTTTTTTTTTTTTTTTTAAAGACACTTAGGAGAGTCAAATCAGCCTTATAGTGTAAGAGCATATCCAGGCTGAAAATGTAAAATATTTTAAATTTTGGGTGGGTTGACCTTGGCTGGATGCCATTGTAAGTGGCTCCTAGGTCAAAATAAGAGCAGGAAGAGGTCATTCACCAGTTCCCATCATAAGCAAGCAAAACATACTAGTCTTAGGGAAATTAGTTCAATTTATTACCAATCCAGAGTACGGTAATGAGAAATAAAATCAACTCTTAAAAATACTTCCCTGCCATCCATCCCTTCTTCTTGGGCTCAACTTCACTCCTGAATTCTCTGCCTCTTCCCTCCAGTGTCACAGGGGGACAGGGAATGGGGCTGCTGTCAGATCATCCCATGTTGTCTCTGCTGCTCCTTCCTCTCCAGGAGGAGGCCCTCTCTCACCATTCCCCTGCTTCAGCACGGGGACCCTCTCAAAGGAGACCATCTTCCACCAGCTTCTCCAACCTGAATCCTTCCCACAGGCTGCAGTTATTCACAAACTCCTCCATTGTGAGTCCCTCCCATGTGGTCACAAGTTCCTGCCAGCAAACCCACTCGACGACAGACTCCTCTCCCCATGGGTCCACAGCTCCTGCCAGGATCTTGCTTCTTTAGGCATCCTCTGGCAAGAGGTCCTCCAGGGGCTGCAGGTGGATCTCTGCTCCACTATGGATTTTCATGGGCTGCAGGGGCACAGCTTTCTCACCGTGGTTTGTCTGTTCCCAGATGAAAAGATAAATCAGAAAAAAAAAGTCATACTTGGTTTGAAAGCCATTTAAACATCAGCTTACACAAAATGTCTTTAATCTGTGTTAGGTTCTATGGGGACAATCTTTCAGCTAATTATTTAATACATATCCATATAAATGTAAGTACCCAGAGCAAAGAGATTCAGCTCTGGATTAGGAAATGCAAATCAGCTTCAGGAATACCAGCAGCAAAGCTAACAAGAGATTAGCATAGAAGCTGCAAAGCTAACAGGGGATTACCTTTCAGAAGAGCTTACTAGTTTATCATCATGAACAAAAAATGTAACAAAAAAGATGAGAACAAGAATAACTATGAAGAAAAACATTCAGAGTAAAATCACTAAACTGTTCCTGCAGTGAATATTTCTAACCACAGGCCCAAACATACACTTCACACTAGACCTTCCACCTCCAAGCAGGTACAAGTCAAGGGTGCTTTCTAAAGCAAGGTACTTTAAATTAATTTCAAAGCCTGTTTCTGTTTCAAGCATGTTTCTGTCCAGAGAGTTGGACTCCCATTGTAAACAGGTAAAATGGATTTGCCTTAGAAAATATAAGGACAGTAGGGCAGACACCTTGGCTGATACTGCTGTTTCCAACACACACACACACAAACACACACACGAGTACACGCCTAAATGACACATCAGTCAAAAGAAGGTTGTAATGTTGAGAGGCACTAAACACAAGAAGTTAGAAAGTTTGTAGAAATAACAGACCATATAAATAAAATGTTAAAGCAATGATGTCCTGGGGAATACTGGAAATTGTATTAGTTTAAGTAAAAGATGTCCTGAAATGTGGAAAATGGCACCCAGTTTATTTTGTCCACAGAATAGCAGAACTGCATTGGTTATTTCACAATATTTAGTCCTATTTTAATATGTTTATACTATAATTATGTCTCACTTGAAAAAACCAAGCTCATGTCAAGTTTGAAAAAACTGAAAAAGCTGGATTCAGTTCAGATGGGTTCTCATCTGAAATCATTATCAAGGTTTTTCTTGTAAGTTGGATGCTCCAGCTCTGTGTTCTGCTTCAATGGAAACAAGCATTTGCTTTTCATTACCTCTCTTCCACAGACTGGGCAGCAGTCTGGGACACTTTCTGAAAAGAAGTTAGGAATTCATTGGTTTTGAGAATATGAGACATACTCAACCTAACTCTCATACTCTTACCTGCTCTTGTTTTCTATTTAGTTATTGGTTTGATCTGCTTTTTAAAATTTTAATTGCAAATAATTACATAGTTTCTGTTCTGGAAGTAACAGGAAAGTTATAACACATAAATCATCTGAAAAATCATTGCAGTGGATTTCACATCCTTTCCTAACCAACAGTGAAAGTGTAGTCCCTTAGAAAGCTAAAGATTGCAAGAAATACCTCCATACGCTAAAAAAATGTATTAGGAAGCCTTCTCTTTGTGAAGCTGGGAGTATAGCTAAAGCGTTAAAAAAAAAAAAAAAAAAAAAAAAAAGTATCCTAATTTGTTACAGCCTGTCCCTACCATAGTGGATACATATGAAATATTGGAATATTGTACATATTCATTTCTGTCTAAACCAACTATTTTGTTCTTAGCTGCATGAGGAGTTAACTTACTTGATATGTGTAATGAAGGGCACAGAAACTTTTTAACGCTTAAAGTGTTAAATTTCAAGGTGTTGATCCCAGTCTTGTCTTTAGACTGCAGACAAAGCAAGTAGAGTACTATGCTGTATCCCATTTAATAAGATTTGTGTGCACATCTCTGATCATCTGGACTAAATCCACACTGAAGCATTTGCTCTTCACAAATATTTCAATGAATCATACCTGCTACAGATGAATTAGCAGTAGCATGAAAGGATATTGAAGTTGATCTGTGAGCCTAGTTCTTCAAAGAGCTTCAAACCAATGCAAAAGGCAAATTGTTTACCATTCCTATTTAGTAGGCTGTTGTTACATTGAAACTGGGTGGGTGTAAATTAAAATTATCCACAAAAATTTACTTGAGATGCTAGATTAATTAAATTTTCCAATTTAATTATGCTGACATAATATTTGTGACATGCATATTGCACAATATTTCCATTTTGAAGTGATAAGTCAGTGTCAACCCATTCATTCCTGAAACCCTACCATTATTATGCCTGCCTTAAACAGAAGAGTGTATTTGTGATGGTGTCACACCTGAATAGTGCAGGGTAAGGATGAGATCTTCCCTCTGCTGCTATAGCCTTCAAGACAAGTGTGACTGTATATTTTCTCCAGAATTCTCTGCTTATTGCTACTAACACACAAAATAGTACCTGCAACTTTTGAATTGCAGCACTACTTTTGGCATATAAAAATATAATCCTTTAGCAAAAAAAATGACATCGAATTTCCCATGGAACCTGTAAAGTTGCTACAACAGTCCTTATGGCAGTTCCGCGGGATGTAAACATCCTAATATTGTAGGCTTTACTGAGAATCTCCTAAAATTCTGGGAAAACAATTTCAGGTTGATGGCAATTGAGCCTCCAATACCAAAATCACCTGTTTCTATTTAACTGTGATGTGTCTGCTACAGTTACAGCCCTCTACCACAATAGTCACAGAATATGGTATCAGCAATACCAGAAAACAGCAGTTATTTAAGAGAAAGCTGAAGATTTGGCTTTTTAATTCCCTTAACATATGGGTAGTGAAGATTTTCAGAGTTTGAAGTCTCCTATATGCTACTAAATAGCCTTGACTTAAATAAAGCTGTGAATACTTTGCATGTTATGCTCTGAGTGTTCAAATCCATCTTCCTCCCACCTTTTTGCCCTCTCCCATGACACTCCTGAAAAATAGAGTCAATAATGCCACTGATTGTATGTTCTGGAAAATTCTTCCACCTACACAATATTTGTAACAGACTCACAATTTTTCTTTCATTATTAAAAATACAATAAGCATTTACTTGTCTTGGAAAGACTATAATTTCTGCCTGAGCCTCCAGGTTCCACTGAGTAGTTTAGATTCCTTGGGAAAGAACAAGGGCACCTATGATCTTACTACTTTTGACAAGGAGCTAGAAGTATCTTACTAAACCTCAGTAACTTACTGCAATACGGGCAGTTGGATGGCCAGATCCAGAAATAGCCTTTAAAAATGTCATTCTCATGCTTGCTGGTTTGTGGAGCGAGATGAAATACTGATCCTAATCTTTATCAGATTTGAATGCTGTATTTTTTCTTTGTCTTTAGACAGAGTAATATTCTCATAAGTTACTCTCAAATTAGTTTAAAGTAAAAATTCTGACCTTTAACAAGTCCAAATGTATATGCAAGAAAGAAGGAATGTGTATGAGTGCTTCTCTCTAATAGCAACTTGGACAATGCTTACTAGTGTTTTCAAGAAAGGCAGCACTTTTAGATATTAACAATGCTGGATATAAATCCCCCACATACACATGATCTCATTAGACTAGCTACACATAATGGACTTAGGAAGTGTTTTTACTATGCTTATTATTTTTTTTTCTTGCAGGTGATCAAAGTTGAGGGATTTTTTGTTTTTTTTTTTTATTGTTTGTTTTGTTTGGTTGGTTTGGTTTTCAGTTTGTTTTATCGTACATGACGATGGATTTTAAGTAATTTGTGATAGATTGTAATCCGTATGTGATACTCACTAAGTTACAACACTGTATCCTTTTCGGTCTATTGACCCCTGAGCTCAGACTCTCAAATAGTGTAAAACTTCTGCTCTGGAAGGTTTTCTTCTCACTTATTTTGTTTAGTTTTCAACTCCTAATTGCCATGTTTAGATTTGCTCCCTGGTTGTTAATGTCTTGTTTTCAGAGAGAAAAATCCACTTAGTTGGTTTAGGAAGTTCTAAGGGATCAGAAAAATGGCAAACCTCTGTGCCCTCTGCAAATATGTTTTTCACCTGTTAGTTATGTTGCTAATAATGGAGCTGTTTTTATTTTCTTGTGGTTTTTGTTTGTTTGTTTGTTTTGTTTGTTTGTGTTGTTGTTTTTTTTTTTTTTGCTTGTCTGTTTTTTTTGTTTGTTTGTTGTGGTTTTATGGGGTTTTTTCCCTGTGATTTATGTTGCAGATCAGCTGATGACTGCTGTTACTTACCCCCTAAGGTCAGTGTACCAGTTAAACCACCACAGCCAGGTAGCTGCATGGATGCTTTGCCCACTTGATTAGTAAAACTTAAAGTGAGGAAGAATTGCTATTCCAGCTTTCTGTGATACTTTGAACTGCAAATGCTACTTTGCCAACCTAGTGTACTAACATTACTATCAGTAATGACACATTAACACTTGGGCTCACACCATGTGCAGTACCTACATGCAAAGCTCTGGTTGGGAGTTTGACCTAGTGCCTAGAGTAGTTTGCTTTCTAGTTGTTTTGCACCTTGGGTCCTCATCCTTCTCCTTGGTAATGTTAGGCCAAGACCACTTCCACTGCTTCATCACCACCACCTTATCATGTCAGTCACTCACAGATATTGTGCAGAATTAATTTCTTCTGTCAAACCAAGGTCTTTGGCAGAACTGCCATGGGCAGTTCATTCACTCCTACTTGTAGTTGGATTCATAGCAGAAGTATCTCAATCCATTTTATGTTAGCACTTCTTCCAAGAGGGTAACACATTGTTATGAGATCAACTCTTCATCAATTCCTCTGCAGCCATTTTATTTTTCCAGGTGATTCCAGGGATTTCCAACACTATGGGATTTACAATGACTCCCATTGAATCTTCTTGAGATGCAAATCCTTCTAGGATTGTCCACCAGAAGTGATACAGCCTGAGTTCACCGGATCAAGTGCATGGTACAGTTCCAGGTACACAGAGCAGTGCAGGCACTTTGGTTCATTGGTGCCACTGACAGTTTTTCCTGTCAGCAGACCACTGCCACCTCTGCTTTGAGAAAGTCATTACTCAAAAATAACACATTGGCAAAGCAACATACTTAAGCTGTGTACCTATTGCCATCCACATAGACACAAATCTTAATCTACCCTCGCATCACAGAGTGGGTTTTGTTCTTCATTACCTGTGTGATAATTGAACAGAATTTAGGTGAGACTGAGATGCTGATGGTGAAAGTTGTCTTCACTCCAGACTTTTGATACGATTTCTTGCTATGCCATCTAAATCTCAATGTGTCTGGATTCTGCAAACAATGTTATACATGAGGCTTTTCTGTTGGTACTTCCCAATTCGTATGCTTGTTTCAATTTGCAGTCCCAGTGATCTCTTGATACATCTCTTTTTTTTTAATGTTTCACATTAAAAATGCAAAAAAATGGAAGTACAACCATCTGCTTTCTAAATCTATTTAGTTACTTCTTGAACACATTTGACTAAAACTTGTGTTGAAACAGGCTGTTCTGGTTTGGGTTGAATTAGGGGAGAACCTCCAAGGAATCCCCTAATAACAAAACCTCTACCACCCCTCCCCCAGCCCTGGGTTTGGGAAGGAATCTCTCGAACAAAAAGTGGAAAAAACCGGTTTATTAACAAATAAATAAACACCCCCCGACACAAGGGAAAAAAAGAAAAGAAAAAGCTGAGGTTACTGTGAGGGGGAGGGCGCAGAGCTTCTTTCACAAGCCCCGGAGATCCTCCTCGGACTCCTCCAGTCAGATCAGCTCCGGGTGCCGGTCCTAAATCTTAAAGGTGGGGGGGGGGGGGGGGGAAGGGGAGAAGAGGGGAAGGGAAAAAAACCAAACAAACAGAGCACAGAGGCGGCAGAAAGAATAATAAAAAAAAAAGAACGAAAGGGCAAGAAAATAAGCAGAAATTGCGAAGCAGCAATGCAAGCCTAACAGCCAGGAAAGCCAAGCAGCAGCGCGAAAGAGCCAGCCCACAGTGCCCGCCCAGCTAACAGGGAAGTAACAGCTGTTAGACATAACAAAGGAGTCCACGATATGGGATAGAGAGCACTGTCAGCCCAGGACACAGGCACACACATGCTACATTTGCACATTGGTTTTGTTGATAAGTTTTTTTCTTTTATTTTTTTCCTGATTATTGAAATACTCTGTTGAATATTGCAATACAGAGCATAATACAAGAGAAAAAAAGCAACACTGTGTTTTTCTGTGTTCAGAAACTGTTGATACGAAAGTATAAAGAAAGAAAAATAGGCAATTTTCATCACAAAGGTGCACATTAAAAAACATGGGATGACAACCATAAAATCCTAAATGTCCTAACAGTGACATTAAGGCAAGTGACAATGACAGCGGTTCCAAAATTCATCAAAATGTTTGTGGTTTTTAATTATTGGGGATATTATGTATCTACATATAATCCATGTATCTACATGCATTATATTCAGGTTTTGATTAAATTGTTTTACGTGAATTATGGTAACTGTAAATCTAATAACTTTGGTTTTTTGACAGTTTTTTCCATACAGCTACATGTTTAACAATTCAAGTAGCTTTAACAAAATAGATCTAGAACAGCTACATCATAATAGAGAGTCATTAAATCAGAATGCTTCTGGTGGTGCTTTGCTGAGCGCAGCAAAATACTATTATTGAGCATTTTTTTTACTGTTCTAGCATGAAAGAAACTCCTTTGACATACTGCTGACAAAACTTTGAGACTGTTTTGTTACTATCTGTTACATTCACCAATCTTGTTGAATCACGTAGATCACATAGCAGGCATAAGATATTCAAGAACACAATGTTTTATACATCTATAAAAAATAATTTCAGTCCTTGGTCATGGACAGGGGAATCCCAAAACTGATTTACAAGAGAAAAACAGTTCACAGCAACCTCAGCACAACCTGATCCTTGGCTATAAACACTGAAGTGGGGACTTAATCTCTCAGGATGGTGTGGCTGACTGCACTGTTGGAATACTGCATATTCTACTGCTTTTCATGTTTAACAAATTGGAGAAGGCAGAGAAAAGAATCAAAAATCACTGAGTGCTGAGAAAATGCCTTGGAGGAAGAGACTTAAAAACTTAATCTGTTTAGCATGTCAAAAAGAAGATTGAAGGGTGGCTTGACACAAAGCATAAGTATTTCCTTGAGGAGCAGATACCTGGCATTAAAGACCGTTCTATTTTAGCAAAGAAAAGCTTTAATAAACCATAATAACTAGAATCCAGACACAGTCAAGGTAGAAATAGGACATGAATTTTTTAAAAGAAGGATATCTGTGCACTGACTCAAACTGATGGAAAGAGACAGAATCTATCTGTTGATTTTTGGTACAAGACCAAATATCCTTTTAAAAAATAAACAGTTGGCATCAACTGGCTGAAATTCAGTGGCAGATATCATAGATAAGGTCACAGTAGATGACATAATGCTCCCTTCTGGCCTTAAACACAAGTAAAAAATACCTTTATGAATATTAAGTATCAGAACTACAAAGCAGAACCACATTTGCATTCACTAGTGTGTTTCGGGGTAGACACTAATAATTAGTTTCATTAGTACATGCTAATAATATGCATCTACATCTTTGAGAGTTGATCTCTACAATCAGGTGTCTGAGTAGAGCATTATTGCAAACAAAGCTACTTAATTCATGTAGTATAATCAGCTCAAACAATGGTATACATATTAAGTTGGAGTCTTGATGTGGTGAGGACAAAATCTGATCAGCAATAACCCAGCAGAAAAATATGGTTCTGCTTCTGTCCCAACAAGAGCAATTCACTTGTATCCTTCACCAAGTGACCAAGCCAATAACCTTATACTATCCTATAGTACTAGTACATATAGACTAGGAAAGAATATCTGGAAATATTTGCCAACTGTAAGAAAATTGAGGTGGGTTTGCTTCCAATTGTAATTAATGCAAAACAATCTTAAGCTTGTTTACATATTTCCTTAATGGGTAAAGGTTAATTCTATGAATAGAATGCACTATACTTTGCAGAGAAAATAATTAGTGCAACAAAATTCATATGGTAATATTTTTCTCTATGGCTGAACCTAAAACCTCAGGTGGTCTTAAGTCCTAATACCTAGAAAAAAATTTTCATTAATAGATTTGTCTGATTTAAAGTTGGAGCTTCCAGGAACACCAAAATAGGGGAGGACAGAGATAATACTGAAGGCAATCTTTTCCCCAGTATATTGTAGCTGTGTCAATTACCAAAGAGTGGGAACAGACTTGCCTTCTCAGCTATGGGTGTGATAAAAGAGTGAGTTAGTTGGTAGGGGGTCAGTTTGAGTCTGCTGGCTGTGCTGTGTGAAGGAAGGGCTAGGAGGTTGTGCAAGGGACAAAAAGGGTAAGATGCCATGTGAGGGACAGGCAGGGTTAGGTGGCTGTGCTAGGGACAGGAAGGAGTGAGCTGGGACTGCAGAATGAAGAGAGAAGGAGAGAAAGAGCCAGAGCTGCATGGAGCTGCCCATGGAAGGCTACACAGAAAAGTTATGAGGGACTTTTAGATAACAGGGTACTAATGCTTGAAGCCTTGGTTGGTGTCAGTTGTACCTCCTCCATCACAAAAATATCTTGCTGGTGGTTATAATAGATTTTAAACCTGTGACATTAACAGAAATATTTTTTGGCAACTATTTATTGATACATCACAGTAATCCTGAATGAAGAATAGAGCTGGTAACCATATAGTTAAGAAGTCCTGTAGAAAAAAAAGGAAATTTAAAAAATTGCAGTGTCAGTATCTCCAAAAAAAAGCATGAAGGCAAGAACATAGAATTCCTTATTAGGAATATATGTTACATAATGCATTAATAAGAACTGAGTTTATTTGAATGACATTTAAAACATTTCATTGAAGTATTTGATGTGTGCAAGTTTAAAGCACAAGCTGGCAATTTTTAGAGGAGTTATTTAAAAGTACACATGGCAAATAGGTATCCTTATGTCTATATGGTGAGGTCCAGAACCTTTTGATATCAGAAGGAAGCTCAAGACTTCATAAGTAGATTTTGATGAGACACTTCATGACCAGACCGGAATTGAAGGGCTCATAATCAATATCTAAATTACATGTTAATGGCTCAGCTTAAAGACTTTGCAGTTTAGAAACTGATGGAAGGAATTTACCCTTGGAAATAAGTTGAGACATTGCTTAGTTTGGCTCTAGAGGTAATCACTATTAACTTGGGGTTTTTCTCAGCAGTGCCTCAAGGGCAAATGAGTAAATCAAGTCTGTTTTGATAATTTGCATGCAAGGTACCTTCTTAATTTTATTTAACCATAAAGCCAAGGCACTTGATTGCTGCTCGGGTAATTGATCTCCAAAGTGCATCACCTATTTTCTCTCTTTTACATATTTCAAGTTGACATAGGTGGCTTACAAGAAGCATTCTTCTTCTCTCCCTTCACTTTTGGGGCAGTCTCACAATTCTTGACATGTAGAAAAGGAGAAATCCCTGTGATCCACCAAGTCCAAAGCCTACAATTAGACAATGTCCTTATTCAAGCCTCAGAGGCTCTAAATGAAGAGAAAAGGTTGATTTCCCTTTCTCTCTGCATACATCTACATAATTTCTGAGTACAGTATGGCCCCTTGTGAGATAGTATACATCTTTTTTGCAAGGAAACCGTCCTTCCTGGCTTAGCAGCATCTTTGAAGGTACTTGCCAGTGGCAGAAGAAGTTGTAGCTCTCAAAGAATGATCACTGTAACTACCAGTGGGCATGCTGGGGCCCTAACAAGACTGATTCTGGATTGTCAAGCCTTCACTTCAAAATGTTATAATCCATATTTCTACATTGATAAAGATACTTCTGACTCAGGACTTTACAACATTGCTTGTGAAACAAAGCACACACACTGTGATGGTTCAGTTGTTGGTGTATTATATAAGTTAACATGGAAATCACTTGGTTTCTCCTCTAAAATGAATGGATCGATCTCTTTGAATGCTCACTACAAAAGGCACATGTCAAGTGCAACTGAATAGGGCAAAAATAATCTTGAAAGACATCTAAAGATGCAGCTTTTGCTTTACAGGTGTTTAATACTGTCCTCCAACTGCCCAAGCTTTGGTCATATATTGAATTTTCCCTTTATGTAGGCACAATAGAAATAATAATAATAATAATAATAATAATAATATTTTGACATAATTTTATCTTAATAAAAATGTATTAGTGTGTATGTAATTAAATAGGAATTTGTATGGCTCTTTTCTTTTATGGTTACTATGGTAGATACTATAATCGGTTGATGATAAAAGGAGAAAATTTTATCTTTCTTACAAGGATCAGTGATGGGGAAAGCAGTGCTTGTAATGGCTTGCTGATCATACAAATAGTTCACTAATTTTCTAAAACAAGCCCTACTAAGAGAAAAGAAAAAGCATTTTGTTGCTTCGCGTATCTGTCTCTCAGGTCAGCTCAGCGTCAGCTGGGCCACCCTGCTAGCTGTGATACGCCCAACAGTACCTTTGCGTGGGTTTTTGGCTCCGCAGCGCTTTTGCCTTAGCTGTCTCGGCCGTGGTTCGAAAGAGGGGACACTCCAGGCTCAGGGAGAAAGGTTTTATTCGGGTAACTCAGGGGCAGCCCCTGGTTCCAGGCCTGTGCCTCTGGGGAGTGACCCCTGGCCTCGGTTACAGGGGGTTTTTGTTCCCCCCAAAATCTCAGGGGTGGATACAAGTTACAAGACCAATCACACAAAGCCAGGTGGGTAAGGTCAAAATGCAATACACAACATTAACAAATCAGGTGGATTTGGGATGTGGTCTTGTGAGACCCACCAATCCCTGTCAGACACCTCTCCTGAAGGTTTTGGGGTCTGGGGTATGCTGGACATGTGGGGGAAAAATACAATGGGATGGGGGAAAATACAATAGGATGATCGAAACCCAGGGCAGAGGATTAGAGTTGTCTTGGCAACTCTTATCAACCTCTGATAAGCACAATCCAAGACAGGAACTTTACCAGGCTAGGGTTAAAGTCCAAATCACATCAAACCTACAACTAAGAAACTTATGATACCATTCCAGCACCCCCACAGCATTTGTTTAGCTTATATCTCCAAATATGACAAGGTAATCCTTTTAAGGTTAATATTAAGTTAATTTCAGCTACTTAGCTTGTAAGTTTTTAGTTCTTCTAGTAAAATAATTATAATTTGTTCACAGGTTGCATATCCAGAATGTCTATTGAGGGCAGAGAAATATCATAACATGAATTAGAGAACTGATCTGAGTGAAGAATGCCTGGAGTACTAAGGCCACAGGATATTAGCTCATGTCTAGATGAAGTGTAATTTACTAATCTGTTGCATTAAGTAGAAAAACTAAAACAAACCTGGCCATTGCAGCCAGAGATGAGTCCTTCAACTGGAGTGTCTCTATTACCTTGTTCTTCTGCTTTCAGAGAGCACAGGCAGAGCTGTCTGCCTTCACCAGCTGGCTTATAAACCCAGGGCAGGGAAACTTTATGCAGGCTTGTAAGTAACTAGCTACTCGATACTACTTTGAAAGTGTGGAAGTAGTATCAAGTAGCTAGTGTTGTAAATCACAGCTCTGAATGCTGTATACTAACACCTTCATGCAGACAAGCTTTGTTAAGTCTTTTAATATGACTGCTAGGGCAAAACAATGTTCAATGGCCACCTTGTTTAAAATGTCTTTAGACAGGACTTTGCACAGACCAGAGTAAGTGATAGAACACAAATATCTCCACCTTTGAAGTCAAGACATGAATGCTTGTTGAGTAACATCTTTGATAACTCAAATGAAGCTGAGTGAGGAAAACTCTTTCTTTACAAGGATAGGTTGCCAGTCTGCTAAGCACCTTCTTCTGTTACATACTGTTGCCCAATAAATCCTTTATATCCTTGGAACAACCTAAGATCTTCCCTGAAGGTGACAAAGTTTTGGTCTCAAGTTGGCTTTTATCTGCTTCACCTGACTTTTATGGCAAGTTTCAAAATTTTCCAGTGGCAAGCAATTCCTCCTAGAGTTAAGCCCTATCTTTTTTCCTTTTTTTCCTCTTTCTTCCATTTTTGTCCTTAGTTTTTGCATTTCTAGATAAGAAGATCAGAGGTTTCTCTGCACTCCAGGTTTTGATTTTCTCATTCAGCCCAACATGGTCCTACTGAGGAAAGGTTTCCTCAACATTTGCAGAAATACAAACTGTAGCTGTTTCATCTAAACCCTACTAACACAGATATCTAATTATGTAAAATATATTTTTTGCTGGATATAATACAGCTTGTTTACTACTTAAAATGGATTAATATATTCTAAAAAAAAAAAGTAATTCTTTTTTTAAGCCATTCATGGTGTTGTTCCTACTCAATGCTGCTGTTGTCATTGTTTCTCTGTGGTTTTTTGGGGTTTGCCCCCATAGCAACACAGCTGCTTGCTCAGCTTCCCCATCCCAGTGAGATGGGAGAGAGAATCAGAAGTGTAAAAGTGAGAAAAGCTGTGGGTTGAGCTAGAGACAGTTTAATAAGTAAAGCAAAAGCTGTGTGCTGAGAAAAGTAAAATAAGGCATTAATTCTTTTCATCAGGTAGATATTTATTCATTTCAAGGAAAGCAGCAGTTTATCACATATAACCGTCACTTGACAGTACAAATACCGTAACTCCAAGTTACATCTCTTCTTCCTCCATCTTCCCCCAGCTTTTTTTGCTGAACATGATATCCTGAGGTACAGGATATCCCTTTCATAATCTGGGTCAGCCTCTTGGGCGCTCCCAGCCTGCTGCCTGGCAGAGCAATATGAGGGGCAGAAAAGGTTCATCTCTGTTCAGCAACCAATAAAATGTCCCTGAGTTACCAAAACTGCTTTGATCACAAATCCAAAACGCAGCACTATACCAGCAACTATGAAGAAAATTAACTGCATCTCAGCCAAAACCTTCATAATCTCTTCTCCTTATTCCACACCATTTAGGTCATTCACAGGCTCCACTCTATCCCATCAGTTTTCATGAAACATCAATCTTCTTGCTATCCTTTGATTCCTGTAGATATCAATCACTTAGGCTATAAGCCACTCCTGGAACATTCCCTGAGTTCTTTTAGCCTGTGACTTGGGTCTCCATCTGTTCTGGGGGGTCACCTGGGACAGGCGAGGTGATGTGCTACGTCAGGTTCCTGGACACCAAAGCCAGCTGCGTCCAGGTCACGGCAGCACTTTGACTACTTCTTGTAAGTCTTTTCCTCCTGCTATAGCACATAGCATCTGTTAGCCTGCTGGAAACTAGAGCATAAGCATACCTTGAACTGTTTACAAAACCCGTGTCAGTGATCTGGCTGACATTTCTAAGCAAGTCTTAAAGACTGTGCGAATTTCTCATGGGTAATGAGAGAATGCCAAACTTAGTTTCTTCCATTTCTACAAAACTGGAAGCAGCCCTGTAGAGAGCATTCTAAGCAGAGGATTGTTCACATGAAGAGTTTTGACTAGTCTTAAATGGTCCCAACAAACCAGGTAAAAAGTATTCATGTGCTGTGATTGCAAGTGAAATGAGTACTATTATTATTAAAAATACTTTAATTTTATGAAGGAACATGGAAAATTGTAGAATATCCTCATCACTAGTAGTGAGCATTTCTAACAAAATTTAAGAAGTCCATGTGGGTGCCATATACCAGGCATTACAGGAATTGAGAGAAGTGTGGGGGGAAGAAGAGATACTGAATGTTACATTGCTGTGTTTTCTTGAAGACAAGAGGTTTTATTTATCTTTACTTGGTAATACTATACAAAGTGCCAATAAGGTTGCTAAATTGTATGCCAACACTCAAGGTTTGATGGAAGAGAATGAATTTGAAACTGTTATTGTCTTTGTTAATTATTTAATTACAGAAAATCTCTGATTAAGCATCCCTCTCTCTCATCCCTCTTCCCTATCCTTCTTCCGAAAAAAAAAATTTGTCTTGTAGAAAGTAGATGTTCCTCACTGTTACTGTGAACATATCTATATTTAAGTATAATGCTTATAAATAATTTGCAGCACCTTTTTTAAAGGGCAATTAAGCTCTATTTTTTGTTCCGTGTAAATTTTATTTTCAGCCCTTAAATGTGCACCTTAATATAACCAGCATTAAAATTTCTGATTCACCAAATAACTATGATATTAAACTAGAAATTTTCTTCTCAGTTTGGTAACTTCTTAAAATCTATTTTACAATAGATTAATCAATCAATTAAATAATGACTGAATTCTTCAAAAAAATCCATATCAGTCTTTTTTTAAAATACATGCCAGCTTATTGCCAAGGAAAACCTTCCTTATTTCTGGCTGGGACCCCTCTGAGCAGGGGTATGTACACAGATGCTGTTTCTCATGTGTGTAGTCAGATTCATACCTCCTGTTAGAGTCAGACCAGCTAGGCTTTAACTGCAGAGAATTTATATCCCATGCTCCCACCCTGAGCAAGTCAAATCATTTGTGCAATACTCATGCAGCTGGTGCAATATTGGCCTTCCTGTAGCTGCACTGTATGGCTAAAATGGTTATATTCCATATGTATGACCAGGTGTCTGCAAATTCAATAGCAGAAAACCCCATGTGTCAATGCTTCACATTCCCTCCTTGTCGCATACTAAAATTGAAAGTTCACTTGTTGAGTTTGAACAGTAAAATCAAAAAAATCTGATTTCTGGGTTCCAGATCAAGTTCGTTTCCCTAATGACTGACTCTCACCTCTAGTAGTATAGCTTCAGCCTAAAACGGTCGTAAAATTAATTTGCTAGAAAAATGTGAAGTGTTCTTAGTTAAAAAAGATAAGATGACCCTCAATGTTATCTATTTTATGTGGGCAGGGCTGCTATAAACTCAACATACTTGAAGCCAGAGTTTTATGAAGGACCCTTGCTCTATGCAGTTATAAACCCAAGATTTCTGAGCATGATCTACGGCTTCTATATATTATATTTAAGTGCTTACAGCTTTCAGGAAAAAACAGAATTCAGCAACAGATCAGGATAAGCTGCACTGGAATTGAGGCAGAAATAATATATCCTGGATATAAATAATGGCCTGAAAACTGCCTGAGATCTCACAGAAAAAAGCCAACACCTGAAATGCTCTGAACAAAGAACATTTCTAGAGGAACTAAGCTGCTGGTAAAGTTGTTTTATTTGTTCTCCTTAGAACAGAAATCTTCAACTGGTGTTCAACCTTTCTAAGATGGAAAGCTTTTCTAGTAGTGAGTTGCTGCTGCTTCATCTGCAAAGCCTTAAGAACAGCTCTAAGAATGGGGAGTAAAACACAAAGCTCATGAATGTCTGAGCAGATAAATATATGTAAATTAAACCTCGTTGTCAGACAAATATCTACTGCATCACTTAATAGAATCTGGGTTCTTGACTGCTCTACATAAAATTAGGAAATGACTACGCACAACCAGCTGCCCTGACTAATTTAAAAGGAAAATTGCCCACTATCTTTGAAAGGCATTAATAAATATAAGTATGATCTGTATGTGAACTGGGAAGCTGCTGAATCATACGAGACAAGACTATCAGTTTACACCTTCTCAAACAAGTTAAAACAATATTTACAGCTAACAAAAGTGCAACCTGTAAGAGCTGCCCCTGTATCAGCAAGAGAAATAAGTGCTGCTGAGCCTTTCCCTGAACAGGGACATATCACAGCGCCTGTCACATCATTATATATAAGCAATGAAACTTTTTTCCTGACTCTCTGGGAAAATCCAATCTTGTAAATAGCTTCTCAAACAGACAGAAGCCTCAATTTGAAGATGAAGGGTTTGTGGAAGCAGTATGGCTTAGGAAGTTCCTGCCTTGCCAAGCTGTCACAGCTCACTGTCCTCTGTTCAGCTATTTGCTGGATTACCCTGTGGACTGAGGGCAGCTTAAAATAAAAGAGTACAGACACAAAAAACAAGGGGAGAGGGAGGAAAAGGCACCAGTGTTTAAAGAGAATATTTTGGTCCAGGTTGAATCAGGCCATGCAGCCATTTGGCTTGAAACAGCTGACAACCTACCAAGTTGCAGGAGAAATAACAAGAGCAGGCACAGTGAGGGTTTGGAGGGTGACGGGATCTTTTGAAATCAGTATTGTCACTAGAGCCATTCATCCAAAACGAAAAGAATTATTTTTACATCACAAGATGTGAATGACAAAATGAGGAACAAGTGTTGTCAAGAGAAAAACTTCCTACCACTTAAAGATACATATATAAGGAAATGAAAGTATAAATACAATTTCATTGACAGCATCTGATTTTAAAATTAACTAATATTAAAATAGCCTTATCTTTTCATCCAAAATCAGACATGATTCAGTTACAAGACAGACAATTAAATTAGTAGGACACGATTTATTTACCTGAAAGTGTAATTAATCCATTGTAGAATCTACATTTTTAAAATAAATATAAGGATTTTACATGCAGCTTCAGAATTCACCATAAAATCTCCTACAGTTACTTTAGAGAAAATTAAAATAATCCATTGATATTTTCATGCTTCGGGACTTGTGCAAGGACTGACTGAGGGGAATTGAAAGAAAGCTTCTAAAAATAGGTTACCACGTTGTGGTTGCATTTTTCTCAAATTTACACTGATTGTTGTCAGGCAGAATATATTAGAATGATCAGCGTTCTCATCTATAGCACTACTGCAAACCAACCCATATATTTCATAGAGTAATTTTTTTATGTGGCTTCATATATGACTTATTTTACTTATAACATATATGGATCTTACCTCTAAATCTCAAGAGACTATTTAAAAAACCATGAAAATCTGTGCAAGTCAGACTGTTGCCCATCTAGGACAATATTAATTCAAAGAAAACAGGTACTGTCATGGTAAGGGAGCAAAAGTTTGCATAATGGCAGTTTCTTGTGGGTTTTCCTAAGAATGATTTCTATGATTTCTACCACCCATGTTATAGGCTACTTGTCTTGAAGGAAACTTAGCAGCCCTGAGTTACTACTTTATAGAAATGTGTTTAAAACCTGGCATAATCTTAAAAAGGCCAGGTGATAAATAGCTACCATTGGTAAGTAGCAAGTTTTGTAAAAAGTGCTAAAATTAAATTAAAGACATAAAATAAATGTGTGAACAAAAATTGAAATTTGGAGGAAAATATGTTGAACAATGTAGGAGACATACAAAGCAAAATATTCCAAATAATCAACACACAATGAAGTCTAAATTTCAGTGCAAGATATACTGATTGTACTGCCAGACAATATAACTTGGTTACAGATTCAAGAAAAATATGTGCTATCTTTAATGGATTGCAGTGATCTCATCTGACTGATGATCTTACTTAAGCCAAAAGAAAATTTACTGGCTTAGAGATTGTCTAACAAATGCTTCATCTGGTAGGTTTTAGTGACATATAGTTACATTTCAGCATATGGATATAAAAACCCATGTGTGTGCACAAATATTTCTCAGCAAACTAATTGCATTCCTCATCCCTGCTGCTGAAATTTCCTAACAAGTCTAACAAAGATAGGTAAAAAATAACCCCAAATGTTTTCTATGCAGGTAGCTTAGAGGCAGAAAAGCTTTACTTTTACGCAGTATCTGAAATTTGAAACTTAAATAACTAAAATACTTTGAGAGAGATTTTCTTATACTTCTTTAGCTCTTTTTTCTCCCCTATGTGCACTGAACTAGAATTTCAAGACTGCTGAGTGATGTCATTTTACTTAATAAAACTAGCTGGAGGGTCTTTGAAATTTTATGGATTCTGCAGCATAAAAAAATCAAAACCATGCAATATTCCCAGTCGTTGGTAGGAGTTCCCAGAGGAAGGAATTAATTTTCACTTAACCACAAGAGTGCTTAGGTTGTGGGCAGAAAGACACAGGGAGCATCAAACTAAAGTTTGTTTCTGAAAATGCTGAGGCTCGTTTGATGTTTCACACTTTGAAGAGAAGCTCAGCTTTGCTGAAGACGGAAGCTGCAATGAAGGATGACAACTTGTTCAGAGGTGCTTTGAACAGAACTTTAGCACTAATTACAGCAAAGGCCAGGCAGAGACCAAGGCAGTAATACTTTTGCTAAAGATGCACAGCAGGAACTAAGGATGTTTTGAAACAAAGCTGATTGCTAGAGCAAAGAATTCAGTCTTCATGTTATGTAGCTTCTGTTCTTTCTGTTAGGATATTTGCTTTGTTTTTACTGTACCTTAAAATGTTTCTGCAATAATTTCAAGTAATATATCCTGAAAATTATGGGGAAAATGAATAATGTCTGTGACTTGGACTTTTATGCATTTAAGCTATTTATCTAATACAGATTAATTTTTCTGTTTCCAGTTTCTGTTGATTTTTGCTTTGGGTGTTTGAATAATCCATGTAATTTTGCAAGAAAAAAATATGTCTATGATAAAAATTGAGGTCATTTGAAGGGGACAAAGGAGAACTCCATTGCATAATTCATTTTGACATTTAAAACTCCGAAATATCATGGAGTAGGGAAGAATTGTGTAAGAAAAAATTATTGGAAAAAACAGAAGGATTTACTGCAATAATCAGGAATTAGAAGGGGCCTCTGCAGTCTAGTCCTGAGACATGACAGCTCAGTATAGCTCTTCTTAGACTGGCTTGTACCAGTTTTCATGGCTCTTTATACTCCAGTTGGTAGCCTTATTCATCCAGACTCCACTTCTGCAGTACTTAAACCTCCTAATTTTAGATGGATTTTGTTCTGATCTGTTCAAAACCCTTGTTATCCACAAGCATCATCATTTAGATCAAACAGTGCTCCCTCTCAGAACATGCTGACCTACTAAAATCAGACATGTAATTTGTTTGTTAATTGTGGGGTTATTTTCATTGAATTTCCTAGTAAGGGTTAGTTGGTCATCAAAATCTTGGAGGATTATTTTGATTTGAATTGGCAATGGAAATATCTCTATCCCCATTTCTAATGGTCTGATACTCCAGTTTATTCACCATTTTCACCTGCTAGGATAAAATGAGATGAAGGTTTCATTTTGTCTTTTGGACTGTATCAGTATCATCTTAACTGCCAATGACCACTTCTTCCCTATTCTGCTTTTATTTGTCTAGCTTGTTTTTTCTATGTTGAGTATTTAATGTTTACTCTTGATTTTGATATTGTATGATCAGTCCTACTTTAGGTTATACCTATTTTATCTCTGCAGTTCTTGATCTGTAACAATCAACTTTTTTTTTTTTTAATTAAATTTTTCATCCCCCTCTTTAAAAAGTCATTCTTTAATCCTATCATGCCCTGAAGAAGGACCTGGAATCTATTTAAATTTCTGATAGCATTTTTACCTTGCTAAGAAATCAGATTTCTTTGATTTCAAGAAATTCTGAACTTTTTCTAAATTCAAGCTCTTAGGCTCTTAGTTCCTATACTTTTGCTAACCAGCTCTCTTCACTGATAAAATATGAGCATCTGAAATTCAAAAATTTATCACAGAATTCTATCATTCTCTTATTTAACAGAAATAAAATTTTGATTGCTGATACCACTTTTCCCCATCCCTCTTTCATGCCCATGATCACCATTTTGATCACATTTTAAGATCTTACTGAAATTACTTCTGGCATTATTTTTCATTATTGATTAGCTGATGATAAACTTTTTCAGCTATGATATCCCAGAATATAGAGACCTGTAACTGCATTGTCACATATATCATTAGGAGATTAAGGTATTCAGTACTGATATAATCTACTTTATGTATTCTCCTGCTTTATTTTTGCAGATATTTTTCTTACCTTAATCCAATTCCGGGACTCTATTACAGTACTGCACAAACAAGACCTGGTTTATCAACATATCCTAAAATGGTTTTATCTTGAAATAGGTTTTACTTCTTGGCTATCCTTTTAGTCTTTGCATCTTATACAGAACCATTTGCATTGGTATTCATCATCTTTACTTTTATATGTTTTTCCAGAATGATTTGTGGTGGTAGCTATGCTATGTCACGATTGCCACATTAATAACTGCTTTCAGTAATTCTGGTGTCACTATTTGATATCTGAAGCCTGAACAGAGCACAAACCATTCAAATACTGCTTGCTCTTTTGGTGTCCCATCCAAGCTTTAAATATTTACATTACTTACCTTCAGTTCTCACCTGTAACTGTACATCTTTGTGATGTTTAATCCTGTTTTATTTGCATTTATCAGCTCTTCTGCATGTTTTTGGTCATGTGTATGCCTCTCATAAATACCTCTCAAACTTCTTATTTTTGGTCATAAATACCTCTCAAAATTCTTAAATTTTTAAGAATTTTTATGCTTTTTTTTTCCAGTATAGACCAAGCTCAGCCCAAATAATATTATTTCTTTAGGTTATGAGGTAAGAAATACCTTTTCTAGTCACACTTCCAAGTTTTTAGACTTTCTTCTTACTCCCTTTAAGATTTATTAGTGTTTGAGCCATTTTTTCTTCTTCCTTGCTGCGTTTCCCTTTACTCTCACAGGTCAAAAAACTTTCACTGAAGATAAAAATTTTCCTGCTTTAGCTATTTTCCCTTCCTTACCCAATGGACATTTTCCATCTGATCAGGCAAGTTCTAATAAGCATTATTTTCTGAAATCTGCTGGATGATATCTTACAACAAAAATTCCAGTGCTATATCTTGTATCTCATCTTGGCATTCAAGCTGATGACAAACAGACCTGTCTTTTGGTAGAAATCTGCCTCTCTCCCTTCACTTTTATATTCAGAGAGAGGGAGTTTCTCTCCAGCTCTCAGCTGAGAGAATGCAAAGCCTTATTACACTGGCAGAAATACAGCAAAAACAATCCCTGGTGGAACAAGGTGTGCTCTTCTCTTACTAGGCTTTCAAATTGGTATCACAGGAGACTAAAGCTCATTAAAGCCGATGAGAAACTTTGTCATGTTTTCAGTAAGGGATCACCTCCATGCCATCTGTAGTGCCTGGCCTTCTTCTGCAAATACACTTTCTTTACAGTGTATTGTCTTCCAGATTCCTTTAATGTTTTCTTTATGCATGAGGGTCTGACTATATAATTTATATCTCCATTTTCTTTTTTATTTGGCATACTTCTTACGTGCCCTTTGGTTCACCTCTTGTCTGAAGTAACTCATCCTATGAAATAAATTTTAGAAGAAATTTTAAAAGACCATTCATTACTTTTCAGCTATCACAGAATAACAGGATGAAAGCAAAGCTGATGAAAGCATCTAACAGACATTTTTAACAGCTGTTATGACTGGCAGAGACATACATATTGTTCACTACATCTTTAATCTTTCTTTTTATTCCTCCAGATTTGTCTAGCTTGATTATCAATTTGCAGTAACTAATGTCATCCTGAAATAAGCCGTTCCTGAACAGACCAAATACTTCAATCATACATAGGAGTAACACAGATTTCTCATCTAGCTATTATAAGTTTACTGGCTGCAACTACCTAATTTTCTGTTTTGCCACTACGAAACGAACAGCAGCAGCAGAAAAAAACCCAAAAAACCAACAAACCTGAAAACCAACAAAACCCCTAAATTTTTAGTTCCCAATCTAAGAGCTGCAATAAATATATATAATATTATAATATCAATAAATATATATATATAACCCACTAAGACTAGTGGTTAAGCCATAATTCATCAACACACAGAATATCAAACAAAGAATCTCAGTATTTACACTACATTGGAGGTATCAGTGAGCTCTGTAACTAAAGCCAACATGGGGTACAGAGCTCAGTAGCATTCAACAGACATAAACTTCCCTCCTCTTTTATCCAGACTGAGTTATCTAAAAGAGATTATATTAAGGAACTATCCTACCACCAAACATTCAAGTAAAGTCTTCTTTCTATGAAGTCACAGAACTAAAGACAATGTCAGACACATTCTTTGATAGGAATAAAGTCTTATTTAGTGAAACTAGACAGATTCATAGGATCTAAGAAGTGGCCACTGAGATGGCAAATTTATCCTGCCTAAGATCAGATTCTGACCTGATCATTATCCTTTGTGTCATGTCTTTTGGCCAGGTATTTTTGGTCTAAAGGGACAGTTAACATATTTTTATGCCATCCTTACTCCAAATTGGAAGGTATAAAAACACAATATAAGTCAAAATGTTCAGCTGTTCTCATCATTAAGTGAATGACATGTCACTTCATCAGTTAAAGCAAAGCCAAACCACATTTTTTTTAAAACAAAGAAAACAAACAAAATCACCCCAAATTTACCTTAGGCAATGTCTCTAAATTTTAGCAGGGCATCAAGAAAAATAAAAGGTCTTTCCTCAATGAAGTAATTCTTATTAACCCTAGCACCTGTTTTAGAGAGCTTAAATTTCAAGACAGAGCCTGAGGCAAGTCAGTGATCTGGGATGTGATACAGTTACCCAGCAAGCTGAGTAGGAATCCACTGAGTTAATAAGAAATACCAGGCACAAAACCAGTTCTTTGATTTCCCTTGGGCAACACTCTATCCATCACCTCAATCCCCTAAAAAAAGATTCCTTACCCTTCCTCCTCCTGCCCTCCACTGATTTGACCAGAGTGGTGCTTTTTGCCCCCATTTCCCCAATGCCTGTGTTGCTGAAGAGGCTTCTACTCTCTCTCCTAACAGTCCTTGGGAAGAAAAAGACTAAGTCTCAGCTTTCATCCACTGCAGGGACCAGAGCCACTTTCCCAGGAGTGCTTTAGATGCCAAATGAAAGTCTCTTTCAGGATGCAGATGGAAAAAAGGTGTTCACTTATTACAAGTCCTCACCAGCTTTCCTGAGTTCTTTTTCAACTGGAGACAATGTGCTGGTTTTGCGCCCCTTGGGAGCTGTCAGTCGCTGCAGTCTTCTGTCTCCAGCCTCAAGTGAATGAGTCCCTAAGCGTTTCTGCTAGATGAGCGGGACACTTGTACTCACTGGCTTTTGTCTCTTGATCTTGGTGTCTAAAGGCTCCAACTTGTTCTTTGTTTTCTTGCCAGGATCTCTTACTGGTTTCAATGTATTGTTTGGATCCATTTGTCCCTCACTTTCTTCTGAGCTTCTCCTTTGTTCTTTGTTTTTAGCAATCTTTCTTTTCTGATCTAAGTATCTTAGAAGCTGAATGGCAATATTCATGACCTTTTTAAAAAGATGCTATTAACCCATGTCAATTTTACTCTTCCACCCTTCCTTCACTGCCTTCACACCCAGATTTTCCCATCCATATCTCAATCTTTTGACCTTTCTCTGTTTTATTACGTAGAGGGAACAGACATTTAAATTTTGTTATTATAATACTTAAAATGTTAATTATTTAGAAACATCAAATTTTAAAATTGTGCTGAATTAAAAAAAAAAAAGCATAGTTCTAGCTATTTCATAAAATTTTGGAACATATTTATGCATCAAAAGCTTATACTAAACATTTAGTTTAGAAAACTTGATTCTCAGCATATTTCTATGAATAGAATTCCATTTCATCTCCCAAGGGCTGAAGGATGAATCTGATATCCTTTAGGTTTTTAATAAAACTCAGATATTATTTTGGAATTTTGATAGTTTTATTTCTGTGCATGTTGATTCAGCAGAGCCCAATTTACAATGTGGAACTTTAACAAGATCAGGTGTAAGTATAAAATAAAAACCATGTCAGATGGCTTAGGCAAGTTTTCCCCTGCCTGTTCTTTATGCATCATTCACCTTTTTTTGACTCATTCTTTCGAGCTCAAAATCTATTCTAAACTCTCCATAACTCCTAACTTACATTATCACAGTTCTTTTCATTTACAGAGAGAAGTTCCAAGACTGCCAAATTCATTGCAGCATGAACACAACACAGGACACTTTCTGTTTGTGTCTCTGAACTTACCCCACATCTAATCAGTACCACTAACTACCATTAAGAAAGAACAGTAGCAATAGCAACAAACAAGGGAAAAAAGCAGTGAGAGATATTTTCATACACTTTCTTCAGTTCTTCATGTTAAGAAGATTGAGCTGTTTTACCAAATTCCACTTTTTGACTAGACAGGTGGCTATGTTAACTATATATTAAAATTTTAGTAACTAGGCTTTAAAGATTATTATTCAATATATGTCAATATGTTTTCTTTGTGTATGCTATATGAACCCCAAAATTATTAAAATATGAATGGCTATAAGAATAATGCAATTCTGCAGAAATCATACAAGCAGAGGCATGATTATCACTTCAAGAAAGTTTCAAAAGTGGTCTTGAGTGATTTAATATTTGCTTCACTGGCTCGTAAATGTCCATAATAACATTGTATTTGCCCATATAGCCTTCCATTATAAGTGGTTTATCCAGGAGCAATTTTCACTTTAATCTTCATGTTTTTGAATCTGAGGAATTTCAAAACACTTAAAGGCTTTGATTCCATGTCCAACCATTCAATTCAGCTCTTTGCAAATGACTACCTATCATGTTAAAACTGCAATTGAAGACAGCTTGGAAAATACCATTTATTAGTATTGTAATTCAGTTTCAGATTTGTTGTTTCCCTCTATGAGGAAATGTTTAAAGAAATTGGTTTGATACATTTCCTAAACAAGACTAACTGTTTCAGTACAGTAAATACCTAATGTTGTTATGGACCTGATCCTAAAAACTCATTAAAATACTACATTATGGTAAGTTATTTAATTTTTTGTAAGGTAATTTTTTGTAAGATACAGGAATGTCCACCTGCTTTACAGGTTTAATAAGGTGAATATTTTTCTTTATGAGTGCATGGGATGGAATACTATGGTAGTTTTCAAGAAAATGACTACACCTTAATACTTGCAGCATGTTAGGCATCTTCAACATACCCTGTTCCTTGGGAGAATCAAGCATTATTTAAATTCAACAGGAGATGCTAAATAAACAAACATTTTTTTGATTAGTGTTTCAATCAGACATTTTTTCCCCATTTACTCTGGACAGACATTTGTATAAATGGATGTAACTCTTATGTTTCTGTTTCTGTAAGTAAAATGCTTCCAGGAAGCATCAGGCATATTGAGATTGTTTTGCACAGATGGTCTTTTCATGCACTGTAATTGGAAACCTTTGGGATATGGCAGACTTATTGTGCATACAATCATAAGTAAATAAAACTAGAAGGAACCTGGGGACATCATCTAACCTAGTGTCCTTTGTAAAGCATGATCTCTTTCCTGACAGGTGCCTGTTTAACTTGTCATCAAGTATTGCCAGTAATGAAAACTCTAGTCTCCCAAAGACACATTTTCAGTGCTTTGCAGAACTGATACATAAGAAAACATAACCAATGTCTGACTGAAAACCTTCTGCTGTCACTTAAGGCCATTCCTTTTCATCCTGTTTACCACAGACATGGAGAACAGTTCATTCTCTCTCCTCTGTGGAAGCCTTTATATGCCAAAAATAATTTAACCCCTTCTCAGTTTTGCCAGTACTTATTGCCACAGTTTATCTGTAGTGCAGTCAGGTCAGGGCTTCAGACTGTAATCTCACTGCACATGTGAGGCACATCTGTGTTTCTTTCCACTCTTCTGACCCTTGCTGTATTTGCTTAACTGGGTCAACTACTCTTCCGCAATGTCGCAGGCAGTGTCAGTGCTCTCAAGAACATCCCCTGTGTGGTGTGTGTGCCCTCAGACTGAGACACACATGGTGAATGTGTGCAGGGTTTAATGAACTCACAGAGCTGCCTGAGGACATTGAGCTGAAGTACATCTGGAAATCCCCAGCACACACTTCAAGCTCATCCAAAGCAATTGGATAGCAATAGGAAGAAACACATGGGAGGGCCCAGATATGTGGCAGTTCTATCAATGGGGTAGGAGGCTAACACTGGCTTTTTTAAAGTTCTGGTTGTTTAAACATGCAGACATGTATCTACAAAACACAATAAACTTTGTGATGGTAATCGGCTGCCTTATTTGTGGTGCTCCACTCTCAGTATCAGGCCAAATTAATCAAGGGAAAATATGTCCATGTACATTATGCTGTAGAGAAATGCCAGCTTGAATATATAGTCTTAGAAATTCATCTGCAGCTTTGCCAGTAACATTAATTAATGCACTCACTAAGGACCTGTATTCAGCCCCTGGAAATTTTAGGATTTTCAGCTATATGGGTTTTCTCTCTTTGATGTCAAGAGTGAAGCTTCTCCTTTCTTCTGTGCTTCTTGCCCAGTAAGCTGAAATTTAAAATTAAACTCTTTTGCAGTTGTAAGATATAGGAATGAAACTTGCTATGTCCATGTGCTAACGAGCACCATGGTAGTTTTCAGTAACATGGATTCTTGCAACTCCACTGCCTAGTGTCCCAAACTGAAGGAGAAAAATTATAATCTATTAGCTCAGGAAAGAGGCATAGGTAATTAACTGAAATAATTTCAGTTTGAAATCAATATGTTACAGAGGGCATTACTAACTAAATGAAGGGCAATGGTTTAAAATGTTTTTTAAAAATACAGAGGGAGGGTTTTTTTCAGTCTTGTTAGGATTTTTTTTCTTCAAAATAATCATGTTTATGTGTGAAACTCTGGAGATGAATTGGCTTTTCATTTCAGCAGGGAAAGTATATTTGGAATCCTAGAAATTGGAGCATATGGAAATGAAGCTTCCCAAGTAGACAGCTGAAAATGGCACATTCAGAGAGCAACAGAGATCTATAGGAGATGGTTAGCTGCCAGACGCTTGGGAATGCTTCAAGATTATCACTGGAGACCTGAAAGTACCTGTCAGCATTTGCTGAAAGTATGGGATACAAAAGAAACAAAATATTATGAAACAGCACCCTAAACAACTTATTTCATCAAATTAAAATTTCTCCACCTAGGATTCATCATTCTACAATAAGGATATCCTTTCTCCAAAAAAAGTTACTGGAGTTCTAGTTTTATGGGACAGAAATAAAATAGCAGAAATGTGACGTGTTCTCTGCAATCAATAGGCTATAGCACCACTAAACATGTGTCTAGCACTGAAATTGTGCAACAAGATATAAAACAGTTACTCAAGGTTCCTGGCTAAGTATCACACAAATCAGTGAAGGAAGATCTATATATAGAAATCCATTTGATGCTTAGTAAAAGCATGCTGGCAGGAAAAAACATTTTGAAATGGCAAGTGAGACTTTGGAGTTTCTTGGTTGAAGTTCATCCTCTCTCTTTTTATCCACCTCCTTACTGTTCTTCTCTAACTTTCCCTCCTCCAGTCCTTCCCTCTATATCAGTGTTTAAGCCTTCAGTTTTACCAGGTTGTTAATAACCATGTTATACAAATCTTCTTGGGACTCACTTTGGTATAGCATTTAGTATTTACTTAATTCTTTTTTAGTCCTCCCAAATTAAAAACAATAAAACTTACTAAACTCGTCTAATATTCAGTGGTGCGATGTGAGATAATCTTTCCATCTTTATCTGTATTTGGGTTATTGCAGATCATATTTTGTTCCTCACTGAACCAAGTCTTATTTTGATTTCTCCCATATAAATAAAGATAGTGAATGTCATTTCCAGGTTTTATTTGGTTCTGAGCTAAAGCTGGGCTCACCAGGCTATTTGGTAGAGTTGGAGGATGTGGTAGCCAACAGCTGTTGGTGTCACAGCTTGGCCAAGGTCTGTGATCAGAGGGAGTTTTAGGAGTCCTGTAGCTATGAGTTGTGTCAGTAGGGTACAGGCTACCCCACCTTTTGCAGGGGAGGTGACCATCATTTTTCTCACACACAATGACTGCAGTATCTTCTAACTCAGCCGGAGAAGGTTCTAGCCATATAGATCTGCTTGGGTGCCTAAAATGAGTGATATCTTGGCACAGTTCTTTTTCAAAGGAAAAAGAGAAATACTCTCAAAATAGAACAGCAGAAACCCAAAGACTGGGATACCCTGCTTCACACCACACAAACTGTGGTATTGGAGTTCTTCAGAATTGTGGTAGGTGCTAATTTCATCTTTCATCTGCTATTTTCCAAATCAGGCAGCAACAATAGCTTCTTCAGTTTGAGTGGCTCCAGCTGAGAGGGAGAAGTGGGGAAGGAGAGCCAGATTCTGGGAACATCAGGGAAATGAGCCTCTATAAAGGAGTCTGGTGACAGAATTGGTGCTTGGCACTGTAAGACAGTCTGATCATTGTTCCTTCAACAGCAAAGGGACTTTCAGGAAGCTAATTGATGTTCATGGATTTTATAGTATAATAGTCCTATATGGTTCTTCCTATAAATAGATGGAAGTCCTTGAAGAAATGAATTGTAGAACACTTTCTCTCCCTTCTTTGCTGATTTACATTACAAAAAAGTCCTCACAATTTTAGTTTCTATTCACTATTAAACACTACTACTTCTCACCCAGTTCTTAGCACAGCACAATTAATATATCTCTATGTACCTCCCTTGCTAGTCACAAAGAGTTAGAACACAGACAAGCCCCTCAAGGGCTGAGTTTTTAAACATCTTCCTTAAATCCAAAGCTAACTATTTCTAGTGAGAACAGAATTGTGAACATGGACTGAAATTCTATCCTTTGTGAAGTCATTCACATCACTGGGATTTCCATAAATGTGTGTCCAGCACATCTATGTCATCACTCTGAGTTGGAGACTAGCAGGGTACAATGGACATCAAATACTAAACTTTGAGAACAACTCATGGAAATTTAGATGTTCAAGTGGTATTAAGGGGATTGACCCTCAGCACATAATTTTTCCACATTTTTGGAGTTCTTGTTCTTCATTATAGTCATTTAAGCATGGCTGTGCACTGACTATTGCCAGCAGTCCTGTTAAGACTACATTCTGTACTACACCAAAATATCTGTTTTGTAGGTATGTACACAAATTTTCTGGTCCCAATCACTAATATTTAGTCTTAATTAATTCATGTTGATGAAGTGTTAAAAGTCCTACATATCTATAGGAAAAAACCCCTGGAATAAGTATTTAACTGAAAAGAAAATCTTGAACATTTGGAGTTCACATCACTTCATATTTGGAGCTGAAAAACAAATATGAATGAAAATACACCTATAAATACAAAAAAGCAATTCAGACCAGGCTGTGCTAACAGAAATATTTAAAAATTTTCCTAGAGGTCTCCAAAACTGAGAAATTAATCATCAGAAATTCATTCAGCTTGTCAGATTGAGGTATAGAATAAACAAGCAAAAGACTTTTTAAAATGTGTTCTTTTACAGATTTGATAAAATCTGCTTCAGAACATGAGATTTTTATTTTTAATTAATTGTAATATCCATATTTATAGCAAAACCAGTCTACTATTCTTTGATATCCAGCAACTTAAGAATTTTACAATGTCTTAATTTCCTCTCTTATTAAATACACACTGCAAAGAGAAAAAATATCCAAGTCTTGAAATCGGTGTGTAAGAGGATTTTATATCTTACATCTCCCACTTTAGCAAGGATTATTAGGGGGGAAATGTAGGAAGGGGGACAGGAATTATTTGTGTAATTAACACAATAAATAGATTTACATTCAGCTCTTCTCTTCATATTTCAAATAAGAAATTGAACGACTTTGTGCTGCGAAACAATGACAGTTGGATAAAAAACGTTGCAGTGTTTTATAAATCATCCACTCTTCCTTTCCACATATCATAACAGCAGTTTGGTAAGTCCTGTTTTGCCAGACCATTATGACTGTTGTAATGTGCAGGACAGTCTCAATATAATATATACTGTTAAAAATCAAATTTTTTTGAAATTTTATGCTGAAAATATGAATAATTGTACAAAATCATTGAATAACAGAAAAATTGAATAACAGAAAAAAACAGAAATAAAATCATTGAATTTCATCTTAATTTAAATGAAAAATCAAAGAAAATTTATTTAATAAGCTAAACCTTCAATAAGACAGAGATGTAGCTTCAAGTCTTCCTGCTGAAAGCTATATTCCTTCTAGCATTTCATTGAATATAATTGACATGGAAATATCTCTGATCCTTTAGAGACAAGATATAAACCCTGTGTTTGCACAAGTTGCCTATACTACATTTACTAGACAAAATACATCAAGCATATTTTCACTGATCATATTGATCAGCTCAATGACTTTTTCTTTAGCATATCACCAAACAGCATGATTATGCATATTGAGGGTAGGATCATGCCTTTGTTTCCATTTTCTCTTTGTGTTTGCTCATCAGGTTGCAGCACTTTTAGCTAGAAATATATTTCGGTGATTTAAAGTCTGGAAGGATTGCAGGCTCACAGAGCAGGTGTAAACAAGTCTTTCATCCTAAAATTTCCTGAAAGCTCTTGTCTTCTGAAGGCTGGGCTTCTTTCATGCTTCCTTCATCTGCTGTTAGGCTCTACTCCCTGATTTTGCTCTTGATGTATTAGGGAATACTCCAAACTCCTTGTTAGTTTTCACATTTTCAAAATCCCCAACTCTATAACATTTTCCCTGAACTTGAGTCCTCTTTTCCAGCCATCTCCTCCCTGTCCTAAAGACTGCCTTACATAACTTTAGTCTTATCAGATTATTATTTTACAAGCTTCTGATCCTAAAAACCCTTCACCTATTCCCCTTCCTCTTTTGTGCTTTTCTTTGGGAATGGCTATTATTTCTCAGTTATTTCCTAGCATTATCAGTAAGTCTCTCTGTCTAGAACAGTAAGTGAAAAATCAACAAAAGAACATGGTGTTGAGTTCTTACTTATAATAAGATGACCAAAAAAAAAAAAAAAAAAAAAAAAAAAAAAAAAAAAAAAAAAAAGCCTGTACAAGAGAAAATACTAAGCTCTGAGAGTGTTAAAACATGTTTATTGATATGATGGAAAAAATAATTTGTAATCTTGAACTTTCATGATTTAGCTATTATGTTCCTCTTAATGGACAGAAGTCTTTCGTTCCTCTGTCTAAATAATATTAAAATGTTAAGAATCATATTAATTAGGCACTTAGCATTCAAAGCATAGATAAATATTACGTGATTTTTGAAAATGAAAGAAAGAGAATTAGCTACTACTAGCTTACCTGCTAAATCTTGCTCACTTTGATATTATGAGGAGGAAATTTGCTAGAATAATGGAAATGTTCTAAATATTTTATGAAGCATCCCAGAGAAATCATTAATGAATTTTTTTCCTACTGCACACTTTTTGAGCCATATTAGAATGGTTGAAACAGATTAGGGAGAAGAGGACTGGGGGGAAAATACCTCTATACATTTTCAGACCATTGGCAATATTCTGTTACTCTTTATATGCTAATCCTCTTTTAATCAGGAGAAAAATCTCCAGAAGAGCTGTATCACTTTATAGTATAACTTCAGTAGAATTTTGAAATAAAGCCTGAAAAATTGCTTTTGTAAATTGATGTTAAGGATTAGTGTTATATACAACATAAAGCAATAACAAAAAGGTGTTTTACAGCACTGGTTGTTTTGGTTTATTTTTTTTAAAGCCTAATTATTACTAACAATAGCATAATACCAGTCATACTTAACCAGTCATCTCCTGAAAACATGATGATTTTGTCCAACTAATAGATGCAGTGTAGCCAATTTTCTATACTTGCTCCAGATTAATAGTTTCATCATGGCAAAACCAAAAAAAAATTAAGGAATATTATCTGATCCACTCAATATTTTTGACTTTTAAACCATTCTTAATATTCTTGTGATTTGAATCTTTCTGATATGCAAATAACACTTATGATTGCACCATTACTACTTAATAAAAGCATCAGGTGGCAAACCTGCCATTTTAGCCACTATGCACATGCTAAACTGAAAAACACCTATCAGAGAAGAGATGACTTTATAGACACCATTAATCTAAACTTTATACTGCTTGAAAGCCATGCATCTAGAAAGCCCTAGGGATCCTTTATTTAAAGAAAAATTTGGAGAAATAGAGCATGATGGTGCATAATCTCCAGTGTGCATACACAGCAATATGCAAGGAAACAGTGGGTGGCCTATTGAATAGTGACAGAGGCATAGATGAATGAAAAAAAAATGTCAGCAACCCAGTGCTGTGGTTTCAGCTGGGTGAGTTTAGGCTAATACTGCAATGGCTTGCTCAGCTGGCTTTCTGCAGTTTTAATGATGACTGATTCCTATAGTTAAGAAGCAAAATTCAGCTGAAATATAACACAAGACTGTGTGCAGAACCTATACACTGCTTGTTCAGATTTCTGCTTCCCTTTGATCTCCATGCCCATTTACTGGTAGTAAAACCAGCTGATTATACAATTTTATTTAGACTTTAATAAACTTACTGTTAGATGACAACTCCAGCAGACACAAGATGCATCCTAGATCTGAATATCTTTTTCACTTACAAAAAAAAGGACTTTCAGGAATATGTTGATAACTAGCTAAACAGAATCTAGCTTCTAAGTTTACTGAGTACTTATTGCTGCAGTCTTTATTATAAACCACAAATCAAATGTTACAATTAAAAGCCTATCAATAGATGACTACACTCTTTGCCTCCCATGCTTAGAGTATTTCCAGCCATCGGAGGAAAAATCTACAGGACATAATTATGTCAATCATTCAAAATGTTCTAACATTGGCATCGCTCTCCTTTGAGATATATGATAGTGGAAATGTCAGTGTTTAAGGGTCCTGTATGAAAGTTTATTTCTCTCCAGATTTCAGCATTATATCCACAAATTCTGAAGTGCCCTTAAACATTTAGGTATATTATGACAAGCACTCAGATAAATCCTTCAGCTCTTATGTCTAAGTATAGCCCTTGGAGGCCTATGTAGTTATGCCTATAAAATAAACATGTTGTGAATTGACATTTGTAGTACCACCTTTGACTAATTATAGTAAGAATATTTTCCAAGATATTGTGTTGTATAATTATGTTGTCAAGGGAGCAAAGAGGTTAGGAAATCTCACTTAGATGTTACAGTTTCTCATTTTCCATCTTGCAGCATATCTTATGGACACTAAGACCCCGCTTGTTGACATATTACTTACAGCCTGACACTCAGAAGACACTTCTTCAACATTGTAGTTGTATTAGAGAGCTAAACCTTTGGCACTTCCCTGGTAATTTTGAAGCTGTTGGGGTCCCCCCAATTCAGTAGGGTCTGTAAAGATTGCTGTTCATACACATCCCTTGTTGGGAAGATGGGAGGTCACATCCAGAGCTGAATTGCTCCTGAACAGAGGACAAGCCAGGGGCTGAGGATGATGGCCAGGTAGGTTCACTAGCAAACAATACAGTCCTTAGGGCCTTTAGCAGAGCAAGTCCCATAGCAGTAATTGGGGCTACCCACAGTACAGAGGCTGTTGGAAAAACCTGTAGCAACAAGACAGGTCTGAGGTCAAGCCAGGAAGTCAAATCAGCCAAGGGGAGGAGAAGCAGCAATTGGCAATGTGGAAAGTTAGACACACGTGTGCCTAGAATGCACCAAGTGAAAAAGAACAGCCATGGCATGAGATCAAATGAAGCTCCCAAAGCAACGAAAAAGAGGATGTGGTGGAGGCTCATGCAGCTCTTTTGCACACCCTAACTGCTGCTACAGCTGCCTTTTGTGGGGCTGGGACTCATCTGAGGTGACCTTCAGTGCAGATGCTTCAGTCCCATGTGGGGAAGAGCAGAGGTGGCATTGCCTGTCAGTGTGCTCAGGTGGCTCCTCATGTGCCTCTGAGTGCACTGCTCTTTCCATGCACTCTTCCTTGCCTGTGGTGTGTGACTCACTTGTCTAAATACATTTCTCTTTATGTTACTCCTATGTAGTGTGCATTTCAAATTTCAATTCTATATTTACTAAAATTCTTTTTTTTTTATATTCCACATGTTGTTCTGTTCTTTGATACTGTTATTGTCCATAATTGGCTCTTTGTACATGGAATTGGTATCAATATGTACAAATGTTTCTGTAAAATAAAATTGATTTTCAGGAAATAGAAGAGTTCTGTTTATTCAGTGCTCCCAAATTTACACCTTTAAAAATCATGTTCTCCTAAAAGTAATAAAAGTAATAATGTATTTTCTATTGTATTTTGAACACTTGGAGATTATATTTAAATAGTCTCAGCAGTGAGATTTTGCATCCATAAACTGAAGTTGATAAAATGTGTTTTCTATATTTTAAGTGAATGCTAAAAGTATTATAAAATCGTTGAAATCCACATTGCAAGGCTCTGTGGAAAGATAGAGCAACTGCATCAAAACTTCCCTGCAGTGCTTTCATGGGAGTTCCATAAAAACATTAATAACTTCACAAATATTTTCTCTAGATAACTTTTTAAGTGAAATATTCCAGCAATGTGTGATAGCAAATGATTATCCATATACTGCAGGAGTAATTTTTTCCTTTTTAGGCCTGATTCAGCAGGTAAGTGTCCATTTTAAGTCTTCAAGCCTCTTCAAGGATAATGAAAACAGTATCACAGATTTACAGTATAGTTTCTCATTTAATGGTACAGCAGTCTTTTCTTTATTTTCTATGCGAGTTTCTAAAATATACTCTTCAGTCATATTTCAGGGGAGGCTACAAAATATATTCAGGCTACTGCTTGCTATTTCTTAGAAACAGCAAGTTTTATTCCACTCTCATCTAACAAGCCAATTTTGAAGTGATGATGTTATAGTTCAGCAAATGTAGCTTTTGAGATGTGAGCCAGGTTCATGACACATAAATTATACAACTTAAGATGGATGTGCCCACGTTACAATAGAACTATGTCTATTTCCTGAGTTGTAGAACAGTCTCGTCTTCTGTCAGTGCAACAGCAACGTGATAGGATTTTTTTATGATTAGTGACTCTGTATCATATTTACTCAGGATCTAGGTAAAAACCGAAAATCTTCCCAGCTGCACCCTGCACCTGCATCCTTACCCTGAGATTTCAGATACCATATATGCTTTCAGGCTGTCCTATATTTACTGGCAAAAAAAGCATCTACAAGGCTAAAGTCTCTTTGCACTTGCTACTCCATTAGCTTGCACAGGTGTAATTGATACTGGGCCTGGTATATACCAATAATTGGTAGATACAAGAATCAATAAAATCTTCAAAATTTGGAATATTTTATAGGGTTGTCACCCTTTATGGTATTCTTTGGAGAACAACCTGCAAGGTCTGCTGATCCATCTACAGGAATCCTGGAAGAAACAAGGGACTACTACAAATCAGAATGTGATACAACACACATTAGGATGGAAAGTACCATTTTTTTCTATCTTTTCACTGGAAAATAATCTACACTCAGCAGCAGCACATAGAAAAAAAACTTTTAATAAGATTATACTTATTATTGATACAGAAATGAGCCATCAGGTATTGCTATTTTCCCTTGCAGATGATGAATAATTGGTCCAAAGTCTTTTGATATCATGGGCTCAGAATCTTTAGCAAAAGAATTTGCTAGTGAGAAAACAGTGAAGGGCTCAAATTTATCATGTTTCATCCTGTAACAGTGGTGGACATAAAAGATACTATGGCAAGTGGCCTAGTTCAGAAGCTGCTGGACCCTCAGAAATCTGATGAAAGGACCAGAAATATCATTTGGGGTTAACATGGAGAAGTTAGATAATTAAAAGCTTCTGGAAGTGATTACTTCTATAACAGAAACACCTGAATCTGGAAGAGTTTTACAAATTACTCACATCTTGAACAGTTATGGAATATAGTAAAAGGCAAATTATGGGAGATGCTACAATTAGTCATTACAGCATTTCACAGAGAATGCTGCAGCCTAATTACATTAGTTCCGGAACCTCATCAGCATATCTGATTTCTGTATTGATTTCTGGAAGCTAAATGCAATATCTGGTTCAGATGTACATCCAATACCTCAGATTAATGGAATGCTATTGGGCTTGAATAATGGCCAATACGTGACTAAACTTAACTTAACAAGTGATATTTGCAGATGCTTTTAGCTTCCCAGATTCTAAAAGACTACTTCCTTTTGTACACTCCATGAGGAGTGCTAGTTTTAGAAGTTCACTTTATTTAAAGTAAGCTCCAGCAGCATTTTCAAGACTAATAGAGAAAATAATATATCTTAACCAGAGACGCACACTTTGATGCAGTGATCTATGCCACTCACTTATCTAGATGTAGGTGGAACACCTGCAGAAGGTGTAAATGGCCCTGGAATCTTTTAGGATGCTCATGTTGGCCTGCTAACATGGCTAAATGACAAAATGGGTGCACGGAGATGAAATACAAGGGAAATATATTTTTAGAAAAGAAGGAATAAGACTGTGTGCTGGGTTTCACTGGAAATGAGTAAGTTTCTCTTATATCAGCCCCTACGACACTGTGTTGTAGATATGTGATTAAAACAGCTGTTTAACTATCTGGTTTATGGCTTAACAATGTTTGCGGAGCTTCAGAGCTTTCTCTGTTGCCCACTGTCATCCATACTAATTAGGATGGAGGTTGGCAAGGAGCTTGAAGAAGACACAAGCAGGACACACCCAGACTGAACAAAGGAATGTATAAACCATGTCCAACAATAAAATCTGAGGAGAGGGTATTTTGGGGGAGGTAGCCATTGCATGGAAGCTGGCTGGGCATCAGTGTCCTTGTGGGAGGCAGTGAGTGAATGCCTTTGTATCACCTATTCTGTGTAATTTTTTTGCAGGAGGAAGAGCAAGCAAATGAAATGGCTGTGTGGGGAAAAGTCACTGGCCAGGGTCAACCCTTCACAGACTGATGAAGAAAGGGCTTCCTCAGGGTGCCCCATTCTTACCAGTAAAGAAAAGGCTGGGGTTTTTTTCTTTTGTCTTTCTGAATATTGACAAGTTACAGATGTTTTTTGCCTTGGTAGGTTTATTTTAGAGCAATGCATTCTGTAAGATATAGTCATAGCAACTGTATGAGTGCAGTAGGTGAGAGAATATGAATCTTTCATAATACTGGCTTTTATATGTGAAGACTTTTATTGGACCCTCAGAGTTAAGGTGTTCAGATCCATTCCTTGGTCTTCTTTCTCTTCCATGGAAGAACCATTACATGGTAATAGGCATTGACTGTCCGCTCACATGGAGGACAATTATGACCTTAAATACCACCTGGTTGAAGTCTGTTAAGTGACTGAAATTTACCCATTAAAATACAAGGAGATTATTCATAGGAAAAACCCCCTACTGACTGTGTATTACCTACAGGTGAGACCCAGCAGAGAGACATTGATTAAATGTCGTGTTATCAAAACCACAAAACCAAAGCCCCCATAACATCCTGTGGCTGCAGATAAGTTCCTGGAGGTACAGATTACTTCTATACAGGAGTCATGTTAGAAAATGCAAATCAGAGCCAGTTACAATGTGTGACACAGCACAACAGCATGTGGATTCCACCAGGTCAGGACCAGATATAGTTTATATGTGTGAATACACAGTAAAATGGTGTAGCCCTGGTTCATGCCTGAGATGTTTTGGTTTTCTGAAATTATTTTCTGAGGGAATTTTCTGTAAACAAGAGACATGTTTTGTAAACTGTACCTATGTTTACATTCTTTCCCTAGGAGGGACTTCTTCTTGATGTCCCTCTGGTCTGACCAATGTGTTTGAGGAGGTTTGTCTTTGTTACACCAAATTGGTCTGTGTAAAAAAGTATATAAGGGAGACACATCCCAAAAATAAAGGAGTAATTTTCAGCCTTCTGAAACTCAGAGTCTGTGTCATTGTGGTGTACAACAGCATCAAAATGGAAAATCAGTTCATGCATCTTTTCAAACAAAACAACGGTTGTATAACTGCCTTAGTGCGGGGCCAAGCCACAGCTAGCATTGCTTTCATAAACCCAGAATGAAGTTGTATTTGATTCTGGCATCTCTGAGATGACATAGATTCTTGCAAGTGTCTCTGCCAGACTTTGCAATGGATGTTGAGTCTCCATCAAACCTTTGAACACAGTCAATTTTTTCAGGGTTGAATTTGCTCTACACTGCACCTAAGAAATCCCTTTATTTTTTGTTCTATCTGTGGTTTCATTAACAGTGACTGCTGCTCTTTATAAATTGATGGATTTTTTAATTTATTTTTTTAGAACAGTTCAGAACTACACAGATGACAAAATATGCATATTGTATTCTGCTATGGGCAATGTCTTGGGACTACACATAAATGACACTAAGTTGGAGTATACGATGGAAGGAATCTGCACACAGCAGAACAGAAAATAGGATAGAGGGAATCAGCTTTAAAAGTGGACCTCAGCTATTCTGTTACATTCCCTGCCTTAACTGAAGGCAGTTCCATTTAATATAGATTAGCAACACACACTAATGGTAACCACAGACCAGGCACTGCAATCCACTTCCTTGTCTGCTGTGCAGGAACTTGCTTAGGGGACTAAAGTCCCATGTATGCAACCTAACAAATACCTTTATTTTCTTCATTTTTGTGTGATCTGGGACAGATCCTGTTCCCTATCACTGCTTTTGCTACTGGGCCAATGTTCAGACATTAAAGAAGGTAAGTTTGACTGGTTTACATGTGGCCATGAGAGGTTAAATGAGCTCCCAGCCGCTTGACACTATATAGCTCCTGAATGACGAAAGGCAGAGAAAAAGAATGGAGCTCTCCCTAATGGAGAGACAATAGAGAGACAATGTATGACCCTACTACCAGTCTATCTCAAACTCATAAAAAGAAAACAGTTAATGGCTGCTATTACCCTGTCCACAAGTTACTTAGAGAAATAATATATGCATTTCTTCCTACCTCCTTGAAAAATAACTGCAACTTTTGCATTAACTCTGATTTGAATGAGACCAAGTCATTGTTGCAATGTTACCATTAAGGTTTCATAGAAATTTTCTGTATGGATAAAAAAATTCTTTTGAGTTGGAAGACCCAGTGAGACACTCCCTTTTTTTTCCCTGACCAAACTTTTCCCACTCCTTTTTTATGTGAATTCTATTCACTCCATTATGATTATGAAATACACCCATTTGATTATTATCTGTGTGTCCTTGAGCACACTGAGTGCTTTTTTTGGTAAAAAATACACGTCTGTTCTAAGTCCAAAGTTAATAGAAATGAAGACATTTTGAAAAGTCTTTGGTCAGATGCTTAATGGTTGCGCATATGGTAGGCTTAATAGCCTACGTTCAACATGACTGTGAGAAGTAAATAAACTCCAAGCAATTTCACATAATTTAATTCCTGAAAGAAACTTTGACCTTGATATTCCTTGTTATGTATATAAATAAAAATAAATTAAGATGTTTTGTGCTGAGCCAACTAGGGGCTCTAGAATAGCAATGAAGCTGTACATTGAATCAAGGTGTTCCATAAACCTTTAATTTCCTTGAAAAAACGGTAATTTATTTCATGGTAATCTCCTTTTTGCTGAACAAGTGGTTGCATTTTCTCAGTGGGAAAGTAAACCAGCTGAAGATTTAATGTAAGGAGTAACTCAGCACTGCAAAATACTGTGTATATAAAAAGATTTGCAGTTTAATTCAGAGGTCAAAAGACATGTTGCTTCCTAATGATATTGGAGAAATTGCTTGGAATGATGCCCCTTCCTTAATTCTGAGTGGTAGAGAACAGACAAATTAAAATGTCAGTATACTGAATTGAAAACTGTTTTATGATAAGACACTTGAGCCAGCAGTCAACTTTCCAAATACCACACGTGATAGTAGATTTACAGTTCCTGATGGGAAGACTAGTGCTAATTTCAGCATTCAACATATCAGCAAGGCAATGCTAGAATTCAGTGCTTACTTTTATATCAGACTGGTATTTAAAAACTAAAAAAATCATAAATTAGGGTAGATATGCCCCCCTGATTCAGACAGCAAAAGCTATTTCAGTTGGAAAGAACTGGGTTTACTTGTTATGGGCACTGATATCTATAGTGTTACTTAATAAAATGCTGTAAATAATTTCATAACAGCTTAAACAACTGATAGAGAAATATCCTATTCGAGACTGAAGTAAATAGATAACTATGAATTAAGAAATAACTTTTTCCATGGCATAAGATGATGATGAAACAAATAATGGTATTTTACTAATCCAGCCATGAGCCTATAAATGCTGAAGATATGTATGCTGAGCAGAATCCTTTGTTTAGCTCTGAATTCAATAAGCTTTTTACTTAATAGGACTTGATGTGGAATGTGAGTATTTTTGGAATATAAAATCCAAGAGTGATGGCTCAGTCAATATTTTCTTTGGCTAAAAAAATTAGCAGCTGATTTATAGCTTTATCCTCTACTTCTCAGGATAAACTTGTTCTCCAAGGATGCCTGAATATGCAGATAGTGGGATAAAAATACTGTTGTTAGCTGACAAATTTTTGTATTTCCATGCTTTGTTAAGTCCTATATTGTACTCAACTCAAGCAGTTGAAGCTCCCATACTCTTTAACCACTACAACCACTCATCTTGAGAATGCTTTTATCAATTCAAATGCAAATAATGAAAGAACACAGTGCATTTTTCTTCTGCAAGTTTGGTTGTTCCTTTAAAACTTCTTTGTCTCAGTTCTCTCCGCAGATTATAGGCATCTAAGTGCCCAAAATCTTGTGTCTTACTGGCATCCAGTTTCTAGTCTTACTGGTATCTATCTTCAAACTATTTATTTTAAAGAGCTAAGGTTTTCCTGTCACACTTGATTATTTTGGGCTCATGGACTTAAGCATTAATGCTTTCACACCTCTGCACAAAAAAAAAAAGCTACACTATGAAGGCCAGCTTTTAGGAATTCCCACTTCATCACATTTCATTCAATATACTTTCAAGTGTTTTCCCTAGGTAGCCCAATGTTTTAAAGGGAAAAGTCTCCATTTCAGTCTCACAGCTTGCAGTACTAATGTGTGTTCATGCAACCATGTCAATACACAGAGGTAACCTGATGAATTTCTCTGTATCAGGATTCAGAGGGCAAATATGGGAATGGCAAGAGAAGCATCTACAGAAACAGCTACAACATAAGGTGAAATATATGAAAGTAAGAAATGGAAAAATTTAATCTCTGATACTCCAACCATAGCCTGCCAACTCTTCCTTCCTTAGGATAAGGGGCAGCTTCCTAGTAGATTCACCATCCTATTATAAAAACACCATTCATTCCTTCTCAGTCTCACAATTGTCTTCAACTGTCTAGGATAAAAGTGTGTCCATCACAAGAATAATTTTTTACACTATTTAGGATTAACTAATATCAGGAGGACTGTTTGACATTCATTTAAACAAAAAATCTCTTCTACAACCTGGGGTTCTTGTAGGAATATTCTAATCTCTGAACCAACACATATCATTTCTGCTATTTTTCTCCTATTTTTGCAAATGCTATTAGATATGTTTTTCCAAAGGGTAGAATTTCCAAAGGATGGAATCACAAGTCAGTTACTTATTAGCAAATCTATTTAACAAGAGTGTTCATTTCTAAGACAGAGATATTGGGGTATGAAGAGCTTGGAAGAGGATCTAGCTGTTTGTTGTCTGTTCAAATTATAGGTGGATATATCAAGGACCAAACTAACATTATACAAACCAAGACCAGAAATAAGACATGTATTTTAAGAGTAAGAATAAATACTCTCTGAGAAACTTTTTCTATAGAGGATGTGTATGCTCATCTCCACACAGAATTTACATCAAGATAATCTGCTATTTTTCTAAACTGTGTTAACTGATCCAGACAATGGGTTTAAGATAACAACTCCCCAATATTCTCTGGTATTCTCTAGTGCAAAATCAATGTTCTTAGTGACCTCCTCTAGCCATAAAATTTAAGAGTGAATGCAGAAAATTACATTTCTTGAGAAAGTACATTCATTTCTCCTATTTGATACGGAACTGATTTTTATAAAAGCATGATGCTCCTTACCTGAGACTTTCAGTTCAGTACTTTTTATGTACTTGGGAAGACCATGAGCAAAATCGAAAGAGTTGGAGGGTCACCTGTCTTCTGCTGTGACTATATACTTGCAGGCTTTTTGCTATCACACAAGACAAGCTGAGAGGCAGCTCCTATTTTTTCTTTCCTACCACATGTGAATATTTCTGTTGGGAAATTGGTCAGTTTGATAGCAGAGTAAAAGAGAATAGCATGCTCCTAGTATTAGTAAAGGGAACATAAGTAATTTCTGCTGATGACAATGTTTGAATCCACTCTATTGCAATCAGGAATTAACAAAATTCTTTAGGTACTACTCTCTAGAAACTGCTGGCAGTTGCTGACTTTAACAGCAATCCCAGCACCTGCAATTAGGTCAGCTATTTGCAGTGTGCCCCCAGGGAACTTGGCCAGTCAGGTGTTCCAGTGCCTATCTATCACTGTTACCTACTCTAAAAAAACCCCATAAGTATATCTGTGCCATATGCTGCTGTATTATTTTTTCTCTACCTCTGTCATCTATTCTGCTTTTTATCGGGGTACTTTTCTGCCTGGCTAGATGCTAATTTAGCCTTTGGCCTCAGCTGATCACTGTGTGGAACAACCATGATGTCAAAGGAAGAAAGGATCTTAGTCATGTTTATCCATGGTAAACTGCAGACATGTTCCAGCAATAGAAGTGTGAATGCCACTCCAAATCTGCAGGATATCCACTAGATTTCTTCAATAGATATGTTCAAATAAACACATTTGTTAAAATATGCTGTTCTTGTGAGGAAATATTCATCTGTGGTAAACACAATTACTAAAGTGTATTTTCTTCTAATTAGTATTCTTTTTCATTGGATATCTATTTTCCATGGAAATACAATGTAGGGTGTTTTCTAGGGGAAACATTTGCTCAGCTTAACAGTTGTCTTCCATCCTCTGACATTTAGATGAAGTGACACAGTCTTCCAGGATTGTGTTTCAAATCTATGCTTACCAAGACAGACATAACTTTAGGACCTTCTTATCTTCCATTTCCAATGGTTTGGGTTTCGGTCTTTATCAGACCCCTAATCTCTTGTTATGAACCAATTAGATGCACACCTTGGTTTTGAAATGTTTGTAGTGGGATGATTTTTTGCTTAAAAAACATAAAACTTTCAAGGGACAAAATGAAGCATTTCCTTAGTACTAATCATTTTATAACTTGTTTCATAATATTATATCTGCATTTTTGTTACTTTTTTAAACATTATCTCCTAGTTTTTTCTGTCTTAATGTAAAATAATTTTATTTACCAGTTTACTTTATTCAGATTTTTGTTTTGTATGAGTTACACAATTTTCAACAATGTCATGGTGGAGTTGAGATGTAAAGTTAGGAGTCAGAGATGAGTTCTACTAAAATTCAGGAACCTTTGAATCTGATATTTTATTTCAGAGTCTTCTCTATTTTGAGATGAATAGTTTTTAAACTTTATTTTCAAGGATGGCCTTATTGAGATATTCCTGAAAAGCATGAAGAGTAGTTTGTCTCTCATTATTAGACCATGGTAGATTTGACAGAACACTGAAATGAACAAATACAAATAATCAAACAACAAATGTAAAATTGTCTTTTTGGCCTTCAAGAGATACATTCACATTCTCTTGAATTTTCTCAAGTTGTGTTTTCTTTTTGGGAAAGCACTTGGAAAGATCCAGTTGGAAATATTAAAAATGCTGGAAGCATTAAAATTGTGGATGGACAATGGTTAAACTGGTTGCGCCCTTTACTCATCACCTTCTAACTACAGTAAATGCTTTGGGCAAGAGAGACGCACCATTAAGCGAGCTAAAAGATGTGAAAAGAAATATCTATTAAATTTCTGAGTAGATTTTCTACAAACTGGAAATGAAGGCCATTTTACTTGCTCACAGACTAACACACAATCAATATTAATTATTAAAAAAAGAGTTAATAACATTTTTGTGATAAGATCAGTACAGAATAATGAACCGAAGCAACATAAAAGCATTTTTCCGTATAGTGAATTCTTATATGACATCAGAATTTTAAACAATAGATTAAAAAAATCTCTAGATCAGAAGGCTAGAGACTAGGCTTCACTTTGTTTTGTCTCTCTGCAAAGTTAGGTACAGCATACTGTGTAGTTATAGCAGAGAAAAAATAACAATGGCACTCTGATGTTTTTTCAATAAGACAATATCCAGAGAGGAGAAGTCCAGTTCAGTTTTTAGTGCTAATTCCACATAAAGTACCAAGAATCTCAGTGTTTTACTGCATGGCATTATCAGTTGTTTAATCAACATGATCTGCCAGAACATGCTGTCATAAAAGGCATTCTAAAATAAAATTAAACATCCCTCACTATGGATTGTTAAGATCTATAATCTGATCATTTTCATGAATTGTTACGCACTGTTTAGCAATGATAATCCACTTTGTTTGGTAACAGCCTGGATTTGGTGGGAAGTAGAAAAAAAGGAAGACTTTAATTTCTCAGATTATTTTACTTCATTTAATATTAAATGGGTGCTGAGTAAACAGCTAAAAATGTGAGACAATTAAAAATTTATCACTTTTGAGCTTGATTCCTCCCATTGAGAGGAGTTTCCTTTTTTTAGGATTTTAGGAGACTGTTTTTGTCACACACAAGTGCTGAGAATGTGGTGGAGATATATCAGTGTTTATATTGATCTGGACTACAAAGTTGTGGAATGAATTGAGTTGCCTTTGTGTATAGACTATGCTCACTCAGCACAACCATGATCTGTCTGGGTAGCATGCAGTAGTGATTCAAGAGGTCTGGGCTCTTCACACATCCTACAAAAAGTACTCAATGCAGCTGCCAGAAATACCACCTTGGACTTGGAGTGCTTTATCTCAGACTCTAAATCGTTCAGAACATTCAGCCACACCATACTAAATCAGATTTTTATGTCAGTACTTTTATAGATTACTTCCATATTGCACTCGCAGCAAAACTGACACAGTGCTGCAGATCTGAAATCTTTAGGTGGGACGAAACATGTGAATTACTGACTTCCAATGCTAATATATTGCTTATAATCTGACCAAACAAGAATACTCATGAAATAAGATTCTACTAAATTGCACTGTAATGATACAAATTTTACTTTTACAGAAGTAATTATTTAAAAGCCAGCACATGTCATACAATGTTAGAGATGATACTGTGTTTATCTACCAATCCAGAAAACAACTGCTTGCTTGGTTTATAGAATGTCTTGGAAGCATTTGAATAATCAAAGGTAAGAATTATATTGAAATATTTTCAAAGATGGCGCTATCTCCTCACTATTAGTGATTTTTATTAGTTTGCTTTCTTAAAGCAAACTAATAAAATTAACTTAACTTAAAATTAACACTTCTTAAAGTGTTGATTCCAATTTCATTTGTCAAATGCATATAACTGGATCTTACCTTTTTTAATGTAATAAAAAAAAAAACCCCAAAAAATTGTGACTAGTATTACTTAGGAGAAAATATTTTGAATGCAGTTTTCACTTTTCTTTCAGGGCAGCTTTTTTATTCTTCCATAGTGTGTAAGAGAAATTTCCAAGAAGACTGCAGTTTTAGTTCTTGCACAATCTGTCTTTACTGGTGAAATTGTGGATCCTTGTACCTATCTGTTTTATCAGACTAAGGCATGTTGACCCCTCAAGCCATAAATGTAATAGAATGAGACTGACTGTTCACCTGGATTGTGGATTCATAAGACAGTGTCCATCTCATATCCTTACTTTGACAGAGCCTCTTCACTCATTTTTCTCAGTCCAGAGACTAATTCAGCACTGGAATTTTATTCTGTACATATTACAGAGGGATATATAGCTCCTTTAGGATCTGACCCTGCAAGATTAAAATCTTGCATTAAAATCTTTGGAGAAAATTGCTGCTTAGTATGGGGAAAGTTCAAACTCTTCAGCTGCCCAAGTCCATATTTATAATAGAGTTGGTCAGAAATTGGAATACTTCCATAGAAACATCTAGTCTTGGAAAACTACAACTTTTGACAGCAAAATGGGCAATAGTTTTCTATAGCTCTAATGTGTATCTTCCATCCAAAATAGCGTAATTATACTTTTGAGAAAGAATGTACATTTAACAGGGACACCAGTTAAAGGTGCATTATTCCTTTTTTTACACAAAACAATGTTCACTTTGTTGTGCCTGCAATTGCTCTTACTTATTTATTGTTGTGATGTTGATAATATTAAGACAATGTTCTTGGAGTCTCTGTCTCTCTCCACAAATTTTGCCTCATGGCACAAGAGAAGGAAAAAAAGGTCTGTTTTCTGTTATACATGCTCTTTTGATATTTTGTTTCTAGAGAAATATATTCTACCAGTATGTTTCTCATTACAGAATCTTTTTTGTCCAAATAGGCACTGGAAAACAAAGTCTATTAGTGCAGTCTGGATATTCTGAGGTGTGTTAACTGCTGTGGTTCTTCATTGAACAAAATGGAAATTATACCAATTTATGGGATGACTAATACATATCAAGCTAATGCACCATGAAGAAGGTGTAAAGACTATAAATAGTAAAATAATTCTATTAGGTATTACTAAACATTACAGTTATTCTAAAAGTACCTGCTGAAGCTCCATCTGGAATACCATATATAAAGCTGGTCACCTATATTCAAGAAATATTCATTTGTACCAGAACAGCTGCTGAGGACTGCTGAAATGCTGAAGGGAGAACTAAGCTTGTTTAGTCTAGCAAAATACAGAGCTTGAAGAGGCATTGCATGGTTCTCAGCAAGTACATACAAAATACAAATACAGGGAGAGAAAATTCACATATAAAATCATAATAAAATAGGAAAAAACAAAGATATTTTAACAAGAGAAAAGGAACTTTGGAAAAGATTTCTAACCATGTGACTGATAAAACTGCAAAATTCTCTATGCAGGAGCCCTCAACTTATCCATAAATAAACTCAGAACTCTAGTAGCTGCCATACAGGTGTGCTGGCTAGACTATGGCACAGTTTTCAATTTTACCTCACATATAGAACATCACTCAAATTTGGGTAGTGTAAAATCAAAATCCTGTGCTTCAGATGTAACATCTTTTGTTTCTTCATGTGTGTCAGAAAGGCAACCATTAAACAGAACCAGAATACTGTTAGTTTCTTGATGTGGACTTCACCAATTGATTTTAGTTTAGGGATGTAATAACATTTTCTATATAATATTTTGGGACTTCTTCACCAACATAATCCTCTTATTAGACCTTCTATGAAATGTACAACAAAAACAAAGGCTGTCTCTCTCTTCTAGGGGATCATGGGAGAGAGGATGTGCAAGGGATTGGAACTAGGATTGGCTACTCAGTTCCTAGTGCAAGACATGCCATTTGGCAAAAATAGCTCTTTTCCCTGGGTTGCAGGGAAGTTTGGACCAGAGCAGGGAGCAAAGGGGTCAGAGATTTTGACAACTCCACTTTCTGCCTATGCCCAATGTATTCATCTGAGGAGACATAACTATTGTGCTCCTACTTACCCCAGTCAATATATTTGACTAAGGGCTGAGTCAAAACTGAGACATACTTCAGTAGCTCACTCTTTCCTAAAGTAGCAAAGCTGTAAAAATTATAAATATCATTGGTGGAAAATTTTATTCACTGACCCTTAAGCTGTAGAGTTCATACAGCATTCATTCCAATAATCTTGTCATTCTCCCTTATAAATTATACCTCTCTGGGTTTCATACAAGGACTGTTGGAAAAACACATGAACAATATAATTTAATTACAGAAACATAAAAGATATTAGGGATGATAAATGTATTTTATGGCCTTTAAAAAGAAGCCAGAAAATGTTCATATCATTTCTGCTTGGTGATTGTCTTGAGTTTCAGAAAAACCCCAAATTATTTTGATGGAAATTGATTCTTATTCCACATTTGTGGGGATTTGAATTGATGGTGCTGTGAATGATATATCAGTTTTACAGTCACTACTCAAGCTGCTAAGACCAACTTTCTCCAGGTCCTGTCATACAAAATTATATTAGTACAGACAGAAATTATTAATTTAATGACATATTAAAATTCAGCATAACTCCAAAATGTATTGAACTTAGTAGATATGTTTGAAACCAAAAGAAAATAAAACTATTAAATGCTATCTGCAGGTGGTACTCTAATAATTATGCAACATATTGTATATAGCAATATTGAATTCTTACTTCTAGTACTTTACAATTTCACCACCAATAGAAATCTTTACAAAAATAAACTCTGCCAAACATTAGAATTCCAAAAATCACAAGAGTAGCTGACTAGGACTATAAAATAAAGCTCATATTGATGCTTTCTTACATTCCAGAAGTTTATATATTTTTTGTTTTCCTTTTTATTTTTTTCCCTTCCTAAAGAATGCACTGCGTTCATTTATTAACAAAATTGGAACCGCAATAGAGAGGATTAAATTGCATGGGCCGGCTCTATTATAACTGGCTTAGAAATAGTCTAGATTTATATCAGAAAATACAATTTGGTGCAGAAATATTTCCATTTTTAGATGGTAGTGCTAATGTTAATGTATCAATAAGTAATGTAACAACATTATTTATATAAAAATTACTTCTCATATATTTTGACTACTACTTTACTAGCATTATTTCCATTTCAGAGATACTGGCAACCAGAGTTTTAAAATACATTTCATATTTTACTTTTTTTTTTTCCCCACAGCAAGACCACTTCTTTTGGACGACCTGATTACCTTAGTTCAGGTATCATATGTCACAGTTTATGCAAGGGTAAGTAGAAATCTCTCATCATAGCTTACAAGCTTAATTTTGCACTTGGATTATTGTGCTTCTGATCTGCTGAAATTTAAAAAATACATCTTGGTAATGATATCTTTTTGCAGATGTTAAAATTGTAACTATGTGGTAATTTTTAGCTGCGAATGTTAAAGATAACAGGTATGTTCCAAGTAACAAACCATACTAGATTTTCTTTCTTTTTTTCCAATTCCTTTTTCAGACCCAAGGCAAAGGTGTTGGTCCAGCACGGAAAGATTATTAAGTAACCTCTACTATTATTTCTTAGCTTTATTGTCTGGTTGGATGACAAAAAAGCCACGAGAGAAATGTCATGGTGAGGACTCCTAGCATGCTCGGGGATTATATAATCTGTAATTAATTTCTTTTCCCTTTCTTAACTCGAAGTCACCTTGAGGCCATCAGTCATCAAATGAACATAACAATTTTTTTTCTGCTTGGAAAAGGAGATCTCTGAATGACTTGCATAACACAGCAAATAACTGCTGGCATCCAACTGTAATTTTGGTTGTTGCTATTTCATTTGCTAAATAAAAGCTGCTCTACTCTTTTGCATGTATTGTGCCTGAGCCAATCCAGACCTTCTGTGGCTTTACTGTACAAGTCTATGTTTACAGCAGACAGAAACCCAGGTGTTGATCACTCACTTTTATTATCTCATTTTTGTTATAGTGTAAGTATATTACCTTTTCTCTTAGTGGATAAGCACTTCACTCATGAGCTTTCTGAAGCTGTGCTGCAACAGCTTAGTTCTGTTTATAACCTAGTTTGAGGCTTTAAAATCTACTTGTAAATTGATTTTCATGCTGTCAGCTGAAGATCTTTCCCTGATGCCTTCTTCTCCGAAGTCATGGCAAACATACTTTTGTTTCATAATAGTCACTGCTTGTGATAACAGTTACCATCTTTTATAGAAAGGAAAATTTCACTTACCTTGCTTGTGGGATCTGGATATACATCAGTCCTACTTAGCTGTTAATTTAAAGAGCAAAACATTTTATCACCTCTTCAAAATGAAGAAGCATTCAGTTAGAATAAATATCAATATATCCTAAGGTCTGGAATACCACTTCAGATGAATACACATTTGAATATTTGATTACATGCTAAATATACTAATCACTAAGAACGGTGTGAAAAATATGATTTTCACTCTACAATTAATCCTGTGTAAATGTACACACTAAGGTAACTAATTACCAATAGAAAAAATATTCTTATGTCTAGAGTTACAGAGAAGGTTATGATTTTTCTATGTAAAATGTAACTTCCTAATACCTAATACATGTTTTAACTATCAAAACTCTATGTATGTAGCATTATAGAAAGAAAATTTCTGCATTAACTTTGGGGTTTGAATAATTTATATCCACTGAGGTTTATTCACCCTTCCAAGCAAGGTTAAAGATTCCTCTACGGTGTCAGGACTGAGTAGTTGGGTCTCTCCTCCTTGCCTCCACCCTGGAACTGGGATCTCTTTCCTTTTGCTGTATAAAAGTTAAAATTATAAACAATTTCACCTATGCAAAAGGCATTTGTTAGCATCTGCATCTTCCTTTCTCAATACACGATCTTGTTGATGTCTGTGAGAATGTCGCGCCCAAGAGCAAAAGGGGCTCTCCCATCTCTGTCAGCTCTGTGCTATAACTACAGGTGAGAACGTGTCCACAGGTAGACAGACTTGGTCAGACACTGCTCTTGTTTACACTGTAAATGCTCTGGAAGCACAGCAGTGAAACAAATTGGATTATGTTGATCTCTTGTTTTTTCTACTGCATCCAGGATAATGATGAAGATTTTCCTAGATTATTTGAAAACACTTGAAAGCCCATTCATGGTCAGCTTGCGCAAATATTTCCTGGCACTTGATAAACAAGGTTTACATGTTTTTGGAAGAAATAGGCCCAAAATAACATAGTATCTATCTGATAAAAGGGTAATAAAGAGGAAGAAGAAGAATATCACTTTGGGCCAAAACAAAGAAGCTTGAGGGAAATCTTTATAACTAAAGTTAAAAAAACCCCCACCTTTTAATCCCAAATGGAGTAGAATAGTGAATGAATTCATAAGGAAATGCAAGAAATAAGTTCATTAAGAACAGCAGCAGCTCAAAATGGAAGTTAACAAGAGAGAAGGCTACTGTTCCAACTCACAGAATATTAAGACAGAAATAAATACATATCATAATCAGGATAGATTTAGGCATCTATTTAGATGTGTGATCATAGTGGTTGCCCCAGTTTCCTTATTTTGAAGATGTCAGGGTTACTTCCTGTGAGTTGGAATACTGTGAATTTGTTGGGGGTTTTTCCCCCTACCATTTAGCTGTTCTTTAGATTCATGAATATTTTTGGTGTTGGCACATTATTTTCCTCTCATATTAACAACATTTTGCTGTTACTGATACAAAATGTACGTGCTTTGAATATGTATGAATGTATGGTACCTAGCACAATGGCCACTTAACTGGGACACTTGGGGACTAGTAGTATAAAAATAGAGGAGGAAACAGACTTATCCGCAGTCAAAGCAATCCCTGAAGTGTAGATCCATCAAACTGCAGAATTTTAACTAAAATGTCCCTCTTAGCTATAAGTCACATGTCAGTTTTCAAAATGGACAAGTCATTTGTAGGCAGGAGTTTTGGTTTTATTAATTTTTTTGAAGTATGGAATTAAACACAGAACTCAGGTTCAGGGCAGATTATTTTCCTGGGGTACAGTAACTGTATGCAGATAGGCATATGACATAAAATTCTGCTTTTTAGTCTGGATTTACTTATTGCAGTTATTTTAAAGCATATAAAAATCCTACTCTTATTTTTAATAAATATTTCCAGTCAGTTCCTAATGTTAGTACAGCTCATTAATATTAGCTGTCTCCTGCACTCTCTTCCACTTTCAAAATTAATTAAGCTAGTGGCACATTAACTGGAAGGAAGAGGCCATAGCTTTTTTTGCAGAAAACAATAAGAGCATAAATCAAGAGGAGCAATCCTAATGTTTTGGAATTAACCTTATGAAGGGGAACTTTGCCAAGTGACAACAGCATCTGTTCAAATGGAAAAAACAAACATAAGAAGTGAAAGAAACACATCCACTTCTCTCTCAAATATTGTGGAAATATTGCTCATTGCTTGCAATCACCACATCAAGAACCCTCTTTGGTGCCCATTATCACATCCATTGTACCATTAACAGTCAGTTTCCTTTTGCCTTGTAATTTTTCACCCACCAACAAACTTGGAATCTTTATTTGAATATAAAGATATGTAATATTATTATGATAACTGTTATGGTATTTCCCATTTTTGTCTGCTAATATTTTTGAAGTAAAGTTAGCCTTCTGGACCATACAATATTTTATAAATATATTTATATGTGAGCACTACCACTGAATCAGTGTAAAGCAGCTACAGAAGGCTGATACATTAGATAGTAACAGAAGCTTGGAAAAGGACTGGTTTTTTTCTGCAGCTGTTGAAACAGTTGGCAGCATATATCAGAAAGAAATGTTCACGAAAACTGATATTTCATTGGATTTTTATTCACATATCACTGATTAAATGGTGACACACCTTCCCCTGTGGGTGAGCCACTAGCAGATCCACAGCTGCAGGCAGCTCTGCAGGCTGGGAGCAGGAAACACCAGTGTGGTGCCTCGGTGTTATTCTGGGGATGGGCACACAGCTGGAGAAGGCTTTCCCTTGCATGCCATAGGTTGCTGCAGGACTCCAGCTCTCTGCTCATCCTGCACAGCTACCAGACTATGAACTCCAGCCCTGCTGAGGCTTCCAGGAGATGAGAAATGGGGGAACCCTGCAGTCTAAGCACAACCTGGAGGGTATTGGGACCTGAGTTTTCACCAGCCTTTCTTCTGAAGCCTACGACCAGGATTCCATTACCCATCTCCAAGGGTCCCTGTTGACTTTCCAGATTTATTTCCACACGCAACCTGCATCTAGTCTCCTTCATTATCCCTCAGGAGGAACAAGATTTCTGATTTGTAATTAAAACACTTTGGATGATGTGTCAGACAGAGGCTTACCAACCCCTGGGGACTGACTTTGATCACAGGTTCTGAATATACTGCTGATTGATATTTAAAGTAATAATTCAAGTGACCCTTTTCCCCAGAAGCTTACATGCCTTTGTAGATCTGCAAGAATAGATTATGTTCAGTCTGTATCCTTGTGATCTGTCTTTTGTGATTTAGTTTAAGTGAGGAGTTAGACAACCTTTCTCCTCTTTCCCATGATACAGCCCTCTCTTTCTCTTCCTCTTGGCCCCGTATCACCTGCCGCATGTAAAAGCATCTGGATTTCTGCTCAGGATTAGGCTCCTCCTCTGAAAACACTTCATTTCTGAAAACACCGGTGCTACCACAGAATACACTGGAAAAAAAATACCAAGCAGATGTGACAATTTGGACTCTTCATTAGAAAATATTTGGGGAAGTTATTGCTTTGGTTACCAAGCTAAAAGACTTCTTTCAGGACCCCCTCTTTTCTGAGTGTCACTGAGAGCACCCACTCCAATGTGTGACCTTCAACAGAGTATTCTGCAGTAATACTGCTCAGACAAAGGCCTGAGTGACACTTGGGTACAAATTTGAGTTAATGTAGGATGCTTAAACTTTCCTTCCCTTAAAGGGCTTTCTGCTGGAAAACTGTGGCAAAAGTTGACTGAAACAACTAACAGAGTTTTTGCCAAACACAGCATGTTCTGTTGATTCCTCAAAGGTATCAAACATTCAGGATAAAGAGGGCTGATTGCTGATGCACCTGTATTATTTAGACCTTTTAATTGCTGCTTAGCCAGCTTCCACTCTGACAGAGTCATCCCAAAGCGCTTATCACTGCACTCTTCTAGCAGCCTTTCAGCCCACCATGTTCCTTCTCTTTAGAAAAAGTAAAGGAGTTGGGATTGTGCATGGTTCCTTGTATGTTCTTTAATATAGCCTTGAGACTAATAAAACTGGGATGCAGCAGATAATAAGCACTTTCTTGTTCCTTTACAATGACACATGATCTTGCCACTGCTTTTAACGGATCTAACGTGCAGCCTACCACCTCCAAACAGCTACCAGGACTTTTAAGAGCAGAATCCTGCTTTTGCTTGAATAAAAACAAACAATGTTAGAAACATATTTTAAAAGAGAACAATTTGTGAGTAGTTAAGAGAGACAGAATGAAAGGCATCCCAAACACGCACCCTAAAGAGCAGCCTCTTCTAGGTTTTCTCTCAGCTTGGAGGTCCTTCAGAGGCTTCCCTGTGGCCATCCAATCCACACATAGCTCCACACTATGTTATCTGCTTCCAGGAGCATCACTTTTTGCCCCCATCATGTCCCGGAGTTGCCTTTGTGTCACCCTTTACCTGTTTTATCATTTCTGTGTTTGCAATGCCCACTCTCCTCTGTGAGATACTTCCTGCCCTGGGCAATCTTCCCTTCCCAGCAAATTCAGCCAACACCTGCATTGTGCCAGGACAAGGAAAGGGACAAATGACTAAGAAATTCTCTTTTAATTCAGGGACTTACCCCAAATCAAAGCATTTCTTACTTAAAGGTATCAGGTACAATGAACAGAAAAATCAAATGTCGTGTATCACGGTCCTAAAAATGAAAAAAAAAAATTAATCTGAGTTTATACATACATATATTTATGTAAATATATATGCAATTTTTTTGCATGTATGCAAAATGAGATATATTGATATACTTAGAATGTCAAAAACAAAAGAAAATAACTGTAGACAGGATGAAATATTTTTGTGATAGGGAACAATAACTTTATATCTATGTTGAAAATATTTGCGGGAAAAAAATTACAAAGAGCCTAATTAAAGACCATTCACAGAAGTGAAGGATGCATATGGTGATGCTGGCAACAGCCACTCTCTCATGTATTCCAGACCCTGTGTTCCGTATATCCCTCTGTGCCTATGCCCCATGGTCCCTGACCCAAGCTCAGTTACCCTCTGACTTACCAGATTTTCTGTACCTCCAGAGCATGCTAAGTGCCTTATGATACAAAACTCTGGGGTAAACTAGTTTCAGAGTTTCAGTTTCACCTGGTGATGCTTTTCTACTTAAATATTCAATTGTTGTGAGAGACAACAGCATATCAACTTAATAGTGGGGCATATTTAATTCAAATTCTTGCTCTGACTAAGATTTTCATGTCTCAAATCCAAACATCTGTCTGATAGATATTTAAAAGGCAGAATTTGTTCAGTACCTGCAGTTAATACAGGGCACTGGTTTAAGAAGACAAAATCTGTCGTACTTGGGGGAAAAAATGAAATACTGTTAAAGCTTCTAGAGCTGATCTTCTTGACGCATATCCAATACTTACAGGGTCAGAGTCAAGGGGAGACACTGAGTGTAACCACCCCAATATACATCATAGTGTTGTAAGATGGAGTCCTTGTTACAATATGGGATTAATACCTTTCAAGCAGTGGAGAAATTGATTTTGTGCCTCCATCAACTAAGATGAATGCCCTAACCAGGCAGGAAGAGAAAGAAATAGGATCTGTATCACTTTCTTCCAAGCTTTATTAATCCACTCTTTCCTACTTTTCTTTAGTAGAAGAACCTATGAAATGATTTTAAGTGAACTGGACTATTTTAAAATAATTACTTTAGCAAGAAGGAAAACCTGTCCTGTGTTACACCAAAGATCCTACACTGAATATAGGCAGTTAACCGATTTCTCCCTGAAAAGTTTTTCCACCTGTTCTGAAATTTTATGGAATAGGACCACTGGAACACAGTAAATCACACAGGACTCACAAAGTTAACACAGTCTGCCAGTGACACAGATAATTTCAACCATAAAATAATAATGCTACTTCATTAAGAAATAATCCATTCATTTAAAGATTAGGTATTAATGCACTAAATGGTTTTGCATAGAATTCATATTACAATGAAATCTTTGCATTTTGTGCTCTCTAGTATTAAGTAATAATGAAATGAGAACAAGGTGCCATTTTAAATCTTCCAGTTGGAAGTTATTCTTTAGTTGCAATGAGTCATCTTGCAAACTTCTCAAACACTTAATTTAATTACTTAAGTCATGAAAAAGATGGCTTAAGTTTCAAGTGCCATCTATCACAATTACACATGCACTGACTCCCACTCACTGCTAAGATCAGCACATTGTGAATGATAACTCCTCATTGAGACATACCAGTAGGAGACATTTGAGGACGAATATTTATGAACAGGCAAAGCTTCATTTATATGAATGAAACAAAATATTTACAGCAGCAAAACTTCTGACCTTTATATTTCAACTTCTTCCATTTTTTGTGTTCTAATGAAAATGAGTGTTTTAAAATACATCCTGTTTTGTAAATAGATGCTGTTTTGTTTGTATACAGATTCTTGTAAAATATATTTTTCCCACTAAAAAAGCTGAACCAGCTTCAAACAACCAGTCAACCAAAATTTTTTAGCTTAACCTAAGCAGTAAGATTTTTGATCCCAAACAGAAGATTGGAACATTATAATATTGGAGAGGGAGCTTTAAGGCTGCAATTCAGTTGATGCTAACAATAGCTTTTACTGTTGAAAAAACAGCAATAATAGTAAATTTCATTTATGAAGTGCTGTTCTCAGAGTTCCAGGAAGTTTTGCATCCCAAGCAAGTAAAAGCAACACAAGAAATAGATCTTTTAAATTCTGCTTTAAAAAGCCAAATCCACAACAGTTTTCCAAATATAAATAGGAATTTAATTTCATTGTAAAATCTATAGTAAATGCTCAGACATTTACAGTCTTCAAAGTATTTTTAGGACAAAGTCATGAATTGGGATATTCTGACCTAAAAACTATACCAATGGGAAAAGGAATAAAAGAAAAATTGAAGAACTAGGACTCAATATTGCCAGAGACCTTATAAGAATAGAAAAAAAAATGCAAAACTTCAAAATTGAAAACATAATCAAAAGAAGGAAACCACTACTGTATTTTTGGGTTTTTTCATACATTTTTCTTGTATCTATAATTCTGAAGAAAAATCTTTATCTTTAGAAAAAGTTTCTTCACTCAGAGCGTGTTTGGACACTGACACAGGCTCTCTGCGGAAGTTGTCACAGCATCAATCCTGACAGAGTTCAAGAGTTTTGGGCAACATTTTCAGGAACATGGTGTGACTCAGGGATGGTCCTGTGCAGGGTAAGGAGTTGGACTTAATGATCCTTGTGGATCCCTTCCAACTCAGCACATTCTGCAGTTTTTTGTATCTTATATCAGGAGAAAATGAGATTAAAAAAAGGTTTTACTTGTGATTCTGAAGGTATGTTGCTCTGGCCCTTGAGAGCAAGCACATATTAAGAAAAAGAAGTGTATTCTTTCCTATGATGTGAACAGAATTATGGACTTCTTCTACTGCACCTGTATTCAGATTTCTACCCTGAAAGAACCAATTTGTTGCGCCATGACCAAATCCTAATGATTAACCAGTTTGTGTGCCATAATCTGGAATGTTTTAACTCTATCTGTAGAAAGCAGCTATAATCACATGGATTTTACATCATGTCATAATTTTTCTTAGTTATTTTATCTGGAAAAATCAATACTTATTTCTAAGGGACAAGTTCTATCAGAAAATCAGTATTTATGAATCAGTGAATAAAAAATTATAATGCTGATATGTTGCAGATGAAGACATCCAGTACTCTGTTTATTTGGTCTGTATGAAAGTTAGGGAATATCAAACATCTTTAGAAGCACATAACTGAGTATTGTATTTTTTACTCTTTTTCTTTATGGAACGTATATTACATAGGTAAACAAGGCAGCAGAGAATGCATCATGTCACCCAAGAGAAGACACAGCAGTGGAAGTAGGTTTTACTTACTATGACACTTTAATTATATGCGTTCACAAAGACATATATATAAATTGAAGTGGAAGGATCTTGAGATCGATTTGAAAATTGACATATTCAAATATGGCAATGAAGTGGATTATTTGTTATGTTAATGAAGCAGGTTTATAAATGTTGTAATTGCACTGATAAAATGGGCAAAAAATAAAGCCTCCAGCCCCACACAGTGTCCAGAAACTCCCCAAACCAAAACATAGGTATTCTTCTTCAAGATGTGCAATGAATTACTAATGATAATTACAAAGAAGGAGAAACTTCCTCATCAATGAAACAAGGAGAAAAAATAGAATGCTAAAGCCTAATGCCAAATGTAAGGCCAACATCAATTCACAAAAGTGCATATACATTAAATGATGTCATGTCTATGCTGCTCTAGAGAAGTCTACAGCATTTGGTAATAAACAAGGCAAAATTTCAGTCACAGTTAGTCCAGACTCCCATCTAATACCATATCTAGTTGCCAGTTTATCCTACTACAACAATTTCTTTACCTATCCCCCTTTCTATATTGCTCAATAATCCATTGCATAAAAAAATCCAATTTTTATTGCTCAAAAATCTGTATACATATCTTTAATTTTTCTTAATTTAAAGCTTCTGTAGACAGTCCCATCATTTATTGCCAGTGTTCTAACTGAAATTATATTTTTCTATAGTCATTCTCTACTTCTAAAGGAGAAACAATTTTACATGCTCAGTGCTGAAAGCCATTGCTTATGACATTTGAAACATAAGGTTTGTGGTGTTCTTATAGCTGAGCTCAGGCATAGTGTGAGTGGTTAGAATGAAGGCTGCAGAGTGGCACCAGCTGGGTCATGAATATAAAAATGCCTGTTGTCCTTTTAATTCTGCACTTTAATAAGGCACAATGAGAAAAGATCTATCAATTTGCTTTGACTAAGATCCTGCTTGACAGACAGTAAGCCATGTGTTCTGTGGAGCTGAGTCTTACCAGGTGTTGCCATGTAGCCTCCGCGATGAAGCACAAGGAATTCTTCCTGATGTTGCAGCCTCCCGTTTGGGACTCTGTCCAGACATCTTTAGCCAGGAGCACAGGGACTTCGCAAATGGTGTATACCCAACTTTAAAGTATAAAGAAGTTTTAGGGAGATTTTTGGGCAAGCACTGTCATGCTCATCTTTCCTGACACAGCACCCCAGGACCATACACCACAGCACAAAGGTGCTAGACAGGTGTCCCCCGAGGCAGCAGTGTCAGCCTCAGCATCTACATGTGACTGGTCCGGGATGTTGCTGAGCTGCTGTCTCCCATCAACTTACAGCTCTGACCACTCCATCCAATGACCCCCAGCATAAATATGTTATCCAATTAATAATTAAAAATAAACATCAACTTTCAAAAATTGTATATTAAAATAAAAAAGAACAGAATCATCTCTGTTTATTAAAAAAAGTCAATTATATTGTGTTTTAAAGCAACATGTTTCACAAATTGTGCCTAAAGACAGTAAGAAATACTTGTCCCCAAAGATGCAATCAGAAATGCAGAAGTACCAGAACCTCTGCTGCATTGTACTGGGTTAATAGTGATTTTCATTTCCAAACCAACATAGCAGTTGTTCATTTCTTGATTTGAATAATGAGCAAAATGTCCACTGACCTTTTTCTGTAGTTCTCTGCCTGTAATCATGGAGCAAATATTGCATTGTATTGCACTCTGGTTCATAGGGTGGTCAAATGTGACTGCCAGTGTGGAAATTCTAAACCATTTAAAAAGCATCTCTTTAAAATATGTTTTGAAAGTGATGTTTTCAATAGTGTTTTATGTAAGTTTAAGCTTTCTGAAGCACTAACACCAGGCTCATGAGGTGAATAACGGGTTGTTTTATGTGAGTAATGGCACCACTCCATGAACTGCTGAACTCATGTACAAAATGTTCTCCATATGCCTCGTTGATATGGACCATTTGATTGCAAATGTGCCCTCTGGTATTAATCAGTAGATTGTTAATCTTAATATCGTCTTGTGTTGTCACTAGACATTTAAATAAGTAAGCAATATAACAGGGAAATTTTCCCACAGATATGCCAGTAAATGTACATTACCTGTTTCTACATGCAGTGAAAAACTGCAAAAATATACATAGCACAGAAAAACTCATCTGGCAACATCACAAAAAATGCAGTAGTTTTGTATATAGCCTCCAAAGTTTTTCTACATAGTTTTAAGATAGATCCAAAGAAGTATAATGAATTTGTCCAAGGCCTCGTCCTTTCTCTTATCCTCAGGTTTATGGTAGAAGACAGATGAGTCTGTTAGTAGCTCTAGGAGCTCTAGAGTTTGCTACATTTTTCTTTGCCACCTCTTTTATTTTAACAAGTGAATAGTGAATTTTAATTTGAAGGTGACAACAGGTATTTCATCTGCTAAAAAAAGAAGACATAAGGCTAGGATTTGGTCCGTATTTTAAACAAAAGGTGAACATTTAGGGCATGGTATGAATTAAGTTCATTATTTATTTTTAAAGAATAATTTCATAAGAAAAAGAATATAAAATGGCCCTGTCACAGAAGCACAGGGTAAGAGTAAAATGAACTTTCTGCATTATCTTGCTATTATTGCAAGATATAACCTTATTTTACCTCAAACCTTGTTGAGTTGCTTGACTCCACTCCACTTTTCAATCTGCTTCAGAATGTGTGAGAGACTGGAGGAAATTGGTGGCTTGAAACGTTTCAGGTGTGTGTGAGGGGAAAAGGAAGGTGAGGTCTTGCTCTGCTGAGGTGATGCTCTTATCTGCACTCCTCACTACCCTGGGCCTGTATCCCAGCCCCTGTAGGGGCTGCCAATCCCTTCCTCACCTTCTGTGCTACACCTTGATACCTTTATCTTGCATCTTTCTGTCCCCTATAGCCTCCTTAGATTATCAGTTTTTATTAATAAAGGATCTGGGAATACTTTACATTAGCTGCATACAATAGATGATTGTAGATCTTGCAATGTAGCATCTGAATTTCATTCCTTGCTTCTTCTTCTTCTTCTTCACCATCTTTGAAACTTACCAACATCTGCAGTTGACTCCCTAACCAATGTATCATCTCTTCCATAACATAATCACATGATATTTCCTTCATAATCTAATCTAATTGTCTTTTACTCCTCATCAAATAATAATTTTGCTTTTTTAGCTCTTTTTAGTTTGTTTTTGGTCTTTTCCCCCCATCCTTTTTGTTGCACTCTTTCCATGTGATCTTTTGCTTCTCCAGTCCTCCTTCTCTTTGTCTCGAGAAAGAAATTCAGTGACTCATTCACAGACTCCTAAGTTTAAAAACATATGCAATCTCTTCTATTTTGTCTTATCCAAGGGAAATAAAGCTTTTATCCAGCATCTCGAGGACCACCAGAATACAGCTGAAGGCTAGGCCACCATGAAGACTGCTGAGACACCCCCCGTCACTCACTATACCATTCATTTCTAGGTCAAGTGAGATGTCTTTTCTATCTCAGCAATGCAATTATGGTAGTGAAACTTGCAATATATCAAACTGCCACTTTTGTATTCATCTTCAAACTGGAAAGAACTTCTGACTTTATCTTGACTATAGAGTTCTATACCTAATGTCCCAATTTAACAGCTAGCCACTCTTTGTCCTGAATATTTCTCCTTACATCAAGCAGTGAGAAGCCAAGGAAAGAAAAATTAAATTAACATTGTATACCTCAGTCATGTAAAAATTAAGCCAAGTATCAAAAATTAATAGCTTTGAAGAGCAGATTTGTGAGAAAGACTAATTTGTTTTGTCCTCTTTAAAGCAAGTAGGATCATATCATTTAGTTCACTTCTTTAGAAGGTGTAACAACTTGGTATGCAATTTGAGTTCTAATTTAATTTTCTATGATCCCAGAAGCTAAATCTCTTTGAGAGGCTCTAAGATGGTTGGAAGCAGTGATACTAAAGCATTAGTATCAAATATCCCTTGGGGTTTTTTTCCTGAAAGAGTGAGGCATCTCACAAAAATCTACTATGTCTTCTTACAAGACTAAACTCCAGAAAGAAAAAAAAAAAAAAAAAAGACAACCCCTTCCCCCCAGCAAATAGATGTATAGATGTTTAGCTGTTTCATTTTTTCATTTCTGTGAAATCTCTATGCCTTCATGGAAGTTAGTAGAGTTTAAATAAGATTTTGAGCAGAGAAATATAGATAAGAGATTCATACCTCTTAAATGTCACTCCTGAATGATAAGGTTATTAGTGCAAGAGCAGGAGAATCTTTTAAATTTTATCGTGACTATAGTAATTTGCTTTCAGTCTATGCTGTCAATTTAGGTTACTCTGCATTTTCGAAGTTACGTTTACACAGGAAAGAACTGCAAGCTGACACTTCAAAATGTGAATAGTTATTTATCAGGTTCAAAAGGACCAATCTCTTAATTCCATGAGCATTTCTTTGTGTAGACCAGTCATGACTTGCACAACTACTATGCAGTCCTTCACAAATCATCCTTAAAAAGGCATTTTGGTTTAACTGTTAATGTTATTTCCACTAAGCAATATGTCAGGAAAATATTTTTTATTCTACTTTTTAATTAAAAATAGTTTTTTCAGAATTTCTGAAATTATGTGTACTGGATTCATATTGTTAAGCTCAAACGTTCAAAGCTCAAACATTCTCATTTAATGTCATTGTAATGGATGTTCTTATTTGAGTTCTAATTGGACTATAAAAGTCTTCAATTCTATAGCTGATGTGCTTCTTTTTACAATACACAGAGATTGACTCATTTTCATTGTCTTCCAGTCAAGGTTTCTGTTTTCCTTTAGCAGATATCAACAAATAACATTTAAAAAAAATCCTGATTTTTAATAAATTCTTTTATTTTGTTGCAACTTATTCTCTATACTGCAAAAATGCAAGAGCAATCACCTTGTTGTCCACATCACCTGGATATGTTGTCATATCTGCCAGTATTTATTAAATTTTTCCATTTCTATTACTAGCAAGGCCATATGCCATACACAAGATTGGTATATAAAGTCAAAAAAATACTGCATGTGCCTTCAAAATCTCTTTGTTATAAATAGATATCATTCTAATATTTTTCTAAAAGAATCACAATTCTTTTATACACACTCCAAGCTCTGCTTTAAATTTATTAACACTAAGCATTTGTAATAGAGTAATCTTCATTCTCTTCTTTAACACAAAAATGAAAGTTAATTTATTACGTATAAGAAGAAAAAAATTTTGGCTGTATCCAGGACTCAGGGAAAGCATGCAATATGCACAAGTTTTCCATGGACAGACTTGTGAAAGAGTTTTGTTCCTGTGATAGTTAGAATTTAACTCTTGTTAAATTTTAATAGGGTTATGCTTTAAACTAAGTGATCTTCAAGTAATTACTATAGTAAAATTAAAAGCATAAGTATCTAGATATGCTTTATATAATAAAACAAGTGCTTGGCATAAGTATCAAAACTAAGGGAATGAAAGTAATACTGCAATTATTTAAATTGAATTTTTTAAACAAGGCATAATTAAGAAAAAGAACCTGAATACACTTAGGTACAGTTTAACAAACTGGCAATTTATGCCCCATAGTCCCAATCTGTTATAAATATTCATTATTTCTGCTCTTGGGACAAAAATACAAAAAGGTTTTCCTATTTTTCACTACAAAGTTAAAAGGCAATGGCACATTCCATAGACAGATATCATGACAAAAGAATGAAAAGGGTTATTACATAAGTTTATATTTCTTTGCATGAAATTATTGTCAGAAGACCCAGTGGAGGGTTCAGTTTCTACCTGTTTGGTTTGGATCCTCTGACATGGGTGAGGCAAAGTTGAGGCCAGTGGGGAGTACAATCATTTTTTTCAGCACAATTGTTCTAAAGAATTTCAGCCTGATATTAACCAATGTTGCCATCCTAGTGAATTTTACATTATATCCAAACCTTCTGCCTTTAGTATAAGTTTGTCCGTTCTATTATGCACAAACAAAACCCTGAGGCAGGGAGGTTTCTGTGGCTGCTTAATCTTTTAGCTTTGATTGAAAGTTAAACCCAAGGGAAACACAGACACATTCATGTGTTTTTCCTTTGTAGGGTTCTTCTGCAAAACCTATTTGCAGAAGGAAAAAATTCCCACATATTAATGAGATAGATTTTATTTGAATTTAAGCATCCAAAAATAGTAAATGCCATAGGTTAGCCTTATGCTTTGTGCTCCAGCTGTGGTTTAGTTCATTAACACATCCACTAGAGGAAATGATAAAAATTTACTGTTAGGAAACTTCTTTTCTAAGGTGATTTTCCCAGCTTTCTCCGAGCACTATTATTAGGAGCTCCCATCCATCTTACCTTAACATTTAAGTCATTGACCTATTCTTATTCTCTGTCAGAACTTCTTAATAATTTCAGTTCAAATGGAAAATGAAATGAAAAGCAGGAGGAAATGAAATATCAATATTCTTTTTTCATGTAATGAAAAAGGAGATAAAATCTAAAGATAAATTAATAGACATAGTGCCTAATCTATTGCAGTATCCAAATAAAAATTGTAAAGCATGACACTGTCTTCTTTCAAAAATGCTGAAGTAACTCAAATCTACTAAAGCTTGACTTCAGGAGTGAACCATTGGGGCACATATCTTTCAAGGAAGAAAACACTTATTTTGCATGTAGATCAACTCAAGAAATCCAAGTACACATGCATGGATTTTGTTACTGGCCTAATGTTATTGTAGAAAAATATGATATTTAGTATGATGTGCCAATCAGATAAAAAATTAGTGTCAGTATGAAAGCCAAAATGCATATGTCATGAATTTCTGTAACTAAATGGAAGATGTCAGAATATATGAGTTTAATGATAAAATAAAACATCAACACCTGTATCTGTATTGTATATGAAAACACTTCAACCAAGATAATATTTGAAATAAAATCTCTGATGTCAAAGAATTATTGCTGAGTTTTATTTACTGGAGACAGCAAATATTTCTGAAAGGGTTTAAACTCAAGGTCTGTTTATAATTGAATAAAAGTAAAAATTTTATTTATAGTTTTATGTAGCTTTTTGTCTATACAAAAGACACAAACCAATAGTCAGTTTGTATGTCTAGAATGGAATGGAAAAGGGAATGGTGTTTTGAAAGTGTGGGAAACTGGACAGAGTAGATGAACATCCACCAATTTTTTTTAAAACTCAAAGTATTTCAAAGAAGATATGAAAGCCAAAAAAAAAAAATCAACATGAGACACAGTCTCTGTGAGAAGCTTCAATGGAGAACATATTTATGTGAGTGCAAGCAGCAATGCTAGCTCAGCAGCAACAGCAATTTTAGTGACAACAACTCACCCAGGTACAGAACAAATGTTTATAGAGATTACAAGAGGGAAAAATATCAGTGGACTAAGTTTAAATTAGAGGGTGATGTATAATTCAGTGTAATATCCATAGGAGCATGCAAACAATTGCTGTTCTGGAAACTCTTCACATCTGGCACAAGAAGATTGCCTGGTCACAAAGGGGAGAGACTACACTGAGGGCGAGGGGTAGGAATATTGATCACACAGAGAGTCTATTTTACATGGAAAATTCAGAAATACCCCCAAGGCCTGATCCTAAAATGTGTTTGGCTCTTTCATTAAGTTAATTAATAGCAACATAGTAAGTATTCCAAGTATACCAACACACAGCAGGTGATTTACTCAAGGGCAATGCAGATGTACTTTATGGTAAAGGCACTGTTCTGTTGAATATAAATCCCAGACATGAACCACCACAAATCTTTCAGTAAGTCACCCCTCTCTCCTCCTTATGCATGATTTTTACGTGGGCTTTTCATACAGGAAAAAAAATAGGAATAACAGTGAAACAAACTGTAAAGAAGGAAAATATTCTATGGGGAAACTGATGCTGTAAGAGATCAGCAGTGTCAGTAATGTACACTGAAACCAGATTTTTACAGATAGTGTAACTAGTTACACGGGATTATAGTTATTTTTTTATTGCATAAGACTTTAACACTAGGTATGAAAATCAGAGATGTGGTGTAGAGAACATTAAAAAAAAAGAGAGAGAGAAAGAATTGGGAGAGAGGGATATGCAGCATTTTAAATAAATATTTCTGTGTCTATATGAAAAAAGTGATACTACGGACTATATTACATTGGAAAGACAATGGAGCAGAGAAGATGCATTAAGTCTAGGAAAATACAGCACCACAGCTACAAGCTTCAATATCCTACTTATGTTTCACTAGAAAATACCAAATTTTCTGGAGATAGGAAAGGGTTAATCAGGAATGAGGTTTTACTATCTCTGGTTCAGGACCTGTGCCCAGGTTCTGCATTTGTGCACCCAGGAGCCGTGTGTTTATGTTGTTTTGTTCTATAATTGTGTGCATGGAGTCTTATGTCTGAAGGAGAGATTTGTCCACTTAGGTTTCTGAAATGATTAAATTATATCTCCTGTATTATCTTTTTAGCATACTTGTAGCATTAACTCTAAGCATCCTCGTTACCATTATGACAATTATGGATTTCATGGATTTTTTTTTTCTATTTATTTAGGGCATAGACCCTTTTAAAATTTAATTTGATTAATTTTGTCATGATCAAATTTTGGCAAGGGCAGACAGAGAACTATTGGATCTTTTAGGAGCTAACTTCCTCTTATCTTGATAGTTTGCTGTCTTTCAATCTTACTCCGTGTGCTGTAACTTGTGCATATATATAGCTGTTATAGTTGTTTTCATAAAGATTTTTTTTTAATCAAGTCCTGTTGCTCAGTAATATTCATTTAAAGCAAATATCTTTCCATTTGGTCCTTCATCCTAAACCTAGAGGCGTCAGAAAATGATTGTGTGAATTGTCCTAGCTGAAAACTCTTGAAAGATCATGAGAAAAAAATTCAATTCCATCATTTACAAACGTATATTTTAAAAACTGTTACAATTTCCTCTTTTTCAAATACGAGTTCATGCTTTTGCAAACAATTTACCTTATTTTTCACCAAGCTATATGATGAATATCTGGGAAAATCAGCTTAATACAAAAATATTCATAAACTGCATTTTTCATAAATCATGTTTCATCAACTTATTCTCTTCTACAATAATGTTATAATACTAATTGTATTTATTGAAGAGAGAAGATAGGTAACAATTATTATCATTCCCTTTCTACTCTTAACTAAAGAGGGATATACAGACATAAGTAAATTTTGTTCTGCTTTTCAGTCTCTAAATGTTTATACAACACCAAACAAAAATAACCCCCTCCAACTGCATCCACAAAAAAACATAAACTGTTGCTTATGAAAAAGGATGTACATTGATTCCATTAAGACAGAATTCCGCTTTAAATTATAAACTTTTCTTACAAATTCACAAATATTACAGTAAACCTTCCCTACAAAGCAAAAAATTCCAAAGCACATTCAAACTAACCCTTAAAATACTTCTATACTTACCATCACCAGAATAAAAACCACTTACAATACACATATATATACACATACACATATTAATACATATGTACACATGCATATGTTTATAATGTACACATTAAAAAACCCTTCTGCTACCTATTCTTCTGCTCAGGAACTTGAAAATGCTTTCTGGGAAGGCATGTTGCCAATTCAATAAGGACATCGCCAAACAGGTGAAATGTTAACTGATGAAATTTCCCAAGAGTAAACCTGAAATAGTTCCTTTTTTATTTCCTTTTTTTTGTTTTGTTTTGTTTTTTTGGGGTTTTTTTAAGGATCACTTCTAAGCATACTTCAGGTACTTTATCCTCTGAATCTGCTGCAGCAGTAAGGTAGAAAGCTAATGTGATAAGATTAGCACATGCTTCTTCCCCCTGGCTTGCAAACATTGTGCCATTTGGTTTCTGACCTCTAAAATGAAAGGCGGAAATTTTTCACAAAACCCTAGGGATTCAAATTCTCAGAAAGGTTATTTTTTTTGAGAAGATAGAAGGAGTAATATAGTATATCTAAAAAGCTTTAAAAGGCCTCAAAAGAAAAGCCACCTGCCCTGTAATATTGATATATGACAAATAATATATTGGAAGTCTCATACATTTTGACATTTTTACTTACTTTATGAGTGGATCTTATTGTCATGATTGGGGAGCTTCTTTTTATGGTGGTCTCAAGTTGTGAGCTATATACACTGCTCTGTGTGCAATACTGCAGCTTCTTTTATTAACAGCATTGGTCTATGGTCTTGATGGCCCATAAACACACATCTAAAAATTCAGGGACTTTAGAGTCACTCTCCTCAGTCAGATACACTCTGATAAGGAATGCAGAAGTGTGGCAGCTTCAGACTGTCTCCCTGGCCTGGGAGTGGTTTGCATTGTACTAAAATTACATACATGAGACAAGAACATTACATGATGTCACTACTCTGGCTCCTTTAAGAACAACTGAAGTGAGGTATTTGTAGTTGAGAATAAAATAGAGTAATTCTGACCTGCTGAAGCCATTATTACCATGTAAATTTTCCTTAGCAAGCTCTGGAATAGTGTGACTATATGTTGTCTAACCTCCTCCTTGCTGCCTCAGAATGGACATTTCACTTGGGTGAAGATCCGACTTTTGTTTTAAATGAAATCTGCAAAAGATTCATTACAATTTTTGTCTGCTCTTCCCACTTCCTTTCATATATTTTACCTCCACACAACTACTGAATTATTGAATCACATTCCACCCATATTTCCACAGAAATTATTCCCCACTTTGCATACGATGAGATACACTTCATTGTCTCAGAATCAGGTTTTGAAACCACTAATGGGAACTAAAGTTTCAAAAGCTTTACCATATTCTTCTCATCTGATGATTATTTCAGAATGCCTCCAGCTCTTTAACTGCTTCATTTATAGCTACAGCAAATGTCAATAATGTTAATATGAATGGCAGAACATTCTTTTTAAAAAGCATTTAAAATTATAGTAAAGAACAGTGTTCACAGGAGTGCCTCATTGGAACTTTTATTCCCATAAAATCATATTGTGGCTTCTGTGTTATACGAGGCCACTGTATTGCCTGAAATTAGGTCCCACCTGTGCTGCTGATTGAGCCAAGTTAGCCAGGCCCTTCCACAAACAGTGTGAAATATTATCTTTTTTCTGCAGTGCCATGATTGAAAGATGCACTGAGCTAATCAAGAAAGGAACAAGGAGATCACCAAATAAATTAGTCTTTTGGAGTAAATAGTCTGTCATGTGATGACATTTTTTAGGGTATGTATTGCATCCTATGTATATATTGCATCCTATGGGCTGTTCCATAAGGACCTTAATGGAGCATCAGGTGAAAGCTGCTCCCTTTCAATTAGGATTTAAAATTTGTAAGGCCTTGAAGCTATGTTTTCTTTGTTTGTTTTCTTTGTTAAATAACTGAGTTGGAAACTTTTTATAGAAAAAGTAAAAGTAAATATTGTTATTATAATAAGAATACAACATGATGAAACCTTTTGGCAGGACCAAGTAGAGCACAGACAGCAGCAATGACTTAGGGTCATTATTTCCATTCAAAATGTGCTTTCATCTATTGAAGGTGGTATTTCATATGGGATGTTTCAGGAAATTCATAAAATGGATTGCCATGCTAGAAGAGACAAGCAGCAGCTAATAGGAGACTGACACTCATGATCCCAAGCAACAATTTTTGGAATAGTGATTTAAATCTGGATCATTTAATCAGACTACTTAGGAGTAAAGGTGCACTTTCATCTTTATCACAAAGAATCATTTAGGATATAGAATGAAAAAAAAAAAAAAAAGACTCTATATTAGAGAATGGGTTTTATTGTCTGAGTGTATTACAGAGATCCAAGACTTATATCTTTCCCTAAGGTATTCAGGGAACTACATGTACTCCAAACATAATCAAGCCAACGACTCAAATTGTTGTTATTCTTTGTTTTGTGGTCACTTCTACTCTGTCTCAGGTACTCATTGCTTTCAGAAGTTTATCAGTGAAACCTATGAGTAGAATGGTCTAGATGCCAGATTTCAAAATATAGCTCTTGTCATCTAATAGGAAAAGTAATGCTTTTCCCCTCTTTGCAATGCAAGGCAAATTGTTTTAAAGAGAGCTCTAAAACTAAGCATATAAAAGCAGCCCTTGCAGACAATAAAACCTACATGATGGATGTTTATTCCCGGTGCTACTAATGATAAAAGTTCTTGGCTTGAATGATAAGTGTCTTTGGTACCTATCACTAGAATGTCAGCAGCTTAGAGGGCAGATTTTAGCTGTAAGGACATGAGTTTCTGAAGACCTTCACTCACTAGTTATTGTTTGTTCACAAGGTTAAATCCCATTATGGACTGTCATTCCCTGTTCTGAGTTTATCAAATTAACAGTTAACATCAATACTGGAAATAAAGCTTACATGCAACTGTGACAAGCATTTAACAGAATGAAGAGGGCATAATGGGCTGATGGTATAGGAACAATCACTAGGAGAATGTGAGGTTTATATCCAGTGGCTGACTATTCAGAAATAATATGATTTGTGAAATAGTTTTAGTTTCTCTGTGGAAAAATCATACACAGGTCACTTTAAATTTAGAGGAATCCAAGCAAGTTTATCTGATTGGGATTCTGCAGCTGATTCCAGCAATGGTGTAGATCTTAATTTCTGCTCCTTTGAGACAGGGAGAATTTCCATCCAAGAGTTTGGTTCACCAAATCTGAGGTATTAGTAAATTGAAGGACACAATAGAGGTTAATGAAAAAATAGCAATAAGAGAAAAGAGTACTGTATGACCTCACCATGCTGCACTGCAAATGACACTTCTGACTCATCATTTTGTAATGACTGCTGTAACATGCTAAATTAATTTGGTTTTAAGAATCAGCTGGGGAATATTCAACAGGAGTTCAAGCAACTGGCATAAGTAACAATGAGAGGTTTTGTATGAAAGCAAAAAAGTATTCTAAGAAGAAAGGTCTACTATTGGTAAGAGATGACAGAAAATATGAACATCATGTTTCTTTAAGTTTAGGGATTTGGCTTTAGTGGCATTTAGTGATATGTAATAAAGTTGGCCTATTTTGAAAAATACTGAAGACCACAGTCTAGATACTAAGTTTTCAGCTGATATAAATTAATATAACACTAAACTTTAGTGGATTGACACAGGTTCTTACTGGTGATGGCTCTTTCTAGCATGTAAATATTCATCTATAAAGGCAAGAATGTAATCCCACTCACAGAGGTGGAGATATTCTACCTCATCATTATTATGATAGAAGAAAATGGGCCTCACTGTGATTTCTAGAAATACTTTCTGATTTTATCTTTTGTGGATAGCAGTAATACTTGAATTCTAGTTTTGTTACATTTTCACACTAGAGAATTACTGCATTGGCCAGTTCATATACACATAAAGAGCAAAATGATCTTCACCTGTGTTTCATGGCAGAAAGGACGGGAACCTTAAACCAAAGAATTTTATACACAGCTTTTACATCTGTAGAGACAATTTACAAGATGGCTTTTACACTTTCTTTGTCATGTGGCCTCTACCAAAGCAAAATCTGCAGTTTCCTTGGAAACAAAATTTCATGCCATTCAAAACTGTGAAGATAGAAAGGATTCTTACTCCTTAGTCATGCAGCATTTTGGTTGTGGGGTCAAACATGATCTTTTTGATATGACATGAAAAATCCAAATGGAACAGAAAACTAGATAGTGAAAATGAAAGCTGAAATCTGTGAGAAATCTGAATTAGGTGAAGCTTCATGAAATTGCAAAGTTTTTTTTTTCTATATGCCATATTTAATTTCTTTTTTTTTAAGTTATCTGCCACATTTTTTCTTCCTTGAATTCAATAATCAATGGAAAACAGGTATGGACTAGGGTACAGAAACTCATGCTTCATACCTATTCATACTTATATTCATTTCCCTAATTGAAATTTCATTTGTTACTTGAGCAAATTACCTTACTTCTCAAAACAAGCAAAAAAAAATTGAATCCTTTTAACCAAAAGTTTCATTTGGAGGAGGTTGAATTTTTGAGGTTTAAAAGTTTTGGAAACATCAAAATATCTTGTGCTGGCAACCCTGAAAACTTTTTAATGGTAATAAGAAAAAGTAAAGTCTACATTCTCTAATCCATTAGAACACAAACTCCATCATTTATTTAACATAAAACTTCCTGGAAATTATTAGAACCTCTCTAAATTCTCCCCTTATCCTGGAGGACTTTGAACTTTTTTTTTATCCTTTAAAGGTATTGCATAACATCTTGATGTGGATTGCTTTCACTGCTTTCTGCCAAAGCCATTTCATCTTACATGGAATTCTTACCTATGCATTGAAAACGAGAGATAATAACTCCAATAATGACCAGAAACAGCAGAGTTTTGTCTTAGATATTTATATAAAATAGAATTTAAGTCAGCATGAAAAAATGAAAATTATTTCATTCCTCCTTACTAGAGGGAGGGAGTAGTCCACAGGCTACTTGATTGGCAAGATGGAGTGAAGATAAAAGAGAAAATTCATTCTAGGAGACTTCTGTAAGATGAACTGTAGAAAAGAGCAAGTCCTCTTCCTTAGAGTGGAGCAAGACATATTCCTTAGAAATGGAGAGACATCTTGTAAATTTAGTGCTTTCTCTCCATGGTTTTCTTGAAAAAAATCTTTTTGGTCTTGAAGAAAGCATACTTTTCAACATAAAATAAATACTTTTAAACTCTTGATGAAAAATAAGTTTGTTTTCAGTCCATGCAGCTTGGGGGCTTTTTTTCTTCAGTACTTCCTCAGAAATTATTATTCATACTTCTCCTGAGTCTGTGCCTCAGCTTCTCATCTTTAATAAATACTTAACAATACTTATTTCTTCTGTTGTTTTCCCATTGATTCTATTTAGATGATAACCTTCCAAGAGCAGAAGCTATTCCTCATTTAATTAGAGGCATTTATAGCATTCTAGTCTCAGAGATGGAAACTAGACTCTATTGTAGCAAATAATGAAAGTTTATCTATGAACAGTGGGTTCACACAGAAATTTCACTGGAACAGTTGATAACACACAGCAATACATCAAAATTGGACTGAATAAGTTGAAATGGGGCGACTTGTATGCAATGTAATTCCTGTATGGCTTAATCAGATTTTAGTTGCTCTTCCAAATTATTAAAACTTTGGGGGAATGGAGGGATGGGTATTGGAAGATAATGCTGTAGCAACTATTCCAAGGTGTTGTCTTAGAAGGAGACCATGACAGCCAGGACAATAGTTTTGTGATTATAAATAACAAGCCAAGAATCTAAAACTAATTATTTACTCATTATCTGTTTTCCTATTAAATTCATGGGAATATTCCATCATAGGAATGCCTTTTTTTTGTACTTTTCAGATTTACTGTTGACTGTTTTTTCTGTTAATTGTTTGTTACATTTAATAAAGATTTACTTAATCATCATGACTATTACTCATAGTGTATTCCAGGAGAGACACAATCAGAAAAATCTTAAAATATTACTGTGAGAAATTGAAGAGATAATAGACAGCTTAATTTTGTTTTCTGAGCTTTTTAAAGGTTGTTCTATACTTATTTTCCAGCAATTTCTGAGAGTTCTTAGGCCTCTTAAAAAGAAGCACATATTCAGAAGCACTAATGAAATGAACGTAACTTTTTTGCTTGAAATTGATGCATTAAGTAGATCAAAGCAGAAATGGAAATGTAGCTATTCATATTTTAACCTATTCTAAATTAAACTTAGAGCATGAACTCTTGACTTAAGTTTATGAATTATTTTGTAGAAGTGAATCTGAATACATATTATCCTATTGAAAAACTGAGCACATCAAGTTCTAAAGTTAAAGTTCCCGTGACACTAATGGGCATGGTATTTAATTAAGGCAATAAGCACATACATGCATCCATCCATGGGTGAACATATCCAGAGTCATTCTCTGTGGGAAGATACATGTATCTACAATCCTTTATCCCTAAATGCAAATTTAAGCAACTGGGCCTGTTGATGTCATAAATGAGCCAAAAGGAAGCTTCTAATAGAATTAAGAAAAAAAAAGTAAATGCAAAATTTAATAGAGCTCCATTAACAATGATATGAGATAAACTTATTAATATTTGTCTTAAAAGGCTAAGCAGAAATATCTATAATCATGACAAAATAATTACAACGTAGGCTGATATCTGGCTTGCTTTAATATCCAGCTTTTAACACTACAGAGATAGAGATAATTCAGCAAGTCCAGAATTATACAAATGGATGAAAATGAACATTCAAAATAAGAAACTTCAATTTCTGTTGTGGGCTATGCATGAAAGAGTATAAATGGATGGAAACAATTTACTGGCCAAACACCTAGCATATATCTTGAAAGACTTCAAACATTAAGATTGCATTCAAGTCTGCAGTCATCCACTATCTTTATAAAAAGCTTCAACCACAGAAGCTCAGCTAAAAAGCATCCAGATCAAACAGGGAACTCAATCCTTCTGACAGTCCCAAACTTAATTTCCATTATAATGAGAGAATTTTTCACAAATATACTCAGCATATTTGAAATTCAGTGTTTCTTCCTTAATGCCATGACGTAAGATATACAGACCAAACATGATTTTAGAAGGCTGTACAAGACACACACTTCTTGAACTATGGTAAAGAACCACATGAGATGTTAGGAAGAGCTCACTTTTATTTTTTGCTCTTGTGCCACAGGACACACACCATCATTTTGAGGTAAGGTCTTCAGGACCTAGGCTGATTCTTCTCCCTCCTGCTTTGACCAACCTGTCTTACTTTACTAACAGTTTTTAACACCTTAGTATTTCAGTCATGCCCATCAAAAGCCTGGTGGACTTTCTCAGTTGCTGTTTGGGAAAAAAAGTGAAGATATAAAAAAGGTTGTGATTGATCCAACTAGTTGTTCACAAAAAAAACCTCTACCAGGCAGAAAACAAAAGCTTTGAGGAAGAAATCCAGTTTTAAAATATATTTAATTACGACCAGTTAGATGAAGAGCAAGCTTATATAGCCCTAATTTGAAAGTTTGCTAAGAAACAAGAAATCAAAATGGAGTGTAATTGAAACAGCACAAAGGGAAATTTAATATTCACTGATCAGCCTTTCTCAACAGATGGGAAAAAATGTTTCATTGCAACCACAGCCTTTTATAATAATCTCACAAATCATGTTGTTTATATCTAATAGAGATTACTAAATAATGAATGTGGGTTTGTATCATATCAGAGAGCTTTTGTTGAGGAACCAGTAGCTCCATGAGCAGCTGCAGTGCCAGCTCTGGGTTCAGTTCTGGGTGATGAGAGCCCCAGATAAGATGATGTGAACTGGAACCAAACTTTGTACAACAAAGGGCACAGGGACCTGTGGTGCCAGCCTGGGGACAGGACACTCAGAGAAGGAGCTGAGGACTCAGCTGGAAGATCCCAGACTTCCCTGCATTTTGACTGTGAGGGTAAAAAGCCCAGGGGTTCCTTTGCTCCAATCCCTCCTTGGAGGCACAAGCTTGAGCTGGGATTCTGCTGTTGCACCATGATTCAATTATTGAAAGGATCCAGAGGTCTGAGACCCTGCTATGGAAAGCCTGGGTTTGAGCTGGTGAGGAAACCTGGTGTGGCTGTGTGAGCATGGGGTTTGTAAGGAGTCAGCTGGGGCACCCCACAGGGTCACTGGAGCCACCTGCTGCAAAGGGGCCTCAGTCCCAGATCGGGTGGTGCCAGTGTGGCTGCCAGAGTGGTTGTGGACAGTCAGACAGGAAGCTTTCCTTTACACTTTCCTGGTTGCCATTAGGACGTAGATCTTCCTCTCCTGTTTTTTTCAGTGGTGGTTATAAAAGGGGCTTGCAGACATTTTCTAAAGGTTATTGCTATGTAATACGCACATGAGAAAAAAAAGAAAAAGAAGAGTGCTTTCTCATCTGATAAATCAATTTTTCATATAAAATTTGCCAAAATTGTATGGTTGCTTTTATCTTTTTCCTACAGAATCATGGTGCATTTCATAAATATATAATCATATGTAGCCCTCCAAGGCTTTTATGTAGATTGAGCACTTTTTCCCTTCTATATTCCTAAAAGCAGTATTCCCCTTGCTATCATCATTTGTGTTTCCATTCAGTTTATTTTACATCTTCCTGTGTACTGATTGATGCACCTAATACAAAACTCTAAGCAGAACATGTTTCTACTGTTCATTACTTTATTGAGATCAGAACAAAGTGAGCAAGCATTTTGGAAGGGAACAGTTTTAGATCAGACCTCCAAAATTTATATGCTTTAAAGCAAACTGGAAAGGATCAAAAAGCAAAAATTAGAGTGTTTTGAATTTTTCAAGAAGTAGGCCATGAAAGAAGCAGGAAAGGGCAGTTTGTGTAATGTTGGAGTATGAATCCCCCTGGGCCAAATCCATACAGGCCCAGGAGTGCCCAGAAATGTGAGGATTGAATTAGGACCTTCAGAAAAACTAAAATATATAAATCCACATAGACATGAAATAAAAATGCAAGTTTAGTTTTAAATAAATAGAGGATTTTAAGCACCTTAAAAATAAGAGCCTGTGTCAGTAAGTAGGAAAGAGACCTAATACCTAATTTATAGTTCAGTAATATTGCCTTTTCCAAAGCTAGTTAAATTCTAGTCATAACAAAAATAATGTAGCCTTGCTAGAAATTCCTAGATAGAACAGAAAGAGCTATATGCGTAGAATTTGTGTAAGAATTTCCAAAAATTGTTGCACATCAATTTTAGCTTAGGATAGGTCCTACACTGTTGTAAGAAATTTGTGTTTCTACCTGATTGGCTAAAAATAGAATAAAAATGCACTACTTTGAGAACACACACACATAGGACTCACGAAAACACCGATGCTGCTGTTGTTGCTTCTGCTGCAACTGCTACTGATAAGATGCTCACAGGACACAGACTACTGATGCCTGCAGCTGCTGTGGCTGTAGCTGCTGCTTCAGCTTGGGACTTGAGACTTTATGTTACAAGGCTTCTGCATACTGCTAAGGACTCTAATAACTTTACCTTCATGGGACTGATATAACAATGCAATAAAGGACTTCTTTTCAACTACCCAGCTTCTAGTCTTCAACAAAGACGCCCAAACCTCTTGGCATCAGTGTTAACTTCTGTTAGATGAGAGCAACCTGTAGAGTTGACAGTTCAGGCATATCTTAGGCATGTTTAGTGTGACCTCATCCACAGAAACAAGAGTGTGTATGGATTTTTTGCCACATTTGCCTTTATCCTTAGTCAAGTACAGAACTGCCAGGTGATAGACCAATTTCTGTATCAGCTTAAAAACATCACCAATATGTGGATTGTTTCAGACTGTGAAATCACAGTGAGTCAGAGACTTAAATAAACAAACTCTAGAGTACAAGCAAATGGTAGATCCGAATTTCAATGAGTAGTAGAAGCAGGCTTCCAGCCAGTCAATTCTCAGTTTGTGTACTAGACACTTGAAACACTACATGCCCAGGGCAAGACTTGGCAAGAGCAATACTCTTTGCTTTGGTGCAACATTAGCCATTAATGTTAAGAGCCCACCCCAAATCTACAAAGTACCTACCAAAACCAGAAAGCAAGCAGATATTCTGACTGCTGAATGGGGCAAATATATGTCCATTTGGGACAGGAGAATTCCAAGGGCTGACAGTGAGAACCACCAGAGACTCACAGCATCAGCTGGTCCAAGGTTGCCAGCTCAAGAAAATTATGTCAATACTAGGAACATGTCAATCAGAGCCTATCCAAATGTCTCTGTGCAAGAAGGTTAGGAATCTGGAAGTCACTGAGAATCTTTCCTGATATGGCTGTACAACACTGTACCAGAGCATTATTTCAGGCCATGCTCTTGTTCAAGTAGCATTTAATATTTCTGAATAAAGCAAGGTCAGAGAACAAGACTAACCATGGGATCACTGGCTAGTCTTCCTTTTTAGTTGTTAATGCACTTCCTGACTTCAAGACAGTAATTATGAAAACAAATTATGGTGAAGACAGAAGAAGGTTTCTTTCCCATCAAAAAATCTTCTGTACTATCTCAGAAGACACTGCAGCCTCAAGTCTCCCACATAACTTCCCACTGTTCTCCACAAAATCTATGGGGTAGGTAAACTTCGTTCTGCTGTGCTGCAACACAGCTGTCACATTCATATTAGGCCCAGGCTCAACAGATGGTAATTCTTCTTCAGGAGCATAATAGCATCACACGGAGCCTGTGCAAGGACAGGAAAATGTTCAATATACCATTAATTTGGCCATTGTACACAAGACCTGATAACAGTCCATGGTTCTATTTTAAAGGGCAAATTTAGCTTCACATTTTCAAGATTAACTCCAGCAATGTGCCATGGTAAAACAAACTAGGAAACAACAATATGGAAGTATAGCCTCAAAACAAAATAGAAACCAAACTTCCATTCAAAAAACAGCAAAAAATACAAATATGTAGAATGGGACTAGGGAAGAGTTAATAAATATATAAACAGGTGAAACTCAACAGATATTAAAAATAATTATGAGAGACACATAAAATTTTAAATAGTATGAACTTAGATTAATTTAATTATCTTTTAAATAAAATAGAACAAACAGTAAGAATTTGCTCTAAATGCAAATGAGAGCAAAGTAGGCATCGTTAGCTAAATTATTGGAATTTTTTTATTGGAGTATTAAGCTATCACATGTGCTGCTTCTTCTGCATGTACAGGAAGAATAAATTCTTTGGTTCAGTTTCCAGCTAATTCAGTTCAATAACAACTTAATTCAAAGCTGGAAAATCAAATAAGACCAGGAAGAGCTTTTTTTCTCTGTTTCAGTCTAAGACTATAATAAGGTATGTGGTACTGAGATTTCAGACACTTCTGAAACCTTAAAGGAACTCTCATTGATATTTGCCTTAAATTTTTTGTGTGTCTGTGTGTGTGGCCAAAATATAATTTGACATAGTGCTGGGAACTTATTCCTGTCAGATATTTTCCTCCGTGTGATTTTTCACTGGATGAATCAATGGTTTTCTGAAGTTCTACAGGGCCTCTTGAACTCATGCTCACTGAGCAACTGAAAGCTTTTGGGTCTGAGTTTACACTTGGATGGCAACTTTTAGGAGCATCACTGATGTAAAACACATAGAGAGCAGCCACAGGGGCTTTTCTGGCCAAAAGGACTGCCAGGTTCTCTCTTTCTTTGTTTCCAAACAACACTGGCAAGCTGTTGAGTTCTATTTTATCAGGTAATAAATACTCAGTGATATCACCTCAAGCCCATGATGCCTTTTTCTATTTCCTTCTTCCCTTCTACAAAATGGAAAATTGGATATGAGAAGCAGCTGTTGCCTCAAGTTTGGAAAAGAAATCTGTCCAGAACCACCACAGATGCTTCTGAGAGCTCTTAGTTCATCTGAGAGACTGAAGCAAAAGGAGAATGAGTAGTGTTATTATTGTGAAATACTTTAAAGCAGCAAAAATCTAAAAGAAAAAATATCCTCTCTGAGATCTATGATACCAGAAATATTACTAGGGACTTTGACAGCTTGAGTTCTGGAAGCAAAAGGAAAGGAGGGATCATGATTGATTTTGTGTGAGGCTTTCTCTTTGATGAAAAAATATAAATACATTTTACCACTTCACACAGAAAAGCTGTTGATAATAATGATGATATGGGAGAGCTTCTCCATGTAGTAAAATACTATCACTCTTCTGGAGCTACGACAGCATCGTGTATACTAAGTGTGAATTCTCAGGCTGTACTCATCTTTCTCCATACTGGTAAGGATGTTACCATGTGCTCATATGAGCAGGAGGACATAGCAAAAGATTCCTCCTAAATCCAGACATAGCACAGGAGAGAAGAAGAGGTTGTGTCTCATTCCTCACTGACCAACTTCATAATTCTATTTCATAAAATGGTCAAGCTGTTAGGGAAACTTTCCTGTCTGTCCCTCAAGGAGCCACTCTGTCAGTCATTCACTGCCTGAGCTGGAACTGAGGCCCCTTTGCAGCAGGAGGCTCTGTCACCAAAATCATTGGGAAGAAAGGAAACCCTCTAACACCATCTTTTAAGTGTTAGTGAGCAAGGCATTACTTTATTCTGAACAGAGTATGTAGTGAATCATTCCAGCTACAAATACACCTTTTAAGACGTCACTCATTCATACATTTTTAGCAAACAAAGAAATTAATATTCATTGGTTCTAAGTTATATATTTCTCTTCATTAATTTGTGTGCTATCACCTATTGGTTATTGATTTCTTGAACTTCATGCTAATTTGGTCCACATTCTTTAGTGCTCTTATTGTCCTTTCTCAGTTTGGGAGTCTTCAATTCTCCTGCTGTAATATGTTTATTAATGTCCTCTGTTACTTCTTGTTACTCCAACATCTCCTTGAAGGGCAATAAATATAAGATCCCAGATATTCAATCTTCAGCTCCCTCAGGCTTTGTTTATTACAGCTTGTCAGTTCTAGCCCAGCAAAACTCAAAACCAGCGATAACAGTCTTTGAAAAGAAACCCAGCCTAATGGCAAAGTGGACACTGCCTATGACCTACAAACAGTTAAAATGTTACTTAAAACCATTAATTAGAAAAAACATTTAGGAAACATGTAATTTCCAACAGCTCCAGCGACCTTAGGGGTGCCCCAGCTGACTCCTTACAAAGCCCATGCTCACACAGTCACACCAGGTTTCCTCACCAGCTCAAACCCAGGCTTTCCATAGCAGGGTCTCAGACCTCTGGATCCTTTCAATAATTGAATCATGGTGCAACAGCAGAATAACAGCTGGAGCATGTGCCTCCAAGGAGGGACCCTGAGCAAAGGAACCCCTGGGCTTTTGTACCCTCACAGTCAAAGTGCAGGGAAGTCTGGGATCTTCCAGCTGAATCCTCAGCTCCTGCTGTGTCTCTGAGTGTCCTGTCCCCAGTCTGGAATTACAGGTCCCCTGTGCCCTTTGTTGTACAAAGTTTGGTTCCAGTTCACATCGTCTTATCTGGGCTCTCATCACCCAGAGCTGAACCCAGAGCTGGCACTGCAGCTGCTCATGGAGCTACTGGCACTGAGTGTATTCTTCAATGGGATTCTCCATGTATTTTCCCAGTATCTACCCTGTCTGCACTTATCTGTGCCTGTGTGGACCCAAAAGTGCCTGTTGTCATCATTTGTATCAAAGACATGTCACATAAAAAATGGAATTATGCCTCATTTATTTAATTCTGAGGTTGTTTGTCCTGCAGGTTTGTAATACACTGGAATGACCACTCCTTTGTCAGCATTTGTTGTATCTCTGCAGCACGACTCCTCCTGATGAGTAATTTTTTATAGAGTCATTTCACAGCACTGTCTGATAACTTTAATAGGTATAAGGTGCCTAGATACCAGCTGTCTAAAAATACCTAAGATGGTCTGATTGAATAGGCACTAAGACTGAAGTCATAAAGAAAGAACTGAAAAATAAAGTAAAATATTTGGAAAGCAAATCAAGTATTCCAGAAACTGCAGTTTGATCTATAATCTTGAGGAAAAAAAATCTAGAAAGTACATGGAAAAATGAAACAAACTTATTAAAAAAAAAATGGAGTTCAGAATATAAGTAGAGATGTGGGAAAGTGTTAAAATATGAAGCAATTAGACATACAATATATAAATACTGAATGGAGACACTAAAAACACAACAACTGTAATCTTTTAGTTCTGTCTTCTTTAGAAACGTTCAGCTCTTTACTGAAACAGAGGCCCAGAACTGGTTATTTTCTGGAATTTTTGCATTCCCACATTTGATAGGCTAATGTCTGGTTTTTATGTTCATGAAAGATTGAATATCATGTGCTCTTTTTGATCAATAATAAAGTAATAGCAAGAAACAGAAAAAAAAATGCATTCAGTTTAGATTATTTCCAGTCTTCTTTAAAGAGAAGCCATTGGTAGATCAATTGGCATTTGTCATAACATCTGTTGTACCTTGTTGCTCTTCATAATAAATGCATTTCCACCAGAACACAAAATATACAGTTTACATATATGTACACAGGATCTTTTGATCTGTATTCAAAGCTTGTTTGCTAAGGCTTCTTAGCTTCATCCTAAAATGCTGTATCCTATCCACACTCTTGGCAGATTGAAATGTATTACTTAATCATATCCATTTTTAAAATGCTCAGGGGCTTGCCAGTGAGCAGATTGACTGCCTGTGGTCTCTACAGCTGGTGGAACATCTCCTTGGTCAGTAGCTGACTTGCTTCCTATCCGCTTGTGGCAAAACCAGCAGACCCACCTTCATTAGCAAGCAAATCTGTAAATGCAGCTTTGCTCACTTGTTAGTTTTACATGGTAATCTTTGACCACATTTATAACCTTTCTTCTTAAGTCTGTATCTGACTGAATATCTGTTTTCATTGTACTGATCCTGCTGGCAAGCTCCAAAGAAAAACAGCCCCATTCCCTGCCTGTGTGTTGTACAAAATCAAAAACTAGAGTGTAAAGGACATGAGCTACCATTTGATGGTTTAGCTAAGAGGAAAGAGAATGAGGAACTTAAATATATGATTTTGAGCTCTACTCAGGGTTGTTTAAGGATTCTACGAAAAGAAAACAAGCAGTTCCTCGATGGAAGAAAATATTGCGCAAAAGCACTGAAAATCGAAATTACTATCTGATGATAAGAAGTCTTCAGACAACTTCGCACCTGTCAGATAGAATTCTGACTTTATAGCATTTAACCAGAAATCTTTTTCTTTCTTAAAATTTTTGCAGATAAGGGAAGAGAAGGAGACTTCAGAATGTGATCAAATATCAAAAAAAATTACTTGTAGAAGATAAATAAAATAAGTGTAATTGAACTTATTTAGGATGACTAATCTCTGTATATAATGAACTTATTAGGGGTCTTGGAAGGTTATAAATCATTCAGGGACAAATTGTAAGCAATGCTTCTCTAAATCAAGGTGCATTTGTTGGCTAATATGGGAAGTTCCACTCTGCTGGCAGCTCTTTAAAGTGAGATTTTTTTTTTTACTGTACACCTAGACATCATCTAAGAACAGTGAGAACCTGCAGGCGCATTTTACCATCTACAAGGCACTACTTATTTCAAGATTCCCCACAGAAATTCAATTTAGGAATTTGCTGTAAAGGTTTCTCCTAGTGAGACATTGGTATCCCACTGAACTTTAATGATTGCTTGTGGGTTAAAACTAGAGGGGTATATCAACTCTCAGAAAAAAAAATTGAACCAACTTATCAAGACTCCTGGAGATAAAAAGCCTCCTACTTATCTCTGATGAACCTGATTGTGCCTTATTTTTTCACAGCTTTAAATATTCCCCTCATTAATGGTAAGATAATTATCATTCCACCAACTCTGACAAAGCCACCATTTTTCAAAGTAACATTACATACAGGGTGTGCAGAAAAAAAGAAAACATTTAGACAAGACTATTAATAAGATGAACATGCGCATGAATTTTGAGAGCACGAGTCTTACTCACTTTCAGTTCTAGTTTAATTTAGCACCACTACAGTTCATCAAAAGTTTAACACACCTCAATCAGACCAGAAAAATGTACAGTTATTTTTAAAATATCATGCACAGGGTATGCCTGATAGGCTGATGGATAAGCTATAATTTGAGTAAGTATAAATATATGTATGTATGTACACATGTATACACAAATACACACATGTTGGGAGGTATTTAATACACCTCCCAACATGATGTGGCACTTGGGGATATGGCTTAGTGGTAGACTTGGCAGCATTAAATTTATATATAGACTTGATGATTGTAAAGGTCTTTTCCAACTTAAATTATCCTATGATTCTAAGATATGCAAGATGACACCAGTATGCTCATGTGCAGGACTGCCATCCAGAGGCACCCAGACAGGCTGGAGGAATGAGCCAATGGGAACCTTACAAACTTCAGTGAAGGCAAATCCTGCACCTGTATGGAAACCACCCCCTGCAACGACACAGCCTGGGGCCTGCTGGGCTGGAGCAACTCTCTGGAAGAAGCTGTGGAGATGCTGGTGGGCAGTACCCAAGCAGCACAGAGGGCCACCGCCCTCCTCATGTGCACCGGTGCCATGGTTTAGTTGAGGTTAGTGTTGGGTTGGACTTGATGATCTTGGAGGTTTCTTCCAACATAATGATCCTGTGATTAGCAGGGGCACATCACTCAGTTAAAGGAAGGCATTATCTAATGTTGAGTGTACTTTAGTTTTCACCAAAAAATTTTGATATTCTATGTCAAAGTTTACAACAAAATGGCCTTCTGAAATGTAAATACTGTGACATTTTGAAAATGTTTCATTGGAATCAATTTTTACAAACAAATATTTCACTATCTTCAGTGAACTCCTTCTAGCATAATTTTTTGGCATGTCAAAATTATTATATTTCAAGATGGAACAAGTATTTCTAGAGAATTCTTTATTGAGCATGAATTCTGTTTTTCACACAGCTCTATCTTTTCTCTTTAGAGATCTTTCTGTCAAGTTATCCCTCCTGAGAGTTTTCTACCTTTTTCTTCCCTATCTCAGGGTTTCTCCATTGAGCAGCAGTTTGTTAAGTTATGGTCAAAATTGTTGCTTTAGTTTCTGACCATAATACCTCTAACCTCTGTGAAAGTCTGAAAAATCTTACTCTTACAGAGGTAAGACTGAACACCTTCATAAAGATATACTTTTTTATACAGACGAGTAATTTAATGCTCTTGGTGAGTTCCATCATAGTAGATTGGTGTGCTTTTCTCAGTAAAGTTGTTGTATGTATATTTCCAGGACTTAAATTATTGCACAGTTTAAAAGTCTAAGCTTGTAGCTGAGAAATGTGAAGAATAAAAGTTATTTTATTGGTCCCTATAAAGTTTGAAATTTACCATTGTATTGTATTATCTATGTTTATATATTTTACATATTTTCATGTATATATATGTTCTGTATTTTTATCTGTTTTAATTTCATTTGCATAATAGTCTACTAGCAAATGCTTCATGAAGACAGAAATAACCCAAACCACCACTACCTCCACCAAAAATCTCACTACCAGCAGAAAAAAAATATGGCCTTTCAGGACTTACTTCCACATGAGTTTAATAAGTCTTCACCACTCATCAGAGTGAAAAGCATTATTCAATCACTTCAGAGTAAGTGGGGTTGTTATTTGAGTTAATATGCTACATAACATACCTCTAACCTAGAAATGGTGAATGTTTAGGCTGAAAGTGTGTCCTTACAGGGACAATGTTATGGCCAGGGTGTAACATGATTTGGAATAGAAGGAGAATGATATCTTAAGAACTAGCAGGATTCAATGAACACTAAGATACTTAATTTTTAAATTGGTATATAATCATAACCTCTTATGGAAAAAACAGGATTTAGAAAATTTTCAATTATATTCTTGTAAAACACAGATTTTCCTTTAGCTCAAGATATTATTAAGCACCAAAAAAAATTGCTCATATCAAAATAGGAGTTACAAGGCATAAAACATTTTTATTAGTAGATTCTATGGGCATATTATTAACATAAGGCATACTATCAAAGTAAAGGAACATTAGAAAGAAAAATTGTGACCAAAAAATCCTATTTGCCACATATTTAGATCTCTTCAGTGTTGACTGTGATTCTTTGGATGAATTACTACATGTAATATATTATTTGGCTGGCTTGAATATGGTTTAGAGTCATGGATTTCGTCATATTTCTTTCATTATTTCTTATTTTTTTAATATAATTTATATTATCATGTCATTCTGATTTAGTTGTTTTTAAAAAAGCAAAATCTTAGGAGCAATCTTAAGTTTTAAACTTAGTGGACCCGAAGCTGTTCACTTATAATTCAAACAGCCAAAGAAACTCCCCCCCAAAGAACAGCAAAGTTTATTTCTATTCTGCTTCTGAAAAATATTGGGCAATTTCTATTCCGTAGAAACTGAGGAAGTTAGGGTTTCTTAGAAATACTGATTCGTTCGATATGTAGTGATCCACATCTTTGAACAAATGGCAGAAAGGCTTAAATATCTTGAATTCTAGATCAAAGTCACCTCCATAAAACCATGTTTTCTGTCACTCTGATTAGGGAAGGTAAGACAGAAAGAAGTATTTTGCTGTTTACAATAATTTGCCTAATAACATTCAATTCACTGAAGCAGCAATAAGACAAGGGGCTTAAAGTAATAAACACTAATGTCATGCTAAGATAAATACTTCAGAGGCCTCTCCTGGCATTCAAAGTCTTTCTTAAAAAAAAAAAACAGTTTGAATGATAGTGAACTTTGAGCATTTTCTATATATTTAAGCCCACATAATTTACTCCATTTCTCTGCAATACAGTGATTTCCTTTGAGAGGAGTCACACATGACTGTACTGATAGAGCACTATTTCAGCACATGCTGTCACCTGCCTCTTCCTAATCCAATCCTCTGGTCAAAAGATAAGTGAATAAAGTAAATCATAGTAAAATGATAAAAAAAAAACAAACCCAAACTGAACCAAAATTCCATCTGCTCTTATTGTGAAAGACAATTCCTGTTTCCAAACTTCCGCAAGTTTTCCCACCTGGGCTGCCTTAGAACTGTGAACAGATGCATCTTTCGTGGGTATCCTAGGTGATGCTGATATGAGTAGGGCTGAGAGAAAATTAAATATATTTTAAAAGCATTCTTGTTTATTCTATGCTTTCTCACTGTTTGAATTAATTCAGCATTCTTGAAAATGCTTTGTATCCTTTGATATAAAGCAGATTCTATTTTTGTACTTTGCACTGCAATCTCTTTGACACATGCTGGTTATCTGTGTCCAGAATGGGCAAAGTCAGTGACCCATACTCCTTAGTAACTGATGTTCAAGCTGTCTATTGCATTGTTAAAAATGAATGTATTTCAATCCTGACCTTCATCACTTGTTCTGATCCCAACCCTGAACCTTTTCTAACGAGACACTAGGAGTCATAAATAATGTGTTACATTTTGTAATGGTTTTACACTGTGAAAAGAATATCACATAGAAGTTGAATGAGATCACTGGCTGTATTTCTACTTGTGTTGACAGAAACACGGCTCTCAAATCTGAAAGTGATTTACACGCTTTGCACCCAGCCTGCCCAGGTCAAGCACTAACACAGCTGTTACAAATGAAGATTCTTCATATATTAGGAAAATGAGTAATGGAAAAGTGAAATAATACAATCTTTGTTAGTATAATTCATAGAGAAAAGTTCAAAAGAAGGTACCTGTGTAAGCTCTATGTCTGATGATCCTTCTCTACAGTGGTCAGTCTTAAAGAGACTTTATTATCTTTATGCTGATTCTTAGGAAACTGGAATAATATTCACTGCTTTCAGTGACAGTATAAGATGGTGTTGCATGTTTGTGATCTCATCATCAGTCAGAAGGTTCTAAAGCTTAGTGTTGTATGAATCATTTAACCTTGATCCAATAATTAGTACATAAAAGAATATGTTTACTCATATACCTGTACATGTGCATAAGCATGTGCAGAAATGTGAACATATCAAAAAGGTGAAATACTGAGTTAATAAGAAACACAGAGATGTTCAACAAATGAGTTTGTATATATTTCCTCAGTATTTACATCTGCTTGAAATTCAGATATACTCAGATAACTTTTAAAAATTTAATAGCTGTGCCTTTATTCTTAATAAGGTGAGTTCAAGACATTTGCTGTACTTTAACATCAGGCTAATTAGAAGCCTAGGAAATACACTCTTCTGATAACATTCTGACTTTTGAATCAAGATTAAGGAAAAAAATCCTTGAAATTTTCTGTAGCCATGGAAATTATGGAATGTATTGTAATCAAGAGGTCTTATCTTAAATGAATCAATGGTGTTGGATGCATTTAAGAGTGTAGCGGTGTATTAAAACTGGATTCTACAAACTAACTGAACAGTAGAAGTAATTAGAAAACCATATAATTCAGAAGGTCCAGATCAGAGTTTTCATAAATTAGGGCTAGAGAAGTTTCATTAGTGGTGATTTATTGTGGCCTCACGTGTAGGCCTTATGTGAAACACAGGAAAAACACTGGCTTTGCAATAGCTCCATTCATGGAGCTCAGCTCTGCTTGAGAGAGAAATCCTGTAACTCAGCAGCTTTGAAGTACCTAACCCATTGCAAAACCACATGAATAAATCCAAAAATTTTCTATATTCATGGAATTATAGAATCATAGGATTGCTCATGTTGAAAGGTACCTTAAAAATCATCTAGTTTCAACGCCCTTTCTATGGGAGGGACACCTTTCATTAGATCATTCATAATATATAAAAATATTGGAGTTTATTGAAATAAAATATTGAACTTCTATAGATAACTTTCTCTATTTTAAGTTAGATTCATCTTACTTTCTGGCCCATTATTACACTGAGCCCAAGAAGAATATCTTCTTTCATACCATAAGCTTGTCTATGAACACTTCAATGGATGAGAACTACAGGCATCTATGCAGCCAATTTTTTTCCTACTTTTTCTTTTTTTTAATCAGATTGATTATGTTTCAAGAAACAGAACTAGAATTTGAGAGTACAGACCTGCAGAGTGAAGAGGAGTTTATTATTTATAACACTGATTTAAATGTGACAAAAAGACCCAGCTATTTTACATTAAGCTTAATCTGAAAAGGCAGCTGATAATGGCAAATTGCAAGGGTTTGCAATTCCTCAAGATAAAGCCAAATGATAATAAGTAGGGACAGCTTAAGATAGAGAGGGGGAAGATTAATATGGGAAAAAAGTAAATACATGAAAATACATGAAAAGGAGTGGAGAAGTAAATCCAATAAGATATTAAAATAGTATGAAACAAACAAACAAAAAATCAGAAGCCTAGAGTAAAGGAGAAAAACATGAGAAACCTTTCCAATGAGAAAAGAGGAAGAGAAAGCTCATAACATGCGAAATTAAAAGAAAAATCTTGCCAGAATATGACAAAAATACGTGGAGTGACAGTTGATCAGTAAAGAAGGAAAGTTCTTGAGAGGAATTATTTAGGCAAAAAATCAAGCAAAAAGGGCTATTTCAGTGGAGAAGAGATTATAGTTATCCTCCTAGTCATAAAGATTTCAATAATGTCTGTTAAAATCTTTATGGAAAATACAGCAGGAAATTAAGCCCTAATTAAAGGATGGAGGGTTGCTTTAATTTACCAGTCTATATTTTTAAAAAGCTTTCTTCTGAAGTGAGAGTGTGCTCAGCATTTTTTAAATCCAGATTATAAATTTAGTTGTTCAAGAAGAATTTCAAAACTGAATGTTCATTATCCAATTTTTAGAAATCCTTTAAGACACTTTAGTCCACTGAATCTTGAAAATGTTTTTTCTATCAACTTGTTTCAAATTTTGCAGTCAAGTCAGAAGCTAGTGGTCATGATGAAGAGCACAATAGTCATAGTCATGCTTAATTAAACAGTTCTGCTTCTCATAGGCAAAATGAAAAAAATTCAGACTATATAGTTCTAAAATAAAATAAAATATTAAGGTAGATTAGGCCAGAGGAATTCAAAATCAAATATTAATGTTTTTTAAAGGGCCTGTTGGTTAATTTTATAAAAAATGTAACAGCAAAACATATTTATCTTACTTTCATGTAAACTTTGTTTCTCAAGACAAGGTGGGATTTTTTTGGAGTTTGTTTTGTTTTGGTTTGTTTTTCTTTGTGAGAAAATAGTGGACGTTTTTAATTTCTGTCTCAGGTCAAATAACTTCTTTTTAGCCTTGAAAACTATCCTCTTCAGTGCTACATTTGCTGACTATTTATGAACAAAATGCCTAGAAGCACCATCCAATTCAAACACTTAGTTCCTGTAATGATTTATCTACTGCATTCAGAAGAAAGGAGATGTGGGAGATGCTACTCTTTGCTCTTTTATGAGTCAGAGCTCAATTTTGCAAACTTAGGGACTGGTGTGGTTTAATCCTGCAAGCTGTGTAGCTCCACAACAGTTTTGAAAGGCGTTGTGTGCCCTGAGGTGTGTGCTGGAGGCAGGAACGTGTGGGTAGACAGATGTCCAAGCCTGTGGCAGCACCTTGGAGCACCTTCAATGTGCTGGGACCTGCCCCAGACGGCAACTCAGACAACACCTGGGGCAAAATAGTGGCCTATAGGTGTGCATCCAAATTAAGTTCTACCTTCCTTCCCACCAGCACCTTACATATGAAAAGGGAGAGAAGCCAGACACAGACTTTTAATGTTGTGCCATTTAAAAGGTTTATTTGAGGAGGTGTACACACCTCAGACGGATATTGACCGAATCACCGCACAGCTCATCTGAGCTGCCTTCCAGCCTGCTTGGCTGGAGGCATCTGCACTTTCCCATGTAAACTATCTGTTGGCTATGGAGCTAAATAATTAACACTATATGCTTAAAATCTTACTTTAAAACTAAAAATCAATGTTGCTCCAGTTCATGATTTGAATGATAAACTGCTCTTGGAACTCAGTAATATTTACTGAGTAAATATATTCTTTAAAAAGCACTTTAGTAGTGTATACACAAGCTTATACCATCAGAACAGAAAGTGCATTTAATTGGCAAAGTATCAGAGAAAATAGGAAGACATTTTTTCTTAGCTATGACCCACTACTTTCAATATCTCTAGAATGCTGAGGAAATATTTTTATTGGAATAAGTATTTATTGGAATAAATATTGGAATATTTTTTATTGTCTGTCATCATCCTAAGAAAACACCATGAATTTTTTCACAATATTAGGTAGCCAGAGGTTTCATATTGAATTCTGAATGTTAAGAACACAACAGTGCTTTAGCTCTCACTAAAGTTGATTGAATTTAAAAATCACTAAGTAAACAAAAATATGGCACAGTTTATCAAATAATACTTTTTAATATATCCCATGAATGTTATTTATAATAATAAATAAATAGGCCCATTTTAAAATTAAGAAAGTGGAGAAATAAAAAATTCCAGCTGTGTTTGCATTTCATGATTGAAGGTAGTAAGGCAATAGGGACATAATTTACCGAGAAGTCATATTCTTTTTTATATCAATGCTCTATTTCTTTAATAAATCATTATTTAAAACCACATATACACACATATACAACTTTATTTATATTTAGGCCTAGCTTCCAGTCTAATTTCTCTGGCAACGGTGCCAAATTAATCTGAAAGCCATTCTGATGAGTTAAAACGCTGGAGGTAGAGACTCTTCCAGGTTAACTTGACTCCTCCAGGTGGCAGTGAATCGCAGGCAGCACGGCTCCTCGGGGCATCATTGAAAACCTTCTCACAAATATTCGGGTCGTGTGAGAGTGCGCAAAAACAACTTTTTTTTTTTTTTTTTTTTTTTTTTTTTTTTTTTTTTTTTTTTTTTTTTTTCCCTTGGCAGACAGCCTGCCTGCCTGCCTACTGAGCAAAGAAAGTTTAACATTCAAGGAGGGCAAATCTTTAAGGCTGAGACCCTGGAAGGAGATTATGATGACCTATCAATGACCCCATTTTTATTGCCACAGCTGAAAAAATTTCTTCTAATGGGTTGTTGCAGCCTCTTGCACTGAAACAGAGACAAGTGTGCAAAGCCTTCTGCAGAAGAATTAGAGGGGTATCCGGGGCTGCCGTGGCAGCAGCAGCAGCCTGCATCAGCATTGCTGCAGCATCAGCATTGCTGCAGCATCAGCATTGCTGCTGCATTGCTGCCCCAGCGGTGCTGGCAGCCCTGGCCCCACAGCTGCCTTCCAGCCTGCCAAGGAGCTGCTGCTGCTGCTGCTGGAGAAAATATTTTCTACAACCGAGCAGCTGGGCCCCGCCTCTGCCATGTGGAGCCTTGAAATAATTGTTTGAAATGGCAAGGGATATGGCACTGGGAATTGAGCATTAAAAATTTCTTTTACAAAACACAACAAGAATGTTTAAACAAAGACAAATGGCCCTGAAAACACTAAGTGCTGATTTGTTTGAATTAATAGAAGTTATAAAAAATTGAGCATATCAAGAGGTTTCCTTAGCTATCTGCAGCTGTAAAGGTTGGGAGTGGGGATTTGCTCAGTTCAATCCTACTTATTTTGGCTGTAACGTGCCAATAAACAATCAGATACGAAATCTTACCTAGTCATGCCTAATCACTTTACCTAGTGATAAACTGAAGCAACTTTTATGATGAAATTATAAATTCCCCCAAATCATCTAAACAAATTCATAGCTAAACAAAAGTCCTGAGGAAGGATGCTAATGCCCAAATTTGGATGCCTAAAGGATTATTCTGAGTCACAAAACTATAACATTTCCACCAACTCAAAGTTTCAAACAAAGCCCTTAAATGGCTCTTCATCAGGGTCTACAATGTGAATTTAAGAACTGAACCCTGGACATCGTTTTACAGGTTTCCTGCTTTTGGCTTGGAGTTGCAGTGGCACTCAGGAAATTAAGATGTAAAAATAGCATTGTCTTAGTCAAGGATTTGGCCCATATGAGTAGATATCTCTTCCAGCTTATAATGATGTATCTACTTGATTAAAAAAAGAAGTCACACAAAAAGATTCTCATTTATTTTCATCATACCTGTTCCAGGAAAAAATGTGCTATAAGGGCAGGCACTGATTTTTATTATGTGTGAATAAGTGTTAACCTAGAGCTATCTGAGGTACTACCTTCAGGCATACTAGAAAGTCGGTTTTATTGGTTTTGGTGTTATTGGTATTTTTTGCAAAAAGCTGTATCCTGACAGCTACTTTCCTTAGGAGTGATGAAGCTGTCCATCATGAGAGTGAAGTCCATAGGAGATGAAGATGCCTTGTTCAGCAGCAGCACCCAGGCTTGGAAACTCATTACCAAGGGACATTAGGATTAACCCAAACCTACCTGGCTCCAGAGCAAAGCAAAAAGTGCACTTCCTTGGCTTGTTTCTCCTGTCACTTCTCCAAATGAAGGTGAAAAAAAAGGAAGAGGAGAATAAGGAAACAAAGGGAGTAATGAAAAGAAAGAGAATGAAGGGATAGGGGAAAGGTAGTGAATACTCCACTTCTCCTTAAAATTATCCTCACTGAGAAATTAAAATCACTAAATACTGATCACAAACTGTTATCAGCCATGAGATTCAAAACTTGTTTGAGAACATTAGAAGGTGTCCAGAAATCATCATTTTAGGCAAACTAGAGTATCCAAAGAGACAGATTCCTGCGCTTTTGTTTTTAACCATGATATGACAAAAGATTCATGGGTTTCAGGACCAGAAGTGACCATTTTGTTTATCTGCAGTTTAAAATAGACTCATATCACTTGAAAGTCCACCCTGATCAGGTTGAAGGACCATTAAGAATGTATCACACACTACAATTAGAGATGTGAGATCTGATATGCTCTCATCTTCTGAGCACCCGTGGTTTGGACCATTTTTTGTGGTCTAAGAGGGTGTACTTTCATTTGCATGATCTGAATTTTGTTCCCCATTGGTTTTCATCAGTTGCGTGCAGTTGAACATCTCTTACCTTTTAAGTAGTTTCACAGACTTAAGTCAAGCACTGCATTCTTATTAAGGAGAAGTATTTCCATTTTTTTAAATCATTCAAAGTATTTCAAATTCTCTCTTATCTCAAGTGCATGGAGTAATTATCAGATTCATGCATAAGCAGAAAACCACTTCTATTTTCTAACTGTTGGATATTACACTTTACTCCATTAATGGTCTGTTGACAGAGGGTGTTTCCAAATGTAAAATATAATACAGTAATTAACTAGGTCTCCATCCCTTGGACTTCCCTGGTGTTACACAGATGAAATGACAGTGTCTTCTCTCCTTTACATGTCCCAGTTGTGATAATGATAAAATAGCCAATGAAAATATTACTGCCTTGTTACGTAATTTTTTAAAATTGGCATTTCATTTAGAAGATGTTGCAGGGGGTGGTCAGGGCGGCTTCAGCTTCAGGAAGAAAAATCAGTATTTCTCATTTAAAGGATATTTGCATCTTCATTGAACTGCACATATTCACGTAGAATAGTTTGATCAGTCCCTGTTTTCTTGCCATAATCTAAAAAGGTGGGTTTTTTGAAAATCCTAAATTCAATTGAAAGTCTTACATTTTCACTTGTTTAGTTTACTGGAGAAAGTGCCAGTGTCTCTCACTGACTTTTTTGAAGATTAAATGTTTAATCAATGAATATATACAACCATAGAAATAAACACTGTTAATGTAAAGTTTGTTTTAGTAATGCATTTAATTTGAATATTTGCATATTCTGGAGATAGGAGGTCTTGGTTTTCTGATAAGCAGATGTAGATATATATGTATAAATACCTACTTTTAAGGTTGAAGTAGAAGACTCAGACAGGATAAAAGCTTTTACCTAAGTGATTGCATTATTGAGAATGATTTTGCATGTCAGAAAGCAATCTCAGAAGTGACTTTTATTCTGTCAAGTAGACTGTATCAAGGAAGTTTACAGTATGCTGGCTTGGTCAGCCATGGAGACACACACAAGCTGGATGTGATTTAGATCACATCAGTTGATGTCAATTTACTTTCAGAAAGCAAGGCATAAAATAGGAAGAGTTTCTGCCATTCCTACTTCAGCTGGGTTATTCTTTTCAAGTCAGACTGATCTGATCCTCCTCCTCTTGCAGGAATGTAAGTAGAACAGTTTGATATTATATTTTAATTATTAATACTCATTACTTTCTCCCACTTACCGTAGTAGTATGACTATGCAAGTAATATTTGACCCAATGCTATGAAAATGCACAGTGATTAGATGCTCCAATTGCTGTATCAGAACTTCATTATTCCTATCACCATAAAGATGCAAGAGCAGCCTGGATGAAATATTGATTCATCAATTAATCATCAGTTAAACCTAAGCAATAACTCTCGGTTCTGCAGAGAGTAAACATAGCAAAAGAACTTTTATACCTATGCCTGTGATTTTTCAATCTATTTTTCACTGCTCTGACTGTAATTAAATCAAAAAACCATTCTGAGCGGTAGTATTTTCTTAAGGAAGAATGATGCTGTGAATCAACTTTTTACTTTTTCTATCAGTGAATAGAAATACTTCTTGGGTGCTGGGAGCTTCCACAACAGCACATAAGTTTAGCAGATTGACATGTGTGCATCTGCCCTTTTTTTTATCCATCACATTTTTTTTCGAATTTCCTCTTTATGATTATCTATAATCTCTATTGAATTACTTATTCTGCATATTTTATTTCAGTATTTTTCACTAAAATAAATTAAGGCAAGTAATTTCCATGATGAAGAAAATGATCCAAGAAATGTTTATCTCCTTGAAAGTGCAATACAGGAATGATTATCCCACTGTATTCATCACTGGTGCAGCCTTCCCTGGAATACCGTGTGCAGTTCTGGGCCCTACAATTTAAGGAGAATGGGATGGTCCAGAGAAGAACAACAAAGCTGGTGAAATGGCTGGAAGGCCTGTGCTGTGAGGAAAGGCTGAGGACTTTGGACTTGTCAAGTTTAGAGGAAAGAAGGCTGAGGTGTGACCTCATTGCTTTTTACAGCTTCCTGAGGAACAGATGTGGTGGAGGGGAAAGGGCTGAGCTCTTCTCTCTGGCATCCAGTATGGGAAAGGTTCAAAGTTGCACCAGTGGAGGTTTAGACTGGACATAAGGAAGTATTTCTTTACCAAGAAGGTGTTCAAACATTGGAACAGGCTTTCTAGAGAGGTGGTCTATATCCCTATGCTGTCAGTGTTTAAGAGGTATTTGGACAGCACACTTAACAATATACTTTATCTTCTGGCCACACCCGAAGTGGTCAGGGTGTTAGAGGTGATCTTTGTAGAGCCCTTCCAACAGAAATAGTCCATCCTCTCCTCTCCTCTCCTCTCCTCTCCTCTCCTCTCCTCTCCTCTCCTCTCCTCTCCTCTCCTCTCCTCTCCTCTCCTCTCCTCTCCTCATATTCTATTCTGGCATGAAGAAAGGTCTTATTCATATTTTATATTTTGCCTCTCCTAATTATGTTTTACATTTAGAAAGGGATACTCTGGATTTCAAAGAAGAGGAAATTTGGAAAAACCCCAAACTATTCTGCTGCATTGGTAATTAAGTACTATTATCTCTGCATATTCCTGAAAGTAGTGGATGTTATAATTTTATGTAAATGCTTCCTATGATCATCCCAAGACCATTGCAACAACTTTAATACTGTTTGTCATTTATTGTATTTAATAACCATTTCTCTCTTAAAGAGACGTTATTGGAGATACTAATTCTGCTGTTTATCTGATACAAAGAGAGCTCAAACAATATAAAACAATAGTTTACATGAAAGTCCACGAGCATGACAGTTTCTTCTGGACCAGAAAGTGTTCAGGAGTTAACCCACACTCTGCAGTTAAATTGGCACTATAAAAATAGAAAATTCTATTGGAAAGGAACTGGTACTCAGATCACAGCCTCATTTGAAGTACACTAACCATTACTTTACAGACTTGTGTGCACACACTTGTGTGTCTGCAGTAAAATAAGTTCTCGGTTCTTCATTGTGACATGAAAAAATTTCAGGTCATGTGCAATGAGGTGCCTGGCACCCTCTCAGGCTATAGCTGCACTATATAGTGCAGCCCAGCAGCAGGAGATGGGAACAATGCTGAGGACATGCACAGTATATGCTTTTCAGAATTTTATTTCAGGCTAGCTGTAGCCTGGCCCTGAAGGACTGAATGTCCGTCAGTAATTGGAGGGAAGAAAGATACTTTTGGAATACATTTTCTAGTTTCTCACTCAAAGGGGCAAGAGAAAAAACACTTCAGGAGTTTCAAAGGAGCCAACTGGAATGACAGTGCTGTTACCATTGTCCAGAGGGCTCTACATGGAGACACAAGGAAAGGCTCTTCAAAAGCATACCCCCAATCCAAAATAAAGAAGTAATGAAGAAGCACCTTTAGAAGCATTATTAGGGGCAAACTTTAATCCTTCCTGACAGTTGAAGGGAATGAATTTTGGCCTTCTCGGCTTGGGTTAGTGATGTAATTAGATAAAACAGTGGTAGTATCAGTGGTGCTCTGTCTGGCTGCCATTTCCTGAGAGAAAACCCACTGTGCCCCTTAATGAAGTCTTCTGTACAACCACTTTGTGTGCTATCTGGTGCCTGCTGTACTTACACTTGAGAATACCTGCCAAATCTGGCTGTTCACAGAATTTAGGCATATGTTTTGTTATCAGATCCTGAGAATCAGGCCCTGCAAATTTCCTGCAAAATTGGTTTGGGGAGGTTTTCCAGTTAGTGGGCAGGTTCTTTCTGTGGCCTTTAGCAAACCACTGCCCCAAGCAGACAGAAGGTATTGTGCCACCTCCTAATCTATGGTCATACAACCATTTATATGGTACAGTAATGCACAATAAAAAACAGGAATGGGGAATTTGTTGTTTGGTTGGATTTTTTTCTGAAAATATAATTTTTTTGAACTGTTGCAATGGGGGTTGGAATTAAGTCACTTAAACTGCATCAGGAATGTGCATCGAATCTGTCATATACCTTCATCAAAACCTCAAGATAAAATAGGTAAGTGTGTAACAGCAACTTTTCAAACATTTGAGGCTAAGATTTACTATCTGTAAATAAAAAGAGACAAGTAGGAAAAAAATTAATAAAAGTAGCATTGAAAAGGAAGTAAATATTCTGTTGTCTTTAAGCCTGGATCTACTGGAGGTAAGCAGAGGTATGCTTGTGTCACCAATATTTCAAAAATGAAACATATAATTTCCTGATTTTTTATTAAAATCATAATCTGAAACCCATTGGATCATCACTGAGAAAAATCACAGTGTATCTAGGCAACCCAGAAACCTCATCTTTTGTACTTAACACTGGATAAATATTCAATGAGTTATCAACATACAAAATGCAAATATTCCCTTACTTTATCTATATTGAAACATAATACCTTCACCTAGCTTCTTACTTTTTCAGTGCTTGCTGACATTGTAATTGTATTTAAAAGTGCTTTTTTATTTTATTTTTTTTATTACTTAACAATGAATTGAGAGTGGTAATCCAAGCATTGGTATTATTAATATTTACATTTATGTCTAATCTGTTGTGGAAATATCCACAAAGAACCTCCAAAGACATCACCTTCACTCGTTCAATTATTCAGGGAAAACCTCAAAATTAGTCCTGGCAACTGCATGACACAAAGGGTCTGTCTTTAACAATTTTCATGTGCTTGTAGCTTTAAAATTACATTAGAAAACATTGTCAGTCTCAGAGTGAGATCTTGGTTTGTTCTTGGAATTTGAAATATTTTTGAAAAATATATTCAGCATAATGAGTAAAATATTATTAATTTCTAGCTATAGAAAGTCCTTTAGTCTTCTGATGTGTTATTTATTCCAGAATTTCATTTTAATTAGTAAGAGCCATGGAATGGGCACTGGGGAAAAAATGAGAACAGAGCAGCTATTAGGCTGTATATAGATCAGCACATAGACCTCAGCTGCTGGTAGATCACCTTTTCCAAAGAACTCAAAACCAATAACATCAGCAAGATCTACTGATTCTGACTCAGCATTGCTGCCTTAGTGGACAGCAGCAAGCAAAAATGCACACGATTTGATTTTGGTAAATAACGTGGTAATACAAATTGGAGATGACACGTTTTTACCTTTTTATCAACTCTTCCTTTTTATCAAACCAAGGATGTATTTCATTTAGTACCAATTGAGCTTGTGACTGTGAATACCTACGTAAAAATGGTAATGAACAGTTTTTTCCTGCACTACAGATGATTATCCTATGAATCTCTTTATTGTCTATTTTACTTAGTTTGGCAGAATCAGCTCTCAGAGCTTCAGCAAATAAAGTCTCAAACACTCTGATCAGGTAGACTTTAAGTAGCTGTGATTTGTGATATTCAGTTGCTAAATTCAGACATTTTATAATATATTGTCATTTTGTAGATTCGGGAATCCAAAGTGATACCAATAACTTAAGGAGTTCATTTTTTCACACAAGTGGAGATTTCATATCTGGAAGCTTTCATTATCCAAAGGCAATGAGATGAGGCTAGTTTAGAAGACTGCAGTCAAATTGGTTGAATTGCTGCTTTTGCCAGATTAAATTGAAATCTTTAGAGGTAAGGGAAGAAAGCTGGTTGAAGAGCAGCAAAAATAAAGAAAACGTGGCTATGTGATACTCCTGGGATGGTCACAGCACACTCTTCTCAATTGACATCTGTCACTGATGAGACTCCCTCAGAGGAAAGTTTGCAGCAGAGTGTTTACTTCATCAATATCATTAAGTTTTAGTAATGACTGGTGCTGAGAAGACAAAATACATAGACATCTAAAGCAATGCAATAGCAATAAAAAGAAAATTAGGAAAAATTCTTTTCATGTTATCAAATTAATTAATATCAAATAATAATTTCTGACCCATCCTTTTAATAGGATGGGTCAGAAATAAATTTACTTTTTCAATATTCATGTTTCCAGAAATACATGCATTTATGTCTCAGTTATATTTTATCATTTCATAGCATGATAAAAACAATCTAAAAAAGGAAATACGTATCATAAAAACAAAAGGAGATAATGTAGTTTTAAAATTCTGTATAAATATCCATGTTAACCCAGTCTGTTTAGAAGGGGTCTATTAATATGATCTCTATAAATTATGACATACATAAATATATGTGAAGTATTAATTTACCAAAGAGAAACAATTATTCCTGCCCATAATTTGTTTCTGGCTGAGACTGTACAATTCCACATCATTCAGACTTAATAATTATCTCCACAAAGATTAAAAAATGTGGACCTTTGTTTGCCATTAAAGATGTTACAAAAATATACCATGAATTTTTCCAATAAATGTTACAGTAGTGTAAAAGTGCCTCTAGTTTGGAAACTCTCCCATTTTTGTAATCAAAAATCACACTGACCTTTGTGGGGAGTGTGAACATGAATGGTTAGTTTATACGCAAGAAAATGTAAGAAATCTTGTCCCTCCCTCCTTCTTGCTATATTACAAAATTTTTTCTTTTCTTGCTTCCTAGGTTACAGTCTGGTCTGCAAAGAACTATTTTGCCCCTCTGTCCCTGATATGCAACCACACGTTTTGTAGGATTAAAATACATTTTATTTCCTTGTACCCTGAGAGTAAATAATTAAGTTACTTTCCACAATTTCTTGTCATCATCAATGAAATGTATTGCTCCCCAGTTTTTGTGTGGAACTTCTAAGTTGCATTTGCCATATTTTTATGTTTCCTTGAAATTATTGACAATTGAAACATGGAGATAACAAGAACAGATTTCATAAGAACCTTTCTTTCTTCCAGTGTGCAGGCATATATCTGTGCTATGGAAGGCATAATCCAGCTAAAAAATTCCCTGCTCAGCACTTAAATAAAGGTTTTTCTAAGGCAGAGTGTTACAGCCATTTAGTTACTCAATCTAATACTAGACAAAAGATCTGGAGAAAGAAAACCCCAAACACTTACAAAAAAATCTTCCTTTCATTAATATGCATGTTGCTCTCTAACCTCTATGTTTTTTTTCTTTTTTAGTGAGAGAAATCTAATTAGGTTAGTTAAATTCATATTATTTCAATATATTCTTATTTATTTGAAAAGTTCAATAAGACAAATACAGGGTGTGCATTTTCAATGGCTTATTTCTTCCCATATTTAAAACAAAACTCAGTGAAGATTAGGTTAGGCTTTAGATAATGGGATCAGCAAATTATCTATCAAAACAAATTCTCTTTCAGATGCTTCACAAAAGCCCTACTTAAAAGAATTACAAAGCTTTCTGTATCAAAGACTTAAAATAAAAAAAAAAACAAAAAAAACCAAACCAACAAACAGTCCAAACTGGATGCTTTGTACAGTAAGAAAACTTACAATTCAGAGTCTTCTGACTAGTTGTAGAAAAGATACTGATGATTCCTAAATTTTAAGGCAGGCAGAAGCTTTGGGATTAACTACTGCATGCCTTTTGAAATTTCCTGGCTATTGACACATCTTCAATTTATTTACAGAAGTGAGCTTACCAAAGAGGTATGATTTTGGACAAAGTCAGTAAAAGAGAATGCAAATGCTGGCAAGTTTCTCTCTTGTATCAAACCCAGCAAGCCTCACCAGGTCTCAGAAGTTCTGAACAGTGGATGATTCAAGCGAAAGGTTAAAAGGAGTATAAGTACAAAAAAGTTGCACTGCTCTTGGTATAGTCACTGAGTTGTTGGTGACCAGAAGCTAAGGACTTTTTGATCTTGAGATTGTTCTCTGGACATTTCCTTCTACTGATGTTTGAGAAACTTATCATACATTCATTTCTTAATACTTCTTCTAGCCCTATTATTGAGCTTTATCATTCCATGAAAACTGTGACTATATTGTATTTTATAATCAGACCTTCTCTTTAATTTCTTTTAAGCCTGTTCCCTAACAATTTTTCTATAAGGTAAACTTAGTTACAGTATTTGTGCTGTTTGAGATTTTACATAATCTTTTATACATTCCTCCTATCAGCCATCTTGTTTCCAAAGTGAAGAGTATTTTTAATCTCCATATTTCTGATCTAATTTATCTTCTACCTCTCAAATTGCCCTACTTCTGCTGCTTTTTTGTTTTAACAAGGATGATCAGAATTACATCCACAAGACACAGACTCACCAGACATATTGTCATAAGGACAATTTCTGTTCTTTATTACTTTCATAATACTTCCTAAATTCTATTTACCACTTTAACTGCCTCTGAACATTCAGCTGATGCTTTCAAAAATCTACTTATAATGACTACAAGATCTTTCAGAGCTCATTATTGTGCATCTATAGTAGAGTTATTGTGTTTCTCCCACCAAATGCATTATTTTGCATTCATTGGCATTGAATTTTATCTACCATTTCATTCCTATTTCCAGAGCTCATATCACAAGATATTCTTGCAGGTCTTCACACTCAGCTGTAGATTTTAACTCAATATTCTAAACATATCTTTTACTCACATCACTGACTCTGTCAAAGGACTCCAGCAGATTTGAGAAGCAAAAATCATGTTGCAAATCACATTCCCTTTACATAAAGTACATTGACTTTTTCCAGTGTATTATAGTTACTTCACTATCTAATAAGCCTATCTTTCTCACAGCATTTATTTATTGTCTCAGTTTTGAAATCAAGCACCTAGAAATATCTGGACACCTCTTGCTGCCCTTCAGAGAGGCTAATTTGACTGACAGATTGGTTACCATAGTCACTATTTCAGCAATTTGATATTTGAATTTCCTTAGTTCTCCTAGTTAAGAAGTTGTATTGATATCTTGCTACAAGGCATTGTATTGAACTATTCTGACATCTGACACTTTACTATGAGACCATTGCTCCCTCCTCCTTCTCATTCCTTTTGTAGTCATGAAAAAAAGAATTTAAATGTTATGCTATAGCCTTGTCTTTCTTAAGATCAGTCAGTATATTTCAGTTGTCTATTAAACTTTATTTGTGGTTGGATTCCTGATTCTGATATGTTTGAATAAAACTGGGAGTTTTTATTTTTATGCAACTAACAACTTGCTCCTTGAAATCTCTTTATTGCTAGAGGCTTATATTTAGAAAAATAAATTCCTATTAATGGATTAAAGTTTCTATGTTATTTTGTATTTTTCTTCTTCTAGGCTTTAATTTTTGTGATTTTTTTTTTCCTAAGACCTTCTTTTACTTTCCTGTTTTAGTAAAATAGGTGCCTTGCTTGATTGCTAATTTCCAATTTTAAGGGGAATTTTGATAAACAAAGTGCAGAATAATGTGTAGTGCTAAGTAGTCTTCACTCTGTCATTAGCATTTTACTCTTCTAGCTGCTCCTTCTCATACCTCTAGTTTCCAAACTGCAGCAGAACCTAATGCATCATGCATGGAGAAAAAGCCCAAAAGAATAGGAGTAGCACGTAGTGATACCTCCCTAGACTCTAAGCATTGTGTGTCTTGGATTTCCTAAGCAAAAATCTTCATATTTATCTTTTGATTTACTCCACATATTTGTCAAGTACATTTTTAACTCATGTATTGCCTCCTTTTCTATGCTTCAGACCCTCAGATAGCAGCTTCTACTTCCAAAGCATTTCATTAACAAGTATACAGATATAGATAACAAAACCTGTGTGTCTGCACAGATCTATCTTTTATGAACTGCATTTAAAAAAAAAAACAAACAGTGAGAGAAACATTCTGAAGTTTCTGCTAAGGCAATAAGGCTGGGTGATTTGTTAGGATTAGATTTCTATTTATTTATTTATTTGCATAATCCGGGGTAAATGATTTGCATTAAATGAAAGACGTCTGATCTAATGATTGCAGCATATTCAGTTGAGACTGCAGTGTACTCAGTACACATAGATGAACAGGGTTTAAGACCATGTAAAACTGAGATCGTTTAATAGGATTGCCACTGAAAGACCTCTTAACACATCTTTATTAATGTCAAAATATGTGATTATTTTGACCATTGCAATTTTGGGTCCATTAGGAATGTCACAGAAAGATTATGCTGATGAGGACTGCTTTTTAAGCTCTTGACTTCTCTCTGAGTCAGATCAGCAGGTTTTTGAGGCTAGCAACATTTAGTCTTTTGGTCACAGCAGATATTTTTTATGAGCAACTGAAGAAGGAAAAATGTTTTCAAATCCAGAAGTTTATGAGATTTGCTTTCCTTACTGCAATGATGTATGGGCTAAAAACCATTAATTTTTTCAGCTTTGAAAATCAGTTTTCTTAAATCTATGCCCTGGCACTGCCAGGCAGTTGAGGCAGCAGCCAAGAGTTGTGGCTTCCAGGGCTACACTGGGGAGGGGTACTCTTCCAGTGTCAGAGGTTTTGTGCACCCCTTTTCTGGGAAGAGAAGGTCAGAAGGAAAACCAGAAGGAATTCTGGAAATGTGTGTTATTCCTGCTTTGCATTAGGGTAGTTGGAGTTGTTTTGACCTCATTTGCTTCTTCCTCACCTTGGAGCATTTGGTTTGCAAACTGCCAAAGCTGAGTTATTAGTAGAGCATTAGAAACTCAGATTGTCTTCTTCACTTTTGAGTTTAAAATCATACATTCTGCTGCTGGGATTCAGCTTGCATCAGGAAATGATGGTGTGGAGTTTCATCACCAAAAGACAGTAAAAACAGTTCTTTGGAGCTTTAACAGAATATTTGAAATGTCTAAAGAACTTCTGTGGGGATCCACAGACAGAATTAGAGATCCTCTTGATTTATTAAAAAACTATGGACATTGATCTAATACCAATATCCAACTATGACGGACAAAGACTCTCTAACAGTTTAAAGTTAGAAAGTGTATGTTTATTACGACGCCGGGCAGCGTGCGGGATCGCTCCCAAAAACACACGCGCAATTTACAGATCATCACAGGGCCTTTTATCTTCAGGAGTATTGAATACACAAACTACAAATGCATATTCATAGCTCTGATACCTCCCATTCCCCGCTTTGTATGGTAATTAACCCAAAAAGCCATCAAGCATGCGTAGTTTGTTCTTTGAAATGGGTCGGTGGTCTTTTTAATGGGGTGGGGTCCCAAAATGATGAAGTAAGATTGTCTTCCTCAGCTCTGACTTTTTAACCTTTAGTGTTTGTGACAGCTAAATCCTGTTTTTCCCAGGACTGTTTGATTTATGATTGTATTGTGTTCATAGGGTCTATTGATTATTCAGGATGCAGAAGCCCTAGTTTGACAGTTCTCATGATTTATCAGTTCCTTATCAGTTCCTTCAGTCTGGCTTCTGTTAGCAAAAGGGAAGTCCTAGCTACATTATCTCAGCACTTTCTATTTTGACTACAGTCTTCAATGCCTCACTCTGAGAGCCAGGTTTAAATATTTTATCATCAGAGCTATCGTTTTATGTAAGGATGATGTGCTCAAAAACTATACAGACATTGTTTTAATGACAGCTTAAGCAAAAGATTGCTTTCATTCTTTTCATAATGTGACTGATCCCACATCTGGGATAAATTCAGCGCTTTTTCAAGAGAAATCCTCATAGTTGTTACTTAATTCCAGCAAAGGCAGAGTAAGAAGGTAGGCACTGCTACTAGGAGGCATCAGAAAGCACCAGATGGGGGAAGCATGGAGAGAGGAGGCTGGATTTCCACCTGTAAACTTAAAGTGGCTGAGTGAGCTTGATTATAATTTATATGAGAAGGGGGAGAATATTTATCTTTTTGGCAAAGCTTCTGGAATGATTCTCTTTTTGTGTTGACTTTGCACTTTTAGAAGACCTTCTTTGGACTTCTGGGGCTGTCTCTGAAACTGCAGGAAAAACAAAATCTCTCCAACAACATATTTTGTATTAGATAATCAAGGCTTTACATTATTCTGGCCACAATGTGCATTTCATCCACACATAGCCTGTGTGTGCAGAGAAAATCATTCCATGACACATGACCCTTTACTAGATTTATTTCAAATACTTATACAGTCAAAACCCATAGAAATCCATTGGTTCAATGCTCATTGGTCCCAAGTTGTGCATGTCTTAGTATTTGGTTTCCTGATGGTTATCGATCTCTTTGCCTTTGATGTTAATTAGGTTCTCATTCTTGGTTCTCTTATGTCTCCTTTTCCAGGCCAGGTGTCTCCAGCCATGCCAGGGGTGATGTTTGGAGCTGAAGGTTGTTATTGGTCATTACCTTTTGCGCATCTTCTGTGCTACTCCCAGTCTGTTGAGATCTGCCTTAAATGATGAAACGGTCCCTTGAAAAGGAACTTAAAATTCCTTTCCCCTGGGGCAAAGCTGAACAAAATCCCTGACAAAAGTTATATAAAAAAATTTTATACTGGGTATGTTTTCCAACAGGGCCTTGATGATTTCGTTTTGCATTGGTTGGTTTAGGGTTCTTTTTGCAGATCAAAATGCTTCCTTCAAGCTATTTGACTACTGCCAAGGGCCTCTGGTTTATTACTCTCCTTTGCAGTGGTTTCTGTTTAGTTCACTGAATGGTAGCCTTATTCCTGGCAGCTACTTTAAATCTGCATGACCAGAAAATTGGGAGGATAAGAGGGAGTGAAGAACCCCATGTGCTCTTTCAGAGGTAAAAATCTATTCAAGTTTTATAGATGTTTTAGGCATGAATGCATTTGAAATATAACTAATTCATCTATTAATATACTTCTGCAGCAAACCAAAAAGTGCTTATTTTCTACAAGCTATCAGAGCAGTTACTACTTGTAGTCTATTCTGCCTATTACAGAAAAAATGAACTACAAGTTTTTACAACTCTGCATTTAACATCTTTTACATTTTTCTTTTCATATTTTAAATGATAAAAAGTATTTAAATGAAAAATAAGTGTCTAAATAACTTCCATACAACGTTTTCTAGTTTAAACGAAAGAAGAAAAAAAAAAAAAACGAGAAAAACCCCACCACCCTGTTTTTAAACTACAGAGCCTGTTCTCAGGGAAGCTTGTGACATTTTATGATAAAGCCACCTGACCCTTGCATCAGTTCCTTTCATACAAGCACCACGTCTGTGATGCTGCACAAATTCCTAGAGGTCTGCTTTGGAAACAAAAACTCTGTCAGAGGAAGCACAGAAGAAATCATCTGTGCTTTTGCCCAGAACAATGCATTTGAACCCATAATATACCACATCCTGATGTCTGTTAGGTCCTCCTCATCATGACAAATCCCGTTTGGCCTCGGAAAAGAGCCTGATAATTTTTCTCTTTTGAACCTAAGCATAATAGGTGCCTAAATATCTATTAAGTACCTATTATGTACCCATTAGGTAGAATAATGGCCTATCTGAATATGGCCTTAATTGCTTCTGTGTAAATGTTCCAGAAATTTGTGTGCTAACAACAGCAAAGACTTCCACTGCTGAAACAAAACCTATGAGCAAAGTCACAGCTTCTTGATAATGGGCCATTATCCATTAACTGTACTCACATAAAAAGACATCTCTTTTGTAAAATGACCTTACAATGGGACTGCAGCTGAGAGATGGTATTTCCTCTAACAACTGTTGTCTAATCAAACAGAGGCAGTAATATGCAAAGGCCAGAAGGGCAGCATAGAAATTATTCTGAAGGTCCAAAAGGTGAGTCGGGTGCCTGGAAGATGCCTGTAAAATAGAGTAGGGAAAGCTGATGGGATTCTTTAGGCAGGGAAACCTGCAGGAATTGCTCAAGGCAAAGTAAGAGCCTCCCAAGAAAACACAGTCTGAAAAAATCCTGAAGAGGAAATTGAGAAAAGAGTAGCTGTAACATAGGGAACTTCAGGCCTTTTTCCTGCAATAGGGACTACATATTGTCATTCCTCTGTGTTTTCTTATAACTTGCCTTCTTAAGAAAAAGACAAACAAGAGCAAAATGAAGCCTTTTCACTATATACGAAGGAAATGCATTTTCTTTTTATGTGATCAACCCTTTTCAAGTCTGCATCCATCAAGCCCTGTCTTTACAGTATCCAAATTCACTTGCAATATTTTGCATGCAGAAGCTGAACTCTTATTTCTGTACCGACAGAAGAAAGGCAGTCAGAAGACCCCAAACAGGAGCTGAAGGTAAAAGCCAAGGAAACAGAGCATATATTTTGCATGTTTTCTCCTACACAAAGATGCTGCAGCCTTTCTGTATGAGTCTGACACGTACTGTTGGTAAAATAGCTCCAAGGAGGTTTCATTTCTCATCTCAGTTTTATTCTCTCAGTGATATGGGGGACCAAAGAAATAGTGCTACTATACATGAGGAAATGAGGAGATATCACAAGTCCTGTGATATAGTATTCCATGGAGTCTTCATGCATTTCTATTGTTTGGAGTGAACAGAAAGCCATAAGGACATTTGGATGAGATAAAAAGCATTCTGAAATTTCTTGTGTTCAGGTGCTAAGGAGTTCTCTGTATCATCATACATGTATTCTCAAGTAGTTTCCTTATCATGGCAAATCCCAGTGTTATATCTTTGCTAGGAAATTGATTGTTTTCATTTTTCACCTAGGGACTCCAAACAACAAGAACTAATTAAGCATAAGAGTGAAGTGAGACTGACAAGCAGAACAATTTCTTTTTTGTTTCTGACCATTATCTAATGTGATTGTTTTCTCTTACTGAAAAAAAATTAAATAATCTTTAATTAAAAATGCCACCATTTGAATGATTCTTGATGACAGTGAGGTTAAAGAACATAATTTCTGGCAGCTTTAATCAGAAGGCCACGAGATCATCTTACATGAATAATACAGTCAAAATAACAGACTATGTGCTAGTAATAATGATTTAATGTTTGACATTTGTCTGCTTAATTTTGTTTGTGTTTATGCAGAAAGAACTACTTCATCTTTTGCTGACAGCATAAATAAATGCATCGACTTCCAGCTCTTGTCCACATGGTAGCTGCAGTATAATGGAGCCATTACTGCATCACACTGCTGCTGCCCAGCTCCTGGCATGCAGATGAATCTATTCCCCAGGTGATTCATCACATTATAAAGTTTGTTTGTTCTCTGGTCCATGAGCAACACACTGTAATAAAATCTGGCTATAGTTGTCAAAGAAGTTGAAGAGTTCTGTTTTATATCACCCTTAGGCTAGCTAAGTTACAGTGAGCATCAGTAAGAATGCAGAGTTACCTAATCATCTGAGGGATAAAACAAAAATTCCTAAAGTACTCATATGGTTTTCTGAGATTTTTGATTCAAACATTATTATGTAAAAAGCTAAAACTGAAGTTAAAAAAAAAAATCCTTTCTACAGGTAAAAAAATTATTCTATTTTGTTAATTTAGGACCACTGACTTGCACAGCAGTGCATAAGGAACACACACGGGAGCTTTTCTCTTGACAACATTCCCCTAAGAGGTGAGGAATGACCAGGCAGGGTAGGTAAAGGATGTATTCTATTCAGCCATCACTTCTGGGATTTTTTTTTTTTTTACTAGGGGAATAAAGTCTAGAAAAATACCAAGATATTAATGCACATATTTTCATAATTGGGATCTCTTATATTAATTTAATCCAGCTGAGGAAAATTTGCATTAATTTTATTTTAAGTTTCCATTCTTATTAAAAAAAAAAAATAATTGTATACCTGCCTGTATTCTAGCACATCTTACTCCTGACCTTAAACATAAACAGCTGCAAAACTGAATTATTTTCTTTATTCAATAGCTCATCTAATGAAGATCTGTACTGAAAATTAATTATACAGAACTGAATGCAGCACGGATATAAAATAATCTATTAATTTATAAAGCTTGTTATCTTTAAGGAATTTTTATCAAAGTTATGAGAAGCCAGACTTACATTTGATCATTATCTTGTCTTTCTACAAATGTACTACTGTATTTTGAGATAAAAACTGGTATAGATCCTTTCTAAACAGATTTTATAGGTTCTTTTTTTTCTCTCATATGTACTGCTATAGCTCAGACTAAATGAATGATGGGTGAAGCTGGTGAGTTGCAAGGAGTTCAAGACAAATTTAAAAAATTGTTTAAGTCCAATTTCTATCAGGCATTTCAAACCCAGATCCTAGGATGGGTAATGCTGTGAAAGACTGGTCAGAGACTGAGTAATGGAAATGGAAGCTGAGGGAAGATCTTGAACACAGCAGCAGTGAATACATCAGTTTGCATCAATAGGGAAAAAAAAAAAATAAAAATCAGAATACCACAAACTAAAGAGAGAGGAGAGGCTTAAGAGTGCCTTTTGGAAAGGAGATTTAGGAACTCTAAGCAGACCAACTGTCCTAAGCCCTCTGTGTTCAGGAAAACAAATCATATCCATCAGCTGATGGTAATGACAATAATGGGTAAAAATAATCTGAAACGCAAGCAATTCCATCATCTTATTTATTTGATATCAGCAAGTATTTTTTCATTATTTGGGAAAGAGGTCCTAAGGCTTTGGAACTCAGAATCACAGATTATCTCAGAGAGCTGTTTTGTTGGTTTTTTTCCCCCCACACGCAAAACTTTATCAGAAAAAACAACTTTGAGCCCTGCAAGCCACTCAACCTCCTAGGAAGACCAAGGTGGCTAGCACTTCCCACTTCCAAAAACCACACAGCTTCTGCTCATTCTGCCGGCTTGCCATTCCTCTGGGCAGTGCTGCAGGACAGTGAGGACACATCCAGCACTGCCACTGCTGCTAGGGCTTCCCAGGCTGGGGAATGTCTTCTGCAGCCAACTGTTTTGGGAGCTGGAAGAGTATGAATAGGGAACATCACCTACAGGTGAAGGAAGAGGCAACATTAATTGTTAACACGATGGGTTAGGAAGTGTTTGCCTCACTGGCCAGCATGGAGCTGGAGTGGCAGGTTTGGGAGAGTGCAGCTGGATCTTGGCACAGATCCAGCCAGCCCTGGTTGTGTGAGGAGGAGATGGAGACTGGGAGATATTTTTCTTGAATAAAAGGGAAGGTTTCCATAGAAACATCTCTTTTATTTTAAACAAATTTAAAAGAGAAATTTAGCAAACTATAAAATCAAGTTTCCAGAGCCCAATTTAAGCTATTCCTTATTGATTGCAATACAAATGAACATAAAAGCCTGCAGCGTGGAACTGACAGCGAGAGACAGGCTTCTGCCAACTCCCTTGTTCCTTCCAGCAGTGCATAACCTCTATTAGTCGATAGTGGCAGTGGCACACACTTTCTAGCACCCTCCATTTTATAAAAGGAGCTTTCTTTAGAGCATCTCATCTAAAGGCTCTTTGTTCATTAATGAAAACGCATTTCTTTGACTTAACATGCAATGCAGGCATTGCCCTTATTCTGAACATCTCTGAGTTTAAATTCAGTTATTTACAAACAAGCAGAGCAGATGCAAAGTGGCCATTTCACTGCTACACTACATCTCCTGGAATACCAAAATGCAGCACTGAGGGTCTATGCCCCTCTAACCACCTGGAGGTATGGGACACTTAGCAAGTGTCTGCTGCAGTGGCGAGAGTATCCAGAGGAAGCAATTAAATAAGCATCTTGGACTGAGCCACACATATGGCTTATTGCAACAAAAGCATACTAAAATATCCCTTTGACAATCGTTAAGTTTTGCACATGCCATTTTAAAGCCAGACCCAATTGCCCTCCCCCTCACAGTTCTTTCAGCAACTTATTTAATATTCAACATACAGTACAAATGGAGCCCTTTGAAATATCCTTATTTTCTTAATACAGTGTCAGGCTTTTAATCGATGTTTACTGCAATGAAAATGGTACAACTTTTTTGGTCAGGTATAACTACAAAACTTTCCATGTTATTTTAGAGAGGCCTTATATGCTGGCAGGGCCTTGTGAACTCCAGTAAATGCATTGCTGCCATTCCACACCACACCATTCAACTCTGTCATGAATGAGCGGTTTGGCTGCTTGAAGAAACATTGTAAAAAGTATTGGTGGAAAACAGGGTTTCACATGAATTTGTGAAAACGTGACTTTACAGAGTTTGATGGCAAGGTCCAGTCTATTATGTATGACCCAGATCAAAGCATAAAAAAGGATGATCAACTTAGAAGCAATTTGGAATGATTTACATGGAAGCTGAGAATGCAAAAGGGGATAAGGGTGCAAAAGGGGATAAGGTTACAAAAGGGTTTAGCAGCACTTAATCATTGAGTACCATTTACAAAGCAATTTGATAGGGTTCACTACAATTATAACAATGACAACTACAGATTTGAGACAGTAACATTCAAATCATAATCAAATCACACTCATACAGTTAAAGCAATATGCACACTTTTTTTTTTTTTTTTTTTTTTTTTTTTTTTTTTTTTTTGCGCAAAGGTACCTATTAAAAATTCCCCCTCAGGTTCAATTAAATACTCATGTGAAAGTCCTTTGCATTTCTCAGCAGATTGTCAGATCAAGGAGCATGAAGATGTGGTGGGGGTAGCAGCCCAGGCTCATCTTCAGAGACAGTTTGTTGAATACTGCAAACTGAGGGTTTGTGAGCTCCAAGAGATATATCCCACTCAGAGGGAGGTGCTCATTCAGCCTGCTGCAGTCCAGGATAGTCCAGGATAGCCTCTCTCCTGTTTATAGGGTCACAAGGTGATTAACTCTGGTCCTCAGTAAGTTTCCATCCTGGCCATAACCCAAGTAGTTAATAACTACTGCACTTCTTTTTCCCAAAGTGCAGTGACAATGATAGGGGTTCCTCTCAAACTGCAATTCCCAATAGTGCCACTCTGTTCGGGCTATGATTCAGGAAAATGGTTTACCAGAGCTACAAATGATAGCTGCTTATTCTCTGTTTCCCACCTAGGTTGGACAACTGATATTTCTGATTGTTACCACCTTTAGCATGCAAGCTCCTGGTACATCAGGAAATGCCTCTCAGACCAAATAGTATGGTCGAGGGATTATTTTCTGCTCAGTTGCTTTGGCTAAGGCTTATCAGGGAGCTTCTGAAATCACAGAGGAGGCCTGAGGATGAAGTGGGATTCAGATGCAGCACCACAAAGGCAACGCTGTCTTTATCAGCATCATATGAAAATGGTTAAGTTTTCATTAAAGACATGATGGACTACTCCATTTGGCATGGCAGTCATGATCACACAATCCTCCAGTGACCTAGTAAAAAGGTAGTTCTGCATTTTTTTAAATTTTTTTTTCCCAAAGGAAAATAAAATAAAATAAAAATTACTCCATAAAAGAGGGGCTGCTTTTGATCCTGGAATGACACAAATATTGGAGGTTAGCACATTTTCCCCTATTGCACATTTTCTCCCATATACAGGAGCTGCTTTGCACTGGCTCTGACAAAAGAGGAGTCCAAATTTGCGTCTTCATGAGTGACACAGCATGCAGTTGGCTGAAAGGGCAGATGGCACAACCTCTCAGCTGCAGAGAGGGAATGAAGGATGGGATTGCCTGTACAGCCAGTTCTTTGTAATTTGGCATTGCTATGCTTCTGCTGCTCTCTTCCCTTCATCTTGTGAAAGGACCCTGAAAATTGGAAATATTCCCACTTTTTGCAAGGATAAAACAAGATACTGGTCAGAACATTTCTTTTTCTTTCACTTAATTGTAAAACTGGATTTCTACCCTAGGTTGCTGCCAGGTTTCTGATGTGTGAATAGCTGGAAATAATTAAAAGATGAGGTAGCAACAGTGTAAAGGGGATTCTGGTGGTACATGCTACTTGCATTCAGGAGGAATCACCTTACCCGTGTATCATGAAAACAGACAAATAGATTTAACATCTCTGAAAAGAGCACTGCAATTCGATCTGCCGTTATTATACTTTTTGTCCTGTGTGAGCTTAAATCTTGATTCCAAGTTATAAAAGATAGAACAGGTTGGAAATCACATATGCTGACTCATTGTGAATTGTTATGAGTAACTTAATAGCTTAGTCATCAAACACAGAGGTACATTTGCAAAAGTATTGAAATCTGTGAAGAGGAATGAAGTGCAACAGAGCATAAATAAAATGCTCTTGTGTTTTTCTGAGATGAAGGTTTTGATTTTCTGATATCTGACAATTGTAAGAAAAGTACTGCCTCAAATATTGAAAAATACTAGTGATACAAAATAATCTTTTTTATTTTATTTCCACCTAGAAATGAGAAAAGACACCTTGAAAAATAAATGTTCTCCAACATTTCAGTTACATCTCACATAATAACAATTGAAACCTATTGAAAGAGGTAAGCAAAAAAGTAAAAATTATAATAATCACAATTTCAATATATTTAGACATTTGTTTTAAAGTTAGTAGAGTCAGTAGAGTCAGGAGGATGGGGACATATAGTTATGAGCAAAGATCGTGTTTTCATTATCAGTTTGTGCCCAGGACTCCTGGCTATGTGTGGGATAATGTGTTCATAGGCATTGCCTCAGAAGAAATATGCATACTTACACATAAAAATAACTTTTTTCTACATTTTTGCTCCATCTGTAGTTGCATGAAAAAAAGATTATCAAATGATCTTCATATTTGATGATTAACATTTATTTTCAACTGGACTTACCAAACAGTATTTTCTACTGGTGCAAACAGGAAAATCGATATGTTAGGCCACTCAGGCACTGCTGGCTGGACACTGGGTGGGAAGCAGACAAAAGGCAGGCTGGATGCTGCTCTTACAGCCACCTAAGAAGGTCAGTGTTTCAGAGCAAACTAGCTACAACCACTGACTCCCATGACACAAACACTTAAAGTGTTTCCATCTAGTCTTTCAGATGGAGGAACTCATGAAGGTGCTATGTATTTGTGTTATATAAATATCAAAGAGGATTATTTCATATTTGTTCATAACACTTTTCAATATATAGACTTGCATAAAGTCAGAGAATATTTCAGAACATATATGTATTACTTTTACTATTATTAGTTTATTCAGTTGTTCTTAAAAAATTAAAAAGTATATTCCTTGGATTTGGAGCACTAAATTTAAATCAGATCTGATGAAAAGAAGTAGAAAAAGAAATAAAAAAAAAATAAAAAAAGGAAAAATGATAGAGCAGGATGTAAAAACCTCTAAGCAGGTCATTAGAGTACATAGTTTAGACAAATGCATGTTTTGCATTGTGTTTTCTTTAGTGGTTGTGGGTTTTTTTAAGTTTTGCTCTCTAGCACAAAACTTTACTTTGGAAATGTCTCACTATTTTGTTTCCTGCAACTCCTAACCCCTGCCAATATTCCTCATACAAGGTAGGATTAATCCCTTTGGAAAATAAGTGATAAAAAGTAGGCTAGGATTATGGAAAAATATTAGCAGTACTATAGAAGTTAGTACCACAGTTACTACTCTGTTATTTCTGGATTTAACTTTCCATATCAAGCTTTGCGCTGATTTCTTTTAAAAATGGATGACTACTATGATCAATCTTTGCTGTCAGAGATAACCCCATGCACACACTCTATATATTAGGACCTGAATGAATGACTCATAAAAATCAGATAAAAAAGAACAGATGCTAATAATTTATTTAAATAGAGCCTTCTTGAAAAGGTTAACTTGTCACATTGCATCTTCAGTCATAAACCCCCTATTTTTATAATCAGCAATATTGACAATCTGCTTTCCTTTTATTGGATGGGAAAGAACACACAATAAGTATTAAAAATAGCCTAAAAATGGACTCTTTCTCCATTTGTGGAAAATGGTGTCTTGGCAATTATGGTAAAAGTTGTTACCATGTACAAAGGTGCTGTAATTAAGCTCTTTCTGCCACCTCAAAATCCTTTATTTCCACCTCTTAGTTCAACCCATTTAAATTATGTGTCGCTAAAACTACTCTGTGCTGTGAAAAAAATTCAGACTTATTAGAGTTGCTACACATGAAGTTCTCTTGAACTGTCCCAGGATCTTATTTACATTTAGTTTATCTTTTGATCATTAAGGCTTTATATCATTTAAGTACAAAAAGGGGGAAAGTCTGAAATAAACTGTTACTCAATCCTAACTTGTGTCACTTTGCTGGGAGAGCATCCTGTCCTCTGCAATTAGATGTTTGGTACTAGTAGATGGTAATGTTCAGTTTTGCAGCTGCTATGTGCTGATTAGTCCAGAGGTATGTGCCACATACCTTTCTCAGCAGTTGTCAATAGTCATTTATAGGGACTGGGTTTGAGGAAACAGACCCTGCAGTGAACTAAAAAAACCCAAAAAACACCATAGAACAACTCAGCCATTTTCTGTTGCAGGTTTACTAAACATTAAGTAGTGATGAAGATGGGTATGGCAGCCTTCATCTGTCTTAAGGTGTTCAAGAAATTCTCAGTGTGTGGATGAGCTTGGGAGGAATGGTGAGACTGCAGAGCATTTCCTCATGAAACTTAAGAGTAATGCCTCACAGAGATTAAGCAAAATGGCTTCTTTCCAGACTTTATTTCTTAGAACAAAAAGTATCTCCCTCCAGCACCAGGACTTGATTATGTCCTCAGATATGCACAGCCCTGAAAAGAGGAATAATTTATGCATTGAAAGGGCTGGCTGCAGCCTCCATGATGAACTGTTGTTCCTTAGAGATACTGTCTTCCAAGAAGTGGTACATTGTGCCAGTTATGCATGGCTGCTTCTGCACTTAAATATTTCCCTAAATGCAGGATAAGTTTGACCAGATGTAATGTTGTGTTTCTACATTTATTTTTTAACACTGTCTTAGATGAATACAACACTTTTTGTTGTTGCTGTTGTGTGTCTTATTTTGTAGTTGAAGAGGTAAAAAATATCCAAGATTTCTGGATGCAGTTCTCTGACTACACCATTTGAACAAACCCTAAATTAAGGCACTAAGTTTCAGTGGTATGCTGGAATATACATCCAGTAGTAACTCTGACCAATAACTTAACATATTTAAAAAATAAATTGTCCTAGTAGTTTTTGTATTGCCTCAAAAGGCATATATGGGAACTCCAGGCTGTGTTTGCCCACTGACAGGACTACAGGATATGGCCAGCTACATTCAGTCCAGCTAAAGAGATTTTTTTTTTTTTTTTTTTTTTTTTTTGTAATAAGAAACAGAACCAGACTCATACATTCCCTAATACAATTGACATGCTATTGTTTACAAGCTGTATTGCCCCTTGAAAGTATTAAAATAGATATAATTGCATGTATGTGTATAAAGATTACAAGAAGAATGTAATATATGAACGTAGTAATTATAGCAATATAATATAAAAATTGTGTAGCAAGAAGTTATCTGAGAACTGCACCTAACCTAATACCTAATGGGATTTGTCTTATAATTGACACACATTTTAACTGAATTAGTCAAAAGTTGCAAGATGAGCTCACCCCTAACTAGACAGCACAGAATCCAATGAGGAGATAAAGGTAACTGCAAAAAAAAGGGGTTTTGTCAGGTTGTTTCCTGTTACATACTAGAAGATCAGTAAGGGCCATGTTTGACTGAGTAGGTCTGCTCTCATGTCTGATAGCTGCATATTTATGCATAAAGCTTCTTACTGTTTCCCTGCAGATTTCTGGATACCCACTAAAGTACACTGACTTCACTCTGCAGTTGTCCTTTTAGTGAAGACATTATCACAGTCTTTGTTCTCTCCTGTTTCAAGTTGTTTGCTTTTACCAATATGGGGGAGGATCTATTTAAGACTTCAATTAATGCAGTTTGAAGTTGGTCATTACGTTCAAAGGTTGCTAATGAGGCTCAGAGAGATGTCTGTGCACACATATAAACATGCAGCATCTCAAAATTAACAAATCCCTTACCCTCAGAAATCTGATAACAAATATGTACAGATTGCCAACACACAGCACCTGAGTCTTTCTTGGTATCACTCTGAAATAGCTCTAGTTAACATCATGACACTGTTATGTTTACATTCAGAGCTGCAAAGCAACATGATTTTGTGAAAGTATACTCCTCACTCAGAAATATTATTAATATTTGTGTAATAAATATTAATGTATACATGTATCTTTGCATGGCCCTTTTCAGATATTAAAAAGAAAAGGTCTCTGTCCTCAAGAGCTTACAGTCCAAATATCATTGTTGTAAAAAGAACTTGCCTCCTGATGAAACTGAGCCTTCTCTGAAACTATTTCTTTCCTACAGAAATGTCCAGCTTCTAGAAGCAGTGCTCTGGAATACCAATGTTTTTTCTTACATGAAGTGGGATTTTTTTTCTGATTCACAACATTTTTTTTTTTTTTATTATAGCTAAAGGTTTAGAGATTTTCAACCTAATTACATATTTGCATATTTACTAATTAAAGTGCCCACTTTGCTTGCTAGAGGTCAGTGAATAATTTTGCTAGGAAGTTCAGCTTTTCAGGAATCTGTATTCATTAAAAACATGCACATGGATTATACATTATTAGAATATCTGAAATTATCTGAGGTGCAGAAATATTGCCCTTTGTTGTTCTGGAAGTGTGAACATTCTTTTTTGAATACCCAAACTGTTGTGCTACTATTTGGATTACTTTGTGATAATAGTTTGCAGACTCGTTAATTCATAAATTTACACAGATGGATAAACATAAATTCCTTCATCTAACAATTGTGGAAATGGATGCAATAAGGAACATGAGTTATTGAATTGTATAAGGTCACAGAGCAGGTCATCGGCAGAGCAAAAGCAGTTCTAACTATCCCTCGGTTGGATTATTCTATGCATAAATTTGATCTCTTGGAGCAATTTGGTAGAAAACGCACCTTTTCATGAAAAAGAATACCTTATTTCTGTCCTTAGTAAAAAAAAAAATAATCTCATTGTCATCATCTTACATTTTTTTCTGAACATCATATTGCTTATTATGTGTTAATTTAATTGGCAAACTAGGAATTATAAGAATTGTTCCAAGTACTATCTTTCCTGTACGATTTCTAATGCATCAGGGAACTGTAAGTATGATAGACAGTATTTGAATATCAACTCCTAGGAGTGAACATAATCTAAAATAGTCATATTAAAAAGTTAAGGTCCCCTGTATCAGCTTATAAAAAGGCCTTATACTGGAGTCTTCACATGCGACTTTGTTTAACATGTGAAGTTAGTGGAGATTTTGGAAAATGAGAAAGAAACAGCACAGGGATGGAGAAAAGGGGGAAGAGTTATTTGGACTGGGTGGAATGGTGAGAAAGGCAAGCACAAAAGTTTTGGGAAGGAAAACCTAGCCTTTCCCAGCCTAATTCAAGTCAAACTATTTAATCTCCTAAGGCTTTTTCTTATTAATTCAGTCTCTAAATATTGCATTTATTCCTCCATCTTTCCTATTTACCTTCAGATTTCATTCATACATTTCAAAGATCTGTAAAGTGTTCCAGGATGATGAAGAATGGTGGCCTTTAAAAAGTTATATAACCCTCAAGTTACAGAGCAACGTTCTGTATAATGCTGCCACTATATTCATTTGTGTCCATGATCATCATAATTCCAATTCAAAGCAAACTCAGACCATCAATCACAATGTATCTTTAAATATATCATTTTTTTCGCTCAGTGTAAAAGTATTCCTGCATGGAGTGAATGGAAGAATGGGATGAGTCTTAGACCTTTTTGTTACCAACACATTTATTTGCTCACATGATAATGCTAAACATAACAGCTAATGGGAAACATTTATTTGATCTCTGCTCTGTTTTACTTATTCTAGTATTGGAGTTCTTTATTCGTATCTCTCTTAAGCCCCAGGGCACAGCAATGCTTTACAGGCCCTTCTGCAGCCTTTGCTAGGCCAAAGAAAGTTATTCCTTCTGGCTTGAGATGGATTCTGAAGCATGGAAGAGAGTTTGGTACCTTCAGCCCAATTGTTTTATGTTACTCCAAATACTCTTCCCGAGAGACAACTATAATGTAACATACATATACCTGTGTTAGGCTGACATTCACTATTAAAAAATAAAAACAATTATATTGTGCAGTAGCTTAAAAAAGAATTTTCAGGTATACAGATTTCCCTTCTAACTCGGGAAAAATTTAGTCATTATGTTTAAGAACTAAATATTACCACTCATGTGTTCTCGTATTTGATGCTGAATCTATATCCCTAGCCTGAAATGATGTGTTTATGGGTTTAGGAGTTTGGGTGGGTTTTGGTTTCTTTAAAACGTAAAATACCTACCAAATGTATCAAAAGATTTGTGTTAGGTTTTGAATTAGTCTTCCATTCTTACTAACAGTACATTAGGAAAATTGTCCTCTCTGCTTTAAAAGCATGAGAAATGAGAAAGACCAACACCTGTGGTTTCACTATGATAGATTACATCATTTTCCATGGTTTCATAATGATTTACAACTTTTTGTTTTCATATGCATATGTGTAACTCTGGCTTTAGTTCAATTGTATTTGTATTAAATTACTGAGTATGTGGTCCCAGATTCAGTCATCTAAGGAACTCTGGTGCAGTCAGAAGGGAACAGTCACTCCCCAGGATGATTCACACTTTTTCCAAAGAAGTGGTGTTTATCTTCCTGTACGGGCTATCTGAGAGTGTAAAGGAACCAAGTAAGTTATCCATACCTAGAGAAGACAAACCCACTCAAGATGATCTTCTAGGTGACTCTGTCTTGGAAAATCCTCTATTTGAGCAAAAGTGTATCCCAAAGACAAGACAGACATGCTGATGAGAAGACAAAGCACTCTGTGCAACGTTGTTTGGGATATCATGGTGCTCATCTCTCCATCTCTGGAAAGAGAAAGAAATCACAATAGCTATCTAGTACTGAAACTGCTGTGCCTGTTTAAAAAAGCAGGAGTCCTTGCTAAAAAAGCTATACCTTCTTACTGCTCTCTGCACAGATTTGAACTGCACTTGTTCAGTGTTTAGATGTTCCACAGGGGAAGTTGGCTGCAATCTCTACATTAGCTTGCTAATACCTTATGATTATAAAAATGCTTTTGCATATTTAGGAAAATATGCTCCCCTGTTGTTTGCATGCAGTCTTAAATGACTGGAAAATTTAATTCTTTTAAGTTCAGGAGGCAACTTTTCCTTATTGGGTAAAATGCTGCTCTGATCTGAGTGACCGCTGTGAAGTCCTCCATATGTTCTCTATCCTGCTCTTGTAATTCAGAATCTGCTCTGCAAAAAAAATGTACAACACAAATCAGGAGAAAGCAAGTCTTTCTAGCCTAATTAAAAGGAAGAAAAAAACCCAGTCTAGAAGACTAACACCAAAAAATAACCTACGCTTAACCTTAACCTAAGTCTAGCACTTCAAAGTTAAGAACTCAGTTTTAAGGATGCTTATTCTTCAAGGATTCTCCTGCCATACAGCCTTTAATTATACTCAGATAACACAATCTTAAATTATATTGGATTTATAATATTTAATTATGCTTATCAGGAAAGCTTTCCAACCAGGAAGGCTGCGGGGGGGCAGGAAAGACATAGAACTAGGAGGTGAATAACATTTTCACAGTGACTTATTAGCAAGGAAAAAACCTCAAAACTAGAAAAATTATCAGATGAATGCAGGAATAGAAGTCAAATAGTAGCCAAGGTAGCTGGATTTACACAAAATAACATAATTCCCTCACTGGTCTACCAATTGTTGACCTGCTGAATCAAGGGTCAAAGTCACTGCTTGGAGAGTTTGCAGACTGCTGCTTTCTTAGAGTTTTTTATTTCCAGACACTCATCTGAACCAGGTTCAGGCATCATTTTCAGACCTCAGGTTCTGATTTGTTTAAAGATTTTCTGGTTCCTTTTTGGAATTAGCCTTTTGGCTTGGTTTCAGTTTTTTCCCCATATTAAGTTTGCAAAATTTTGTGTTGACACTTACGCTGAACACAGTTGTTAACAGTGTTGAATGAAACAGAAAGCATTCTTTAATGAAAATAATAATTCAAAATAATAATAATGAAAAAAATAGTTGTGCAACAACTAAGACATAGGGCCATGATTGAATAAGGAGGATGAAAATGCCAGCTCTGTCTTATGAATTAGAGTCCTGCCATGAGAAAAGAAATGCCTTACAGATGATACACAAGATAAAAACCTAAAATATCTGAAGGAAATAGAAGTTAGGTATTAATGAAGTTTGGCATGCCTGCCTTAGCAACAATAACCCCAAACTTTTAAAGTCACTTGTTAGGCTATAGTAACTATGAGGAGTGAAACATATTTTAAAGGGACTGTCAAAATCAATTTCTTTTGTCTTGTTTACTAAGGAAGTTAGGCTTACATGAGTGCCCTGTCAAATTTCTTTGTCTCTTCCCTGAACTCTTGACTGACATCAGCCAAATTCAGCAGAGGATTCTCAAATGTATCACATTGCTGCAGGTTTTGTGCCAATATCAAAACAAATTTAGGAGTACCAGACCCAAGAAATTCCATAGTGTAAGAACAACAAGTCAGCAGAAGATCAAGGTGCTGCAGGTCTTTGGTCTTCTGTGTTTATAAAGTTGCATTTTGTGCAGCTACTTGTTGATCTATTAAGTGCCATGTGAACAGGCATGGATTTAGAGAGAGGCTCAGGAGTCTTCTATTTCTCCAGTGGCACCAGCTAGGGCACCAAGGTGCTCTCATGATGTGTCCCCTGGCTGGTTTCACACACTGCGGCAGTCCTTTCCTCTACCTATCCTGCTTATTGACACATTTTGAGAGACTTTGAAGCTTCTTCTGAGAGATATCTTTCTCCAGCATGGTCTCTTACAGAGGTCTCTCCAGGTTTCTTATTTGGGAGGTAGGTGGATACAGTGGTATTTTTCTTTTAGGTAAAAACCCTCTTAAATTTATATAGGTCCTACAGCGGCTTTAGCGTCTACTTTGGCAATCTTTTAATTTGGACATGAGCATTTTGGTTTACATGGGAATGCCAGACCAAGTGTTCAATTTTACAAATTGCAATTCTAGATTAATGATAATAATGATATTTACAATGCATTCACAATGAACCTGGAAGTCATGTACAGTCTGTGCAAAGAGGGGAAATGTCATTCCCCTGCACCTGCCTCGCATCTGTAGTTGTCCAGAAAATGAGGGCTATATCCAGTCTTCAGAAACAGCTATCACTGGCCATCACCCAGGGCTTAAGCTTATACTAACCTCAAAGTGGTGGAAGCTGCAAACAAATCTATATGGAACTGGAAACAGAGTGCACACTTTGAGCTATTAGGTCTGTATACTTAAGTCGAATAATCAGGAGTATTAATCCTATTTAAAGCAGTATACAAAGCAGTGGATAGTACTGAATTGGCCATTAATGGAGTTCACAAATAAGGTCCCCAAAAGACTGATAACATGAAGCCAAAAATCACAAAAATCTTCTCCAAAACTGCAAGTGACAGATTTACGAAAAAAGACTGTGATAAAATCTTGGCGGGGAGGAATATGAATTTTTAAATTTAATTTTGGTTCTCTTTGGAGTGATCTGAGAACTAGAAGACAGTGAATCCTTTGGAAAAAGGGATCAGTAAAAGTAACATCCTGAGAGAGTCTCAGACTTAATCCACGTGCCATCAGAAAGGCTGCTCGATGACAGCTGCCCGTCAATGATACACTCAACAGCTGCACAAAACCGTCCACTGCAAGCCAAAGATTGAGAAGTTCCACGCCACCTTGTTAATTTAGACGCACCTGCAGATATAAATATACACCTATTCATTTTTATAAGGAATGGTACCTAAGTATCATACAAAGCAGTTACAAAACAGATGCACAGCAGTACTGGTTTTTAAACTGGCCGCTGCGTGTGCTGTTCAAACCCCGCGGGGAGCAGAGAGGAGCCCTGGGGCTGGTGTGGCAGCGCCGGGGGCGGAGGGGCCGCGGGGAGGTGGGAGGGCGGCGCTGGGAGCCGGGGCTGCTCCGGAGGAAACGCCGCTGCTGCTCCAGAGCTGGAGAAATTCCCCCCGCGAGAGCCGACGGGAGGGAAGTCAGTCACCTGGCGGAGAAGGACAGTAAAACAGGGACGGAGAGGGAAATCTCTGCCTCTCTCTGCCTTCTCTTCTGCAAGAGATCCACCTCCTGTTTTCCTCCTAACTCTTCCAGCATAACCTTCAAAGAAGACCATACCCTACAGACTTTCTTTTACTATATGTGTGTGTGTATATATACATTACTATTGTTATTACCGACAGACTATCTTTAGCTGCCTATGCAGCCTATGCAGGACTTGGGGGGTTTTGTTATCTTGCCAGCGAAATTGTTCATCGCTAATGTCTTGCGCTCGCAGGGTGCTAAATTAGCTCCCAGACTACTGTGGCAGCATGACGGAGAAGGCTTTTATCATAGACTGTTCTCTTCAGTTTGAACACATTGGCTTGAAATTTGCTGCATGATGCTGTCCAGGGAAGAAGGATTTTTTCTCGGGATACAGCGATTCGCCGGTTTCTGAGCTTATTGCAGAAGAAAAAAAAAAAAATCTTTGAACTGAGTGGATTTTTTTTTTTTTTTTGCTGTCTCCTTTCATTGTCAGAGGACGCCTATCTCTTTCACCAGGGAAGGATCACCTGTCGCTTTAATCCTTGACGGAGTTATTTTTTAAAAAAAGTGAAAATTTTTAAATTATTATTTATTTATTTATTTTAACCGGTGGAGGCGTGATCGCGGAGAATGAGACTGAGGGGAGCTGCCAGGGTTTGGAGGACAAGGCTGAGTTTAGGCTGGAAACTGAGAGACTAGATTTCCCCCCTCCCCCCTGTCTTTCTCCCCCCCTCTCTGTTCTTTATTTTTTGGCACAACTTCCGTAGTTTCCAGTCCACACGGTTCAGTTTCGCCCTATGGACAGATCGGCAAAGCTGGACGCGGAGGAGCTCAAGGTAGGCGACCCGCCGGGCGCTGTGCCGTGTCTGGGCCGGATCCCCGCCCGCCGTGCCCGCCGTGCCCGCCGAGCCGCGGGGCCGGGCCCGCACGGGGCTCCCCAGCCCGGCTGGGGGAAGCGCGGGGAGCCCCGCCGAGCCCCGCGGCGTCCCTCCTGCCTGCGCGGCCCACAGCACCGGCGTGAGACTATTAATAGTAATCGTGGCGGTGATGATGGGAGTGCTGATGCTGCTGCCCGTGTGCTCTCGGCTTTCCATCAGCGCTGGGGGCAGCGCCGGGGACAGCCGGGAGGAAGCGGCAACTGACCCGCGGCTTTCCCAGCAGAAGTTGGCTCTGAAGCCATTCTGGCCTGGGCATCTCCTCTTCTTCCTTTTCATCCTCCCTTTGCCGCCGGGAGCAGCGGGGAAACCCTTCTCCACCCCTTCACCCTCCCTCACGGCTGGCCCCCAGCGCGGCGTCCTGTTCCCGCAGCCGGGCGGGGATGAGGCACTGGCGGCGGGAGGCCCGGGGGCCGCTGGTACGATCAAACTTCGCATCAGGACGGTGCGAGCCGGGAGGATTGTGCTGCCCCCCGCCCCCGGCCCGGCTGTGGCTCCCTCCCCGCTGAAGGAGCATGTCTGGGAGCGCCGAGCATGCTCCTTTGCGGGGACAGAACCCTGCTACACCTGTGCCAACTGCCCCCCGCGCCGGCCCTCAGCGGGACTGGGCTCAAATCATCATCATCATCTCATCACCATGCTAATGATAATAATATAAATCCCTCTGTCAGTCTATACGCGGCAAAGAGGGTGGCTGGCTCAGGGAGGCAGCGGGCGGATGGGGCGAGCTCAGCCCTGTGCCGGGGTGGGAGGACGGCCGAGCCCGAGGGGCGGGACACGCACACACCTGGCCGCGGGGGCGAGGAGATAGCGCCGGGGGAGCGATGAGAGGGGCAGGGGAGGACAGCCTTCCCTCGCCGCCTCATGCGCGGCCATGGGCGGGACACCCCCTCCGGCCGCGGAGAAGGGCTCGCCTCTGGGAAGGTGAACTGGAGTGCTGCCGGGGGCTCCTTCCCTCTTCCTGTAAACCACGTCTGAAAGTACGGAATAAATATATTCACCCCCCCAGTCTTGCTCGGAACTCCTACTAATCTCCCCAGGGCTGTAGCGCTGTTTTGAGGAGAGTATTTGAGGAGAGGAAAGGCGATAAAAAGATTTGCTTGAGAGCCGGGTATCCCCACAGCGCTTCCCGCGCTCCCCGCCGCAAACGCGGCTGGCCTGGGCTGCCGGGGAGCCCTCGCCCTCCTCCTCCCTCCGCCTCCACAGGAGTCACAGCACACAGCTGGGGCGGGAACGGCAACAGACCAGTCTTCCGATTAAAGGGGAGAAAAAGTTTTATTGTACCGGATTGTTTTAAAACGGTCTTTAAAGAAAATATGTTTATGCTACAAGAGGGCAGCACTTCGCGTGAATTATCGGTAAAGCTTGAGGCACGTCCCCCTGTGAGCAGGGCATCCAGCCTAGGCTGAAGGGCAGGGGGTTTCCAGTTATCCCGTCGTTATCTGCGCTGCAGTTTGGACTCGTGTTGCAGCGTGTACAGGCTGAGCGACCCCGAGCAAAGCAGCAGCTGAGAAGTAAGCCTCGGCCCCTTCCTCGTCTCCTTTTCCGCCCCTAAGGATGAGAAGGAGGCATTTCTGCAGACGCCGGTAGGGTCTGGGCAGCTCTCCGGGACCAGCCGCTTTGGCACGATGCCCTTCCAGGCTTTTCCGGGCGTGTTCCCGATGTGCGGCCGCTGGCGGAGATCCTGCGGCCGGCAGGGGGTGGTGCGGGCCCGGCCGCCAGCGGGAGCAGCTCCGGGCAGCGCCGGGCGGGCCCTCCGCGCCCCCTCCAGCCAGCCGGGCTCTCCTCTCAGCCCGAGCAGCCCAGCCGCTCCCCCACCAGCAGGAATAAAAGGCAGGGGGCAAAGCTCTCGGGGGTCTAGGAAGCTCTCAGCTGGTGACCTTGCTGTGAATTAGGCGCAGTAAATAGCGTCTTCCGTATTGCTCAAAGGCTCGAAAGCTCTCATCAGTTTCTGGGTAGTTTCAGGAGGGGTGAATTGCTCCACTCCTTTCCCCCCGGGCCGACACAGCTGCTGGCCAGGCCACAGAGACGGTCAGGGCACACAGCCAGAGGTCCTGAGGTGTCTGGGTGAGTGGGCTCTCCCACCCCACGCTGCATGGAGGGCTCATGGCAAGAATGTCAAATGTGGTAGCAGCTTGTCGCAGCAGAGCTTGCCAAGAATTTTTGAAACAGGCTGGACACTCTTTCTTGATACTGGGGTTTTCCTCTGCTATGACAAATATATGTCAGTAAACATAAAAAAAAAATATAGTGACAACCGCCCTATTAATAAAAACCAAATGTGTTGTCTCTTAAGAAAATAGTAATAATGACACTGAAAACTTACGTTATACATAAAGCTTTTATACAACTCAAACCAGGCATTGAATACAAATTCAAAATCTCTGTTATTTATTGCACTGATTGTCATGAATTCTGAATTATTTATGCTGATAATAGACATTTTGAAAGGTGATTTTGTGAAAAGCTCAACAAGTGTCATGTTTGCAACACCTGCTAATGAAGGTAGGTGTGCTTTGCCTTACTAGTCCATGCATGAAACCCTGAAGAAAGTAATCAGTATGGAAAACAGAGACTGCTCTTCCAGAGGTTTTGAGCTGTTCTAGTTTTCCTTTGATCTGTCTCATCTCTCTCAGATGCATACAAGAACTTTCCTTTGACTTTTTGACTCACAAGCCTGTGGGGTTTTTGTTTTAAAGGATAGTATACAAACTAAATAATTCTGTCATAGTTGCACTGTAGTCTTGGCTTTAGTTGTTGTGAGGGGCTTTCTGTTACCTAATGTATATACAAGCCTATACCTACATTTTGAACATACATTAAACTGTGTGGTTTTATGAGTGTTAATGTGGTTGCATTTCATAGGACCCTGTAGTTTGTATGTATACATAAAAGATGATGAATTAACTTGATTTGCATTTAGTTTATTTAAAAACTATGTTGAGGCAGGTTATTGCTTGAAATTGTCTGAGTGCCATTTGCAAAGAAGAGTTAGGAGTCATTCGTGTTTGCTGGAGCCTGTTGACTTGTGATTTGCATTGACATTGGATAGATTATTACTGATTTCATCCTTCACATTTGCTCATTCATTTGACATACAATTCCTCTAATGTGTATCATGAATGTTTCCGTTATGTTTGTTTAGCAACCACAATTTTTGTACAGTCTTGGAGACAATATTCCTTGTAGTGTGTAAACCACTGATACTTCTCTGGAAGAATGTTGGTTTGTAATTGAATGTATGATAACAGTGAGATTATTAATATGATGGATTAAAAAACATCCTGGAACCTTTATTACTTGAAGGCACTGGTTCAGTGAGAATACTTCATTACAGTCCCAAGATGTTTGATTAATAGTGTGCTTAAGTGTCTTGAAATTGCCACTTCTAATATGCAAAAGAATTAAACACTTTATTTCTGAATCATCTTGTAAATGTTAACTGGATTATTTTATTCAGCTCATGAGAGAATATTTATAGTCTGTTTACAGTTTTACATTTACTGGTGATATAATTCTACTGACATAACGTAGCGTGAAACTGATCACAGAAGTGGCTTTTGCGACAATAGTCTTCCAATGCAATTTATGTAATTTGTAAAATATCTAATAAAGAAACTCAAACAAAAAGCAACAAAAATTTAAACAAGGGATATTTTATGGTCTTAAACATGTAAAATGCTTCAGTATTTAAGTTAACAGGAGAACTAATGTCCTGAGGAATTCTGTAGTTTTTAAAATTTATTTATGTTTTAAAAAAAGGACCCAGAGAAGTTAGTGTGCTTGGTGTGGGAGGACTTTTGACGAGTGTAGGAAGGTGGTTTTATTTCTGTTTGAAGTCAGTCCCTCTGTAATAGAAAGTGTAGTACTCTATAACACTCAACAGCCTCGTCTGAAAGTCTGTTTCATTTATGAAAGTCTTCTGCTTGGGACATGGACACCTTAGTGCGGACATTACGGGATTTATTGTTTTAATGCAAAACTTTCTCTCTCCTATCCTTCTTTAGTACGTCCCTCCAAGAAACCTTCATGGTTTACTGGGGTCCTTTTAGCAATGCTCAATAAAGACAATTAACCTTTGCATTCACAGTCAAAGCATTCATCCTTTAAACCATTCTTCATGGAAGGTCAAGCTGAAATGGTTTTAAAGTAATATACATGCAAATTTCTTTTCTCTGTATTCCTACTGAGGGATTTCCTCTCCATCTCTCAATATGTATGAAGACTAGACATAGTTCAAGAAGCTGGAGAGAATTCTATGCATAAGATATAGTTGTTCAGCAGACATAGGAAAAAGGTCAAGACAATGGCAATGCTCTCACTATACACTTTAGAAATCATTCCTGTACTATCACTGCAGAGAATCTGTATAACCTGTGGCTGAGCTTTTTGATGTTGTACATTACAGCTTTGCTAAGCTCAACACTCTTTAAATGGAAAATACATCAAAATCTGAAAGCTTGGTTCAAGGGAAAAAAAAACATTTTGTCTTCTTGCTCTTCACAGTTTTGGGAAAAGTACCGTGTCTTCTTCTGCCACTGTATTTTGCTTTTTAAAAAAAATAGATGAAAGAGATTTCCATAAAGGTTAGCAACACATTTCTTTCTTCCTGAAATGAAAGAGGTCAGTGTGTGATGCTACTGTAAGCTGGGTTGTTTCTGTAGGTCTGAATGTAAGATTTGAAGACAATGTATAACTCATGCTAGAGCCTTTCAAAGATAAATCTCTAATGTGAGGACAATTTGTGAGTCCCAGTCATGCTTTCATACTATGTTCCTTAACCTTTTGGAGGTTGATACTGTTTTTCCATCTTCCTGATAAGGCCAGGAGTAAGATTGCTTTACTTAAAGTGTTATGCAAAAATGTCACAAGAGACATTTCCTGTGAAATCATTTCACCTTGTGGTATTTTATATAAATTTTGTAAATCCATCTCTAACGTGGTTGTTTATATGTCCTCTAAAGATATAGTATGCTAAAGGACAAAGATAAGGATTCAAATAATATTTTAAAAAAAGGCACTCTGGGTTACGAATAGACACTTTGAGATGGAAGTTCCCCATTGCTGCCATTTTCTCCTCTCCTTCAAAAGAAACCTGGAGAACATGGCTTAGGAGTTGTACTATTTCCTTTATTTTGAAACACTTTTTACATTTAAAGAGCTTACAGAAATGTTCTTAAAGCCCTGTTGTACTTTTGACTGCAGCCATGTATAATGCATTGTAAAGCCAGAATTACTTAGTCCAAGAAGGAAGACACATTTATCTACTAAGCAATCTGATCCTTTGCTAATTCTTAGATATTATAGGTTAACTCTTTGATCCACAACAAAACGCTTCTTTGTGAAGAAAGATGTTGTGAGGTTGCTATCCACGAGCACTGGGTTTTTGTTCCTTGTCACAGGAAGGAATGACTTTGGCTAAGCCACAACAGTGAGAGACACAAAATGTGAGGCTTTATTCTCAGCAGTATTACTGCAGCTAATCACACAAGGCCAGATTTACAGAGGTACCGAGTAAGTCAAAGCAAGCTTCTGGCATTCAGAAACTTTAATAAAAAAAGTGTTCTTTCTGTATCTACCTTCTTATACCTCTAGCTAACACATTAAGGAGGATTCTGTGATATAAACTCTGTGTATTTGCAGTTGAAAAGTAATAAATGAGAACGGAGTATCTTTTTCTGCAATTTAAAATTAGCAGTCCTTTGTTGAATCACTGCAGTTACATCAGCAGAAGCACATCAGTGATATGCCTAAAAATTGGTGCCATAAGGAGTAGAAAGCCTCAGCCATAAAAATCTGGCCTTCAGCCATATATCTCTGTTTTAGCAATTCTCTTCAGTTCATGTGGGCAGCATGGTCTGGAATTTATAGGTTCTACCTTCCTGCTCCTACAACTGTTGAACAAATTATGTTAGTAAACAGAGGCTGCCACTACTGAAAAAATCACATCCCTTCTAGTTTGTATTAAGGTAATAGTGTACATTTAATGATAGCATATAAAGTGAGAGTGGAATTAATTTTAATTTGTGCTTTCAAAATGCATTGTTCTTTGTACCATTATCAGTGTGGAGAGTACAGATAGTTGGATCAGATCCACAAAGGCATTTCTGTTATTTTTGCTCTTGAAAATGGGGGTTGATGATACTTCAGCTTCTCAGTTATGTAAATCGTCTTCTACACAAAATCGTTCATTAGTTATTTTGAGTGGGATTCAAGAAAGGGGGAAAATTTCCTCTCTTCCTATTTAACACAAGCAGGGCAATTGCCCAAGTGTGCTGGGACCTGTTGTTGAGAAAGTAATACTATAAGCCATTGAAATTACAGAAATCATTCTTTCCAAATGAAGTTCATTAGTAATGCTAAATTTTATTATTTCTAGTTAAAGCTAGTCCACGTGCACAAAGCGCTCTGTAAATCTCTGCCCTTTAACTGATTGAAGACAAGTAAATGAACTGTGTTAGAGGAAGGTTTTATGTTTGTTCAACTTAGACTTCCATTTAACAAATTTCCAGCATGTGTGAAACAAAACTGAAAGTAAAGAATCAATAGAACCTTTGCTGCCTTTATAATCTAGTAAGTTTCTGAACATAGATCAACAGATGACAAAGATTGAAAGGCATTCTAAAACTTCATGAGCTACCTGTAATAAAGGGGAAGAGAGGTAGTTGAATTAAGCCTCAGAATCTGGGTTTTATGTTGCCTTCAATTTAAAGCCTTATATTGGAAAGGGTGTTAAACCTGAACTCAGAAAGGTGCTTAACTGCCACACATCCAGCCTGCCTGCTCTGTGCTGAGGGGGTCAGGGCTGGGCAGCCCCTCTCCACTCTGTCTTTCCTGATCGCACTTGAGGCATGGGCAAAAACATGGTTCGGTTGTAGGTAGCTTTGGAAATAGTCACGCTGCTACTAGGTTCACTATGAGAGTTCCAAGTCCTGTTTTCCAGGAACATTCATTATTTCCCTTGGGAACTGCTACAGGGAAGGTGCCTACAGTGCAACAGCTACTGTCCTATAAAGGAATCCACAAAGACTCCAGGCGTAAGACACAAAGCGTTTCAGTTTTCCCTGGTCATGCTGCTTAGGCAGATGACACTAATAACACATTTGATAGCATGTGCTTACCATCGGACTAAGAGGAGTATTTTATGATTTATCCTGCTTTAGGGTCATTGATATCCACCCCCCAAATATACTAAATTCTCCTGGGGACCTCAGTGAGGGTGCTGAAAGGTGATTTCTTTGCAAACCTGGGTTTAGCACACAAGAGTGACCCCAATGGCTTTCACTGGGTAAGGGGCCAAATGGGGTAAAAAATGCCTGGGTCTTCTTTTAATGTGATTTTTTTTTTTTTTTTTTTGCTATTAGCTTAAACTACATTTATCTTAAACAATAAAAGGAGACTGTAACTCAACTTGGAAGGGTTGTTTCTATTTTGAAGAAAAGATTGAGGCAGTTTTCTGCATTCAAAGTGTTTGCTTCATCAGGATAGTCCTGTAGAACTTTTCAGGATGGAATTGCATTCCATACAGAAAATTCTGATACATAAGAATTTGTCTGCTTTTTCCCACTTTTTTTTTTGTTTTGTTTTGTTTTGTTTTTGTTTTTGTTTTTGTTGTTTTGTTTTGTTTTGTTTTTGTTTTCTTGGCTAATTCAGGAGTCACCCTGCTGAGCAGGCTGGCTGCTGTAAATCCCATTCACCATGTAATATATGTGTGGGGAAGGAAGCTGAATAATCTATGCCTCAATAAATGGCAGAGAGAATTTCAGAATGCATTACAAAAAGACTTGAAGTTTTTCCAAGAAGATTACTTAGCCTTAAAGCTGAAACTCATGGCATAATTTATTACTATAAATAGTTTGAAAATTAGCTCTGAATAACTACAAACTAGGAGACACTCACTATAAAAATCCATTGCTCCAAACTGACACAAAATCGTAATCCTCTCAGAAGTTTAGGACACTTCAGGCAAAAAAAAAAAAAGACAAAATTTGGCATAAAGGGGATCAAGATCCATCTTTTTTTTTTTTTTAGCTTGAGTCATCACCAACAGATGGTAAATACTCTGTAGAAATCACTCAGCTGGGTTACTCCAGTTTATGGGACTCCTAAGGCATCTAGCCTTACTGCTAACCTCTAATGCTCTTTGTCAGAACCTCAGTTCCCTCTGAAAGTTCTCACAGGTACCAGCACACAGGCTTGTGTGTAATTATGCATTTTGATACAGCTTGGTAATAATTGTCCTCCCTTTTATTTCTTCTGAAACAATAGGATTTCGTCCTAGCACAAGATTGCCTAGCTGTGTCAAGCTTTATAGGTTGTTGCAGAAACAGCTGGCAACAAGCTGATATTGACTGTCACTTCCTGTAGGACTCGGGTTGACATTGACTTTCTCAGATACACATTGGTTTAGAAATACGCTATGTGCCGTTTCCCAATAATTCCTGCAGTTGAACAGACATGAGATGAAAAACTGTCCATCGTATAGACTCATGTTCCCACTTAATCTTCATGCAGAGAAAATTATTCTTCTATGTCATCAATGTTTTATTAGATTTTTCTGAAAAAGCTGGCAGAAGAATATAATTCTTCAGAGGCTAACAAGTTACTTAGCGCGTGCTGTTTCCCCAGTACTGGCACTGACATTGCCATTTCTGTAAGTATATCTTGTTTTCAGGAGAGTGAGTTACTATTTTTAGAATTGATCTCATACCTTTCTTTGTTTCTCCCCCAACTCACTGGGTGCAAGTGAGTATGTGATTGGAAAATTATCTTTTTGTTCAGAAGAGACCTCTCTCTAGTTAAGCTCCCTGTTTTGTTCAGTATTATTTTAGATGAGGAAGATAAGATTCATTGTTCATGCAAATGTGTCATCTACTCAGTCTAGCAAGACCACTTGTGCTATTGCTTAATAAAATTATGAGATTGTGAGTAGTCTCTGTGTCTCATGATAGAATTTTCATCATAACTGTTGACAGGCATAAAACAGAAGGCACCCTTTGCTGAGGTCCTGTCTATCCTATTGAACGAGGACTTTTTGCAAGCCTGGATCAATCAATGAATGTACCTAGTAGGCAGAAAATTGCAGCATGATGAGCAGAGCAAAGATAGAGCACTAGGGAAGCTGTGCTGAAGCCTATCGCCTGATATGTCAAGAATTATAGATTATATTGAGTAAAATTTATTTTGGTTTTAGTTGTACACTGCTGCATCAGACTACAATGCTATTATTTTGTAGTAGACATGCAGAGCTTGCCAGTGCAGTTTTAGAATAGCCAAGTGGACTGTAAAGATTTGAAGCTGAAAGGGAAGGCTGAGGAGTGCAATAACAAATGGCAGCACAGTGATGGTGTGCTGAGGTGGTGACAAACTGAATCAAAAGGGGTGTATAGCTCTGCACTGTTGCTGATGCTGATGCTTCATGGACATATCTTAATTATTCATTTATTATTACTATATTTTGCAAATTTTAAGACAAAGCAGAACACTGTTTTGTGCTAGTATTACTATTTAGTAAGTGATGTGTCTGTGGCATATGCAACTTTTAAAGCATGTAGAAAAAAAAGAGTGAAATTTACTTGTTGAGGTGCTAGAAAAGTCAAATTACTTACTCAGGTGCACAGGAGGTGATTGGGCCAAAAAAATCTCAAAACCTATGAAAGCAGATGAAATTACTATCCCAGTGGAATGTTACCACTGAATTGGTATGCAGTGTGTTTTATGGTTTACTTGCAGTTGACAACACATCTTTGTGCATGGACTCATTTACATTTTAAATGATGGATTTCTTTAATAATTGATAACAAAGCCAAAACATCCTATAGCATTGATATGCATTTCATTCATCTTGTGACTCCTCCTCGATAAAGCCAGTAGCATGAAGAAGGAAACAGGAGAGATAAAAAGATGCAAATCTACTGGAAGAAGCCCATAGCAGCATGTGAGCCAAATGAAGCTGCTTTCCACTGTCTTGCCAAAGTCAGTTCAACACAGTTGTGTGCTCTTCTCTCACTCTTGCTTGACCTGCCAGCCAGTTGCACAGATTGACTCCGCAATTTTTCTAGCAGCAATAAAGTGCCATAAATTTTAATTTTAGGGTACCCAAACACTTTCCGAAATAAGTCCAAAATAAAATACAGCTGACTCAGCAGTGGTGCAGAGGTAACTAGCTCTCTTGAGGGGGCTGCAGTGGCAGCTGGTAGCTGGAGCATCTTAAGTTGGATCATCCCTCACAAAGTAGAATGGTTGTAACAGTGTTAAGTCCCCATTCTGCGTATGATATTTTCCAGACTTGTGTATGCTGAGTTGCCACTATTGATATTATTCCAAAATGTGGCCCAAGAATCATGGCATGAAGGCAGATGTTTGGATCACAATACACAGTGCCTGCTTGCTCTAGATGGTTATGAGGGTGGTTTTATTTCTTGCTTTTTCATTATTTGCCTTAATTTTTTTCTTCTGATCTTATAAATGGAAAAAAAAAAACAAACCAAAAAACAAAAACCTGTGAAAGTTTCGCTATGAAAATACTGTTTTCTACATGAGGAAGTTAAATACTTATTCCCAGGTCCAATAAACCCTACTTTCCCTTATCTTGCAATGATTTGGTGCTCACTCATACATATTTTTACCCCAGTAACATACAAAGAATTGTTTTTTACAAAATGATTATCTGAAACAGATTTAAATGTAACCTTAGAGCATAAAACATGAAACAAGAAAACAGAGTTAAACTTTTAAACCAATCAATTTTATTCTGAACACAGAAATTGCTTCTGCTGTCAGCAGGAATAAAGTTTACTGCTGTTGGAAACTTGTAAAAAGTCAGATGTGTTCCTGTAAATGCCTTGTCAACTGCAAGTAAACCAGACCACACATTTCAAGAACCAAACATCTCCTTATTTTAGTGTCTATAAAGTTTGTGTTCTAAACACCTGCTCAGAAGTAGTTACAACAATGTGAATTGAGCAAAGAAGGGAATGCTATACTCCTAAATGAGAAAGAAATCCTGCTTATTGACCTTCTGAACTGCCTCAGCCAGAATACATAAGATTCAGTTGTTTATCTCATGGAGAGCTTAGGCATGCCTGTATCCATTGTTGAACTGAGATTAATATGGATGTCTTTGTAATTACTACATCTGACTAAAACTAATCCTTATATTAACACAAGTTGTATCACAATTAAGTCTTAATGACAGATACAATCCCAGCATTTTATTGAAAAAAACTTCTGTGAACCTTTCAAGGGAAGAGAACACAAGAGGAATAATTATTTGTTGGTTCAATTTATTCTATTTTAATCTAGAGCAAATTAAAATAACTAACTTTAAAAAATCTACGTTTAGAAAACACACATTTTAGAAGAAAGGTAAAATTGTAATGCATCCCTCTTGCAACAGTCTGTATCTGTATCAGTTTGATGGGTAGTTTGCTTCTATTGGCACCTTCTGAAAAAACAAAACAAATGAAACCTCAAAGCTGTAAACTTTTACAGTCCATGGCTAAGGATGAAATGGTAGCTCTGTGCTATCAGGTGTTACTAACAAAATTCCAATACCAAAGGTTAATAATATCATCATCAGTAGCTCTTGAAAGAGACCTGGCTGCCTAAAGGCAACTTAAACACCGAGACAAGTTAATCAGTACACACCTAGAAATATGCATTGAGAGATGCAGTTTGCATACGTTAGAGGCTAGAGTTTTCTTTCTAACCTGTGGGATCTTGAATTGTTTTGTTTGCTCATTCAGGAACGTAGGCACAGGTGCATTGCTTTGTAGGGTATAGGTCTGCTTGTTGTTGGTTCCTGAACAGAGAAAGAGAGTTCCCAGGGGAAGAACAGGACACTATGAAAAAGCTTTCTACTCAAAACTCTGTGCTTTCTGTCCTAGTGTTAAAACATCTTTCTCACAAGACTGTTTGTCTGGGGATAGGGGGATGTTGATGATCTGGAAATATGAATGTCAGCTCAGTCAATTTCCATTGACAGCAGCCTGAGAGGTTGGAAGGTGGGCCCGTTTCCCATTTTTACATTTTGCAATATCAGAAGTGATAGCCTGTAGCATTTTAAGTGGCTAAGGGCACAGTGGAAAGCAAAATACTGAGATGCCAGTAAAGCTATCTCAGTGCTTTTGGGAACGCTAGCCTGCATCATGACTAAATGGATGTTTCTGATTCTGACCAAATGCCAAGAATTTTGGCAAAGCTGTATCAAGGACAAATAAATCTACAGAATTTAATTTTTTTTAAATTAAAATGTCTTTTATGAGCTACAGGTATATTTTTGTGTTTCATGGTGCAGGGAGGAACCCATTTTCACCTTGTGCTTTGAATTTGCTCTGATTAGATTTACTATGTAAATATCCCCATAGGCTGGTAGAAAAGGATCTATTCATGATCACAGCAAAAATTACAAAAAGTGTTATTTCCTAGACATCTATTTGGACTGTTAGCCTCAGAAATAAATTAACTCTTGTCCTTTTAAGTCACATGGAAGGATACAATTTCTGGATGATAATATGGTTACTCGTTGAGTCTTGGAAAGAAATACAGCAAACCTGATTTTAGATGTGGTTTACAACATAATGAATACAGGGAAGTTACTCTTCTATGAAGGGCATTGATCACTAACTTTTCTGAACAGTTGTTTTTAAAGGCTGTCACTAGCTAGGCCAAATAATTAATACTGCAGCAAAATATCAGTGAGAAAAAAATAGTTGGTGACAAAATACCATATCAAAGAATCATAGAATAGCTTGGATTTTAAAAGGACCTTTAAAAGTCATCTAATCCAATCCCTCTGCAAAGAACAAGAACATCTTCAGCTGAACTGGGCTGTTCTGGGTCTCGTTGAAACTGACCTCAGCTTATTCCAGGAGTGGGACAACTACCACCTCTCTGAGCAATCTGTCCCCCCAGTGTTTCACCATCCTTTTTGTAAAAGACTTTTTCTTCATATCTAATCTGAATCCTTATCACTCATCCATCCTTCTTATAAGCCCCTTTTAAGTACTAAAAGATCACGATAAGTCTTCTCCAGAGCCTTCTCCAGGCTGAACAAGGCCAGCTGTCTCAGCCTGTCCTCATCAGGGAGGTGCTCTAGCTCTTTGATCATTTCCATGACCTGCTCCAACATGTCCGTATCCTTCCTGTGCCAAAGACAGCAGATCTGGATGCAGCACTCCAGGAGGGGTCTCATGAGAGGGCAGAAAAGGCCCTGTTGGCCATGCTGCTCCTGATGCAGCCCAGGACACTGTTGGTACTCTGGGCTGGGAGCACACATGGCCATCTCATATCCATGAGATGCCTGTTCAAGGTCTTCCTCCAGTTCTTTCAGCTATGGGATATGTGCACACACCCCTATGTCTCTTCCTGAAGAAGCAGTATGGGATAGGTAGACCATGCCTCAACTGTGAAAGAGGTTACAGTAAAGAGATGCACCCCTGAGTCAGGGACTGCCTTGTCTGCTTTCCGCCTTAGTGCACCACCACTGAGGTTTCTGTGGTACAGAAATTGATGTTAAAATTAATACATTGCATCATGTTTTTAAGAAATTTAAAATTTACTTCTGGGAAATAAATTTGTTTCCTCTCTTCTCTAAATAAAACATTTTTGCTGGGCAGTCTGCTGATTTAAGGTACTATATTAGCTGAACCAAAGCCATTGTTCTCTTTGAATTCTGCTTTACTCTAAGTATAATAATTCAATCCTCTTGATTAAAATTGTATGTATTAAAATTGTGTGTATTAAAAAGTATGTACATATATATACATATATGTACGTATAGGGCCATATGTGTGTACAGCTTTTATAGGAGTGTATTTTTCATTTACTCTCATTCCAAGTTATAAAATTTTTTGTCAACAGTGCTATAAGAGGTGTGGTATTGTAGTTATAGACTCTCTTGTTTTGCATCTGATTTCATAAGCACTCATCAGAACACTTTCATTATTTCAGTAAAAAGAGGAAATATTTGCTGAGATTTTCAAGACTTAAAAAGATGTGCCCTGTATTGTGATATGTTTTTAATAGAAGAAATAGTCACAGAAACAGGTGAGAAATTTTTTCCTATATTATGATTGGTGATATTGGTACCAGATTTATGCTCATAGACTTTCTTGCTGTCTAGTGGCTTTCTTATATACTCCCTCATTGGTGGCAGCAGAAGCTCAATCAACTCACAGAACCAGGGCAGTGTATGGGTCTAATTACTGCAGCACTGTGTGTGCATATGACAATGAACATTTTGTAGCTGAGTGGAAAACAGCGAAGAGAGGAGGCATCAAAATTCAAAGGTTTCAAAAAAAAGGGCAAGGGTACCTCCATTTTTAGAAACTGCCATAGCCAGTAATCACAGTGATTATATATTGATTTAATCTTTTCTCAGCCACTATGTTCCTGAAGAGGCAGGGGCTTGGCTAGCAACCCACCTCCTGCTCTGCAGCATGCCAGGGCAGACTGACCCATGCTCCAGGGGAGGTGTTGGAGGGCAGGCCTGTCTCTGCTGCAGCCACCTCTCCTGGTGCTGCAGTGCTGGTGTTTCTTCAGCTGACTCTGCTAGGAGACACCTTCTATCTTGTAAAAGTAGCTCTGCTGAAAAGACAGTGAGATCTCAGGCCCATATTAGTTTCCCGTATGAAATCTGTAAAGAAAGGCAGTCCCTGTTGCTGCATTTTGTTTGGCTTGAGTCCCACAAAGCATTTTCTTCCTCAGAAAGCTAAGTGTCAGCTCAGCTTCGGCTCAGAAAATCAAGTCCAGGCATATATTTTACACCTCGTAAGTAGTTATAGTGGATGCGAGAAAATGTAGGCTAGTCATCAAAATAAGGGACAGTGTTACAGCTTTTGCAGCCATGTAATCAAAAATATTCTTTCCTTTTTTGCACTGAGCCACTTGCAGTCTGTAATACACTGAAAAGAGATTTTATGTTTCCTTTTTCCCCCCTCAGTTTCCAGCAAGGAAAACAAGTGCTCTGCTTCAGCAAGTGAATCCACTCATGCTTGTGATACACATACAGGCTGCGTGTGAGAATTAGACCAATAATTACTGTTTAGAAGTGCTCTGCATGCAGATGCCACAATAGGGCATTGAGAATGTATCCCATAGTTATGGGAAACACAATAGGAATCTTTCTGTGAGTGAAATAATTATATTTTAACCACATTGGAACCAAATAATCAAGCTAGCTCTAAGTCTTTATTCACGTGTAAAAAGATCATTTATGCATTGTAATGCACCCTTGTTCAAATAATTGTGCTGGAATATTCTGTGAAAGTTTTTGAGCAGCTCTGTAATAGCCATACTGTTGGGTGACAGCAGTATCATTAGTATTTTATGTAAGTATTTCTAACCATGTGCAAATTCATCTTTTATTCCATTGTAATTTATCATAGCATTTTCTCTGTCTATATATTTCAAGAGAAATTTTCTTTAATTGAAATGCTTTTCCAGCCCAAGTAGCTCCATGCATAGGTTTGATGACCCTGTGTTGGTGTAGGAGAGAAGCCGTTGTCTGCTGTAGAAGGTCCCACATTTGCAGGAGAGTGCTGGAAGACGGGATGGTTTATAGGAGAATCTCAACACGGGGAGGATTGCTGTTCAAGGTCTGTTTGTCTGGAGAGGCACAGTGCTGGGGAAGGCAACCAGAGGCAGGTCTCAAATATCTTGTGCCCATTTGGAATACTTTTAATGGGGTCTTTAGGAAAGGTTCTTAAACCTTTAAGCATAAAAATCCTCTCATAAGCAGTAACTGAATAAAAGAGAGGACCTATATACTTCTCCAGGAATGGAAATTGATGGAAATATCCCTAAATACTTATCCAGCCTTTATATGCTGTCTCCAAGTATCATCCTACAATGACACATTATTTGTCTGATCTGCTGCAGCTGTTCTTGTGGTCATAAATAAACAAACAACATTGCTTCTAGTGCCTGGATGAGTATCTTGAAGCAGTAACACAATAAAAAATACCACCCCCCAACCCCCAGTGAAAATCTGAGTGAGCTTGGCTGTTTAATTTAATAAACAAACAAACAAAAAAATGAGACTTGATAGAATGCAGGGCAACTTCAGCATATTAAAGTTCTTCACTTCATTATAGTGGAGAAGAGCACAATAATACTTGCACAGGGCACGTGCATATCCCCATCAGACAAACAAATTTGTTAGAGAGAGCATGATTAGCTGCTGGAGTAAATTTAGCAGGAAAGAGATGAATTGTCAGTCCGTTGGTGTTTACAGGTTGAGACTGAATGCCTTTCAAGATGATATGCCTAAGGCAGTCATAAATTACGCTTTAGTCTAATTTATGTTACTAGCTTAATGTGAGTAAATAAGGTAAATGGGTGAAATAAACCTGTGACATTGAGAATAATCCAATTGTTCCTTAAGACTTTAAATATCTGGAAAAATGGAGTAATCTCAAAGTCTCTGACTGAATCATTAACGAAATGAAGCAATGTTTGCAAATGCTATAAGCACATTTTCAGATGGGCTTCAGGGTTTTTAGTATGTACATGCAGAGATTAATTTTCTCCCTTTTTATTTTGACCCAGATTTTGTGGAAAAGATACACTGCATTTCTGAAAGTAGTGTAGCCATGCCAAAATCAGTTGCATGTATGTGCTATTGCACCTTTGAGAGGTGCACATGTATCCAAATAGCATGGCTTGAATTTGATTGCATTTGTTGTGAGGATCAATTTCTTCCTGACTTTTTCAGAAGAACTTAGTTGTACAAAGATGTAAAAAATAGATTTGTAGGATATTAACTAGTCTAAAAGGCTTAGCATCCTCTTTTGTTTGGAAAATCAACCCTCCTGTCCTTTTAGAATCTACTAGGAAGTATTTTCAAATGGTAAGAGTATTCTAGGCAGAAATCCAGAGCATTATATTTGGTGCCTGAGACTATAAAGTAGGAGTTGTAATATATTCCCTAATTAAAAATATCATGAACAGTAGTGATTTTATTATTCATATATTATCTGGACCATTAAACTAATGTGAAGAAAATCAACATTCTCAGGGGCAAAAGTGAAGAGGTTCCCTTTCTATTTTCCCAGCAAAAAGCACAATATTTTTGGTTTGAAAAATAAGGACTTGTCATAACTTACTACACAATTATTGTTAGACTTTAGATAAATAAAAGTTATATTTCTTGTCTGAAGGGAACATTCAGGATTACTTTTGTGACCTTTATGTTTTGTGGTATATGGGTAATACTTAATAAATGTAAATAAATAGGAGACTGAGAAGCAAAAAAAAATAAATTAGGAGATTGGAAAATAATGTATAAAATTTAGCAATCCTTAACTATGAGACTTGAGCTTATTTTCAAACATTTAAAAGAAATTGGAAGACATAAAGCTTAAAAATCAGAATCAGTTGCTCTCTAGTTATTTTCCTATTGCACCAAGCTTACAAGTGTAGGCTTTTAGCTCACATATATTGTAAGCTTTTGTCCATGTCCACTCCAGTGGCAAGTGGAGTCAAACTGTTGCAGATTCAGGCTGCAGATATTTGGCTGTGAAGCAGTAGACCCAGTTGGAGTCTGCAGGTCCCCAGTTCAGTCCCAAAGTCATAAATTGACACAGTCTTCTAAATGACAGAATACACTGGTGAATACTATACAGTATAGAATATATAGTATTTAAGATTCATTATATACTTTGTAACAATTTGTCCTCATTTTCAATTGTATTATGTTCTATGCCTGATGTTGGTCAGTTCTTTTCTTAAGCATCTACTCCTTCCAGTGCTACTGCTTCTGCTCTTCTGAACTTTCACATGCTATCTATATTTCAATAACACTAAACTATAAAGAGCAAAAGTTTATTTCATCTAAATTTTATTAGACCTGCTTTACATTTTTCAGCCTTCAACCAGATCATGGGTTTTGAATTTTTGTAGCTTTTTGACTACACATGTTTTAAATCTTTCTTACCTCTGCTCTCCAAAATCTTAAAATGAAGAGGTCAAAAATCACTTTACCTAATAAAACATGCAGTCCATTTTTAGTTTCTCAGTAAATGTATAAAGAGTAGCACTGGAGATTTAGGAAAAATAGTTTGGCAAACTAAAGCCTGAACCTAGAACAGAGCAATACTGCAGTGACCACTGAGTGCTCACCTTTCCTTTTTTAGATTTCCAGATGCTGAATCTCCTTTACTGGAATTAAAATCAAGCATGTATATGTTCTCTGACCTCTTTCTTTCACAAAATCACATTATTTGTATTGTAAAAATTTCTGCTCAGTTCATTTTGCTGTATGTTTTTGTTGTACCATGGGTAATGTTTTTTACTTTATACTACTACCTAATTGGTCTATACTACAAAAACAAATATTATTACTTTTATAATATTATCAAATTAATAATGATGTGTATGTAGCTGAGTTCTAATTTTGATTTTTTTTCTATCTGAAACCAATTCATGTTCCAAACTAATTCTTCCAGACTGTTTAACTCATGGCATGGTATTTTATTCAACAAATGCAGCATAAAATGTAAGGATTATGAAGACGAAGCTCAAAGGCAAACTCAGTGTTCCATTCTGCTGACAAAACCTCCTTATTTATCTTAAAATTCTGAGCTGCTGTTTTTCATAATTCTCTTTTACACCACAGAATATATCTAGAGTATAACGCAAAATTTCTAAATTTTCTATTGAACACAACACAGAAATTACATTGCCTTTTATTTGTGAATGCTGTCTCACAAAGAAGTAATATGATGCAGAGGGAAGATAACCTGGAGCCCAGTGCATGGTTATGGCCTCTAAGTGCTTTGTTTTTTCTCAGCATGAGTTTGCTAATTCACATATTGATTGGTGTTCACTTTGCCATTAGGAATCCGGTTGCTCCATTCAACCACAATTTTAAGAAGATTATCTCACCTACTTTTGGTTGGCACAGGGTACTTTTCCTTTCCTTGAAAAAAAAAAAAAAAGACCATGCAATACTGGAAGAGAAATGCTGGTTGTAAAAGGTATAAAAGATATATGTGGACCAAAACCTTTTACAATTTGCGTGCTAATAAAATTAAATAAGAAACTTATGTACATATCTCTTAAATCCATTACTACGTACAGCTTTACCTCCAGAGAAAACCAGATTAAGCCATTTATTGTTGTATAACACTAGGTTATAAACAGCAATTTTTTCCCTTCATGATAAAACAGCTTAATCTAGTAATCCTTACGAAAAATGTAAATGTTTATATTAGTCAATTAGAATGAGGGTTTGTTGTGCTCTTGTTCTTATTCTCTTCCAATATATACCTGATTTATTATTCAATAAATTTTGTCTTTTACCTTTTTTCTTTCTGCACTGTAACTTTGCTGCTTGAAAATCCAGACATGTTCTAATTGATGCTAGGAAAAACCAAGTTTTATTTTGGCTGCAAATTTTAAGCAAGGGTTATTAATTTCAAGTCTGAATTTCTGTCTAGTTTGGATTTTTCTGAAGGAACAGCTAATAGCTATTGATCAAAGGTTTGATGTTGTTTCTTACCCTAGCTGCCAAAAGACACAAAATAATTGCAATGTCACCTGCATTAAGCTCCCCAAAATGCAAAACTGGGGTGGAAACTGATACTTTGGTGTGTTGAAGTGAAAAATTCTTGCATAATTTTAATTAAGCAAAGGGAAGCCGGGGAGAATCATCTCAAAATAGTTTAAGATGATGTATTCTTTTATATCAAGTGAAAATGGAGGGAGGCATGTGTGCAAGTACTTTGGAAGAGATGTTTAAGATCTAAAACTATCTTGTTAATTGGTGATTTGGTCTGTAAACAGGGTGCAGTTCAAGTAGGACAAATGGAAATTATCTCACTTCAGTAAAAATAATCAGCTGAGCAACGAAAGATAGAAACTGCCTAGCAAGCCAAAGAATGCAAAAAAAGTGAGATGTTTTATTGAAGGCAACACCAGTTGTCAAATTCATATTGTTGTAAGGGGGAAAATCCCAACAAAAGCCAACACTTGGTATCCTGGTTTGGTTATTGCACTTAAAATAAAACATAGGCCAGCTGTAGAGATTGCACAGAAAAGCATAGTGAGTCATCGCGTCCAGAAAACATGACCCGGGGAGGAAGGAAATAATCTGCTTCCTTCATCCCGTGACAAGAATGAATGAGCTAATATTGAAACAAGGGATTTACAGACATTAAGACATATTTTCAAAGATCTGGGGCAGAGTGAAGAGAGCTGTCGTTGAGTATTCAACAATAGATGTTTTTATTGAATGGCCTACACAAAAACCTGTGAGGATGATTTTGGCACGATTGATTCTGACTTAAGAAGAAGAAACAGACAAAGATCTTATGAGATATACTTCCAATTCAATTTTGTGTGGTTAGTAAATGTGGGTATTTCAGCATGGAATTACATAAAAGTAAGAGTAATCTTAAAAAAACCCAAACAAAACCCCAAAACAAACAAAACCAAACTCCAAACCTGCTACTTTGAATTATTTACATGTTTTTTAGTTTAGAATGTTTTAATTTATTTTTTTTTAATTAGGTCCCTCCTTGAATAGCTTCACTTCACCTTTCATACACTCTAATTCAGCTTATGTTTTGCCAGTTAAACTGACATTTAACTCACATTCATGTCTTTCCTACACATTCCCTTCTGCACGATAGGAACTAATCAAAGAAATCTATAAAGTATTATATTATCTTTCCCTATATTTCTGCTTAAAACTTATTCAGGCTCTGAAACTTACCCCGTCTTCAGTAAGTTACATTCTTGAATCTTGTTAGAAAAATTGTTATTTTGTTGTTTCCGTGGAGAGAACCCTTCTCCCCCGCCCCTCGCTCTTTCTGCATTTATTGTTTGCAGTGCAACAATATGTCTTTAGATGCATCAAGAATCTGAAAAATCTCTCAAAAATACTCTCTCAGGACAAGTGCCAATGTTTCAGCAGGAATGCCCACTAGCTTTTATCAATATTGCTATAAAATCCAAGTCTCAGCTCTCTTGAGTTTGTTTCTGTCAGCTGATTTATATTTCTAGTCAAAATGTATTGAAAGCATAAAACAAAGCTGAATGGCCTTCAAAAAAATGATGTAAAATTGAAATGCTGAACACAGGAAAAGGTTTCTAATCTTACAGTCTCTTTCAGACTACATTATTTCTGCATTTTATTCTTCATTGGCCATGTTTTTAACCTTCTTAGGGTTTTTTGCCACTTTAGAAAGAAAGAGTTTCCCCTTGCAAAATTACGTTGGGAAATTAAATTTTCATATACTTCACTACAGTTGATTCAAATAGTGCTTAGATTTTAGATTGCCTATAATTTTCTGTTGGGAAAATTCATGAGAAATGAAACAAACAAAAGGAATTTCCGTTTGTTCACCTCTCTGATTCAGCACTGGCACCTAAATAAGCCTCTCTGGTTCTTTACCTTACTCTGTTCTCCCAAGGTCACTTTAGTTCTTTCCTTACACTGCACCCCAACATCTTTGAAACAGGAATTGCAGCCCAGTTCTGTGCTTGCCATTCAAAGCTACGCCCACGTCACATTTTCCCTATCTTGTACATCATCTCTGTCCCCATGTGCTCAGGTAGGAAAGAAGATCCTAAAACTAAGTCCAAAAGCTGCCTTTCATGCATCTCAGCATCTTCCATGCTTGGTCTTCACATATTCTGTCCCAGGTAGAACTTCTACTCAGCTATGATAAACCTCTAGGCAGAGGAAATATATTTATCCAGTACAGCCTATACAGAACATGAGTTTTAGAAGCACATTTCTGGAAGAAGAGGTGGAGAGGAGTAATGAAAAAATGGGTCATGGGGTTGCTGATGCAGAGTAGGATATCTGTGTTATATGACACATGCTTAATATCTTTAGCAACAAATACAAAAATATTTTGCTTCCCAAGGCACTGGGAGTATGATATTAAGGAAAGAAAGGGAGAGGAACCTTTTTGTAACTCCTTTTTTGTGGATGTCATGAACAAAAATATTCCACAAGACTGAATTTCTCATTCATGGCCTCTGTTTTCCACAGATGGATGAAAAGTGGATAATTATAAGTGAGGAAGACAGAAGGCCTGGTGCTGTAAGAACCATTGCTGTGAGTCATGAGCCTGGAGCACATTTCTTTATGACAACTTTTATATCTTACTCTGTCCAAGAGGTTATTCATTCCACAGTAGTTATCAGCAGCACATTGGTTCAGTAGTGTTCCAAATATATTCTTTCCTAGTACAGAAGAAGGTGATGTCTTCATGGATGTTCCTTTCTTTGACTTTGGAGACTGCTTTAACTGGTAATAAAATATTGGACTTCCATTTCAGACACACAGAAAGAATGAGAGATTGGAGAATATTTCTGATAGACCGTCAAGTTTTACTTACTAAGTTATTTCTTTGAAGGGGAACTAATCAGCAGGCCCATTATCACAAACAATCTTTCCCCTTTTGCTACCTAAGTGTAATTTGCCAGTTGGTTAAAAACTTAATCATATTCCAGAAATTTATTTGGTTTTATGTGGTTGGACTTTTTAAAACTTTTGTTTTTAAACAGACTGATAATATTTCTTTCTACAATCACAGCTATTGAACTAGATTTTTGGGGCATGTGCCCAAGTTCAAAAAGTACCCAATTCCCAAGCCCATAAAAATATTTTTCACCTCTACTGGAAAAGGACCTATTGCTCTCAGTTTACAATCTCTTTGGAATCTACAGGGGTGGCTCCTGTGAGAAGCTGGTATAAACTTCCTCTGTGTCTGGTGGAGCGAGTTGCAGCTGGCTCCAGGATGGACCACTGCTGGCCAAGGCCAAGGCCAGCAGTCACAGCAGTAGCACCTCTGGAATAATGTATTTAAGAAGAGGAGGGAAAGCTGTGCAATGGGAAGCGGAAAGAGGAGTGAGAATATAGGACAGCAGCAGCTCTGCAGACAGCAGGGTCAGTGCAGGAGGAAAGGGAGGAGGTGCTGCAGGAGCAGAGATTCTCCTGCAGCCTGTGGTGCAGACCATGGTGAGGAGCTGTGCCCCTGCAGCCCATGGAGGACCCCACTTGGAGCCTGAAGAAGGCTGTGAACCCTTGGAAAGTCTGTACAGGAGCAGGTTTGTTGTCAGGACTTGTGACCTCATGGAGGACCCACATTAGAGTGGGTGAGGGATTGAAGCCTGTGAAGGACTGTCTCCTGTGGGACAGATATGTTGGAGAAAGGGGAGTTTGTGGAGCCCTCCCCTTGAGGAGGAAGGAGCAACAGGCTTGCGTGATGAACTGACTGTAGCTCCCATTCCCCATCCCCCTGCCCTGCAGGAAGGAAGAAAATTTGGGAGTGAAGTTAAGCTCAGGAAGAAGGAAGAGGTGAAGCTGTTTTAAAATTTAGTTTTTATTTCTCATTATCCTACTCTTATTTTGATTCATGATAAATTAATTTCTCTAAGTCAAGTCTGTTTCACCTTTGATGGCAGCTGCTGAATGATCTCTCCTTGTTTTTATCCTGACCCATGAGCCTTTCATTATATCTTCTCCCCTGTCCAGCTGTGGAGGGGAGTGATAGAGCAGCTTGGATGGGCACCTGGCATGCAGGTGGCCCACCTCACCCCAAACCCATGAATTTGTTGAGTTTGATTGAGGGATAGTATGGACTCTGTAGTACTAATCAATAGAACAACTCTCTTAAAGAGATAATGAGCCTTTGTTTCACTCTTTTCAATCTGTATTATTCAGTTGTAGATTCAAAATAACTTACAAGATATACTTTTGCAAGTAATAATTTTGGTAAAATCTTTATTTGAACAATTTAAAAATCAGAATGTTTGATAATGTTGCTGTTTCTGGTGAGATTTTGGAACAAGATGAATCAAAACAAAGCAAACTCTGGAGTGAACTGTATTCTTCCACCAAGAATTTTTAAAACCCAAGTGTAATTCCTCGCATGACACACACACATTTCTCACCATGAACCTATGTCAAAATTTTTGAAAGTATTCTCACAGTTTACCATATTTTTATGTTTCTTCTTGAGCATTTTCATGTAATTCAGTAACATTAGACAAATGACCGTGACAAAGATCACAAATGGTGCTCCTTGCTTCTCTCGCTATTATCTGTTTTGCTATTTTCCCCATCTTTAGACCCTAAACTGGTAATTGAGAAAAACACATTGAAAGAATTACAGTTTTGAAGTTATTTTTCCTTGTAGAAAAATGTATACATGTTTTTGCTAAGGCAGATCTATTCACTGACATTCACTCTTGGCTTATTGGTATATCTGGACCAGCAGAAGCTCCACATGACCAGGCAGCTGCAGGGCAGGCACACTTGAACAACAGTGAACAGTTTGACTTTAGTGTCAAACAGTTCGTTGACTGTATAAGTCAAGAAAGCGAGTGGAATATATGCCTGAATAACCACGGAGTCAGAACTTTGTAGAAGTGTAAAATTCACATATATTGGAATGAATGTGAAAGGACAGCAAACTTTAGAGTTATAATAACTCCCAGAAATAAAATAGCTTCTAGAGATTACTCTGCACATTGCACTTGAAGAAATTTATTTAGCCAAACTTAAAAAAAATAGCTTTTGTTTTGTTGTATATTCAAATATTAATTAATCTAATTGATCTAATTTACAGGAAAAAGACAGAAGAAAAGAGATTAAATAGGTTGAAATATATACATAATATGTTTCTTGTGAAAAGAGATGAAAAAGGCTGTTTTCCCCACTATTGGTGATAGGATAAGATTATCTTATCCAGAAGAAAAATTTAGTCAATAATATTTGCATTACAATTAGCAAAAAAAAAAAAAAAAAAATTGCAACAAATAAAATTATTCAACCGGCTTGCTCTGCATTATATTCTTCAATGATAAAATTAGGAAGTTGCAGAATAGTGTGAATTCCTTAGTATCCATTTTTTCATGCTTAGCATATATTAAATGGCCAGTAAATCAAAATTGTCTATTCTCCTGTTCTTTAAAGAAGGTGCTTTTAGTTCATCAGCTTATTTTAAACCTGTCAGTGTACTTGGAAAAATGACTAGAAACTTTTTAGCTAGGCTACTTGCATGTTTTACGTGCCTGTTGATTTGGCAATTGACTTCAATTATTATTCTTGTTATAATTTTCACTGTAGAATATAATCCGTTAATGTTGCCTGCCTAATGTTACTGAAAGTTTGACTGTATTTTTTTCAGTTTGTTCAGTCACTGCTGAGACATTTCATTATGGTGTCTTTTGTTAGATTCAGAACTAAAAATGACTGATATGAAATGGCAGAATTTTTTAATAGAAGATGTTAAGAGCTTGTACTTCTGTTTTTGAAAGTGAGTCTAAAAGTATCAAAAAACTTTCTGGATGTTCACTTAGAACTAAAAATTCTATGACTGCAATACCCCAAGTCCTAAGGCAGTCAATATTTAAGGCTTTAACTTGTTCTCAGTGAACTTCCTTTTATGGGAACAATGCTGATAAATTGGTTGACTCCTTTGAACTATAGTATATGTGGTGAAACCTTTGTAAGTTAGTATTTTACCAAGTTCTAGTTCTTCTGTCACAGGGAGGAAAAAAGGGCATTTCTCCTCCCTGTCACTTTTATCCTAGCTGGCAATTCATTATATATAATCAGTTGTTACATTTTAATCTGAAGAGAAGCAGCAGGAAGTGTGATCAAATCTTCAGATAAAATTGTTTCTTTTCAGATTTCAAAAGAGCTCTTGAAAAGGCTTCAATAGGAAAAGAATTTACAAATGTACTTGTTAATTTGTTGTGGTAGAAATGAGTGCCTAATTTCTAATTGTAAAATGTGTCACTTTATTTCTAACCTTCACTTCTTGTTTCATTTTCTCAGCTAGATTAAAGAACTCTTTACTACCTAGCTTTTTCACTCTGTGAAGATACTTTCATAGAGTAATCAAGTTATTCCTCGTACTTTTTGTAGAAAGAAACAGCTTGAGCTCCTTAAATCTTTAATTGTAAAATAGATTCTTAGGTACCAAAATTCCATTTGTATTTTTCTTTCAATATATTTCCTAATCCTTCAGAATCCACTTAGAGAAAGAAGCACACAACTATTGAGATATCTTTGATGAGCTACAAAGATACACTGCAAGGTCTACCTCAGAGTATATATTAATATGATTTTTTTTTTTAAATATAAAAAATATGTTGTGTGTATAGGTGTGCTTCTGTATCCAGTCAAAGGTTTTATTAGTACTTTTTGTATTGGCATTTCACGGATTACTTGACTTCCTGAGCACGTTTTCATTGTTGGCCAGAACACTAGTCCACTCTTTTCTCTGTTTAGTCTGTATTTAATTTGTATCTTTTATTGCTAGGTATGTATGTGAGTTCTGTATTAGTTAAATTCACACAGTCCATAGGGGCTCTTTCCCTTGTAGCACCCAGGACGGCAGCTCTGGAGGTGACACACTGCAGCTGTGTGCACCATTTATCCCTGGGCAGCATTTATTTCCTTGGTCATGTAGGTCAGGATGCTGACATGGCATCTTCTAGTGTGGTACCAAGCCTTGACAACAGGGAGGATGGAAAGTACCAATGACTTGACTGCTTTAATAATTAATATAAACCTATGGGGTTTTTTTAGTTTTTACTTCCATGGGCAGTTTCTTAATCCATAATCTCAGTAAATTGTGGATTGTTACTGGGAGATGGTATAAAAGATCTTAGAGAATCCAAACATTTATGAGTGCTTCAGTAAAATGACAAAAGCAGCAAGAAAACTGCTACTATTTTGGAATCTGGTCCTCAGCAAAATAATACACCAAAGCACATGGGAACACACAGTAAATGAGTTTCAACTACTCAGTAATGCACATATCATTGATCTGGTTTTTAAAGCACCTCTATATTTTTCATAGTATTTCTAAAATTATGAATGAATTATTAAAACTCTCACTGTGCATAATGCATTCACATCCTGACTGTAAATCCTTAAACCATAACACCACAGTTATCATCTACCTTGTCACATTTACTGTAATATATTCAGCTTGGTTTGTGATTATAGGTCGGTTCTAGCTTTGGAGACCTTTTGGAATTATGAAGTGAAAATGTAGCTACTGAAATAGTGTATAATAGTTAAAGTTCAAATATTGAGGGTTTTCTGGGTTTTTTTGCCTTGTACAGATTTCAGCAATAATATGATATATTCAATAATAGCATTTAATAACTCTACTGTATGCTCCCTGCAGTACTATGTAGCTCTTTATGAGCTGAGAAATATGTAAGGCATTAAGTGAGTGAATCTTTCCTAACTGAATACCATTGCTTCAGGGCTAACACATTAAAACACATTAAACACGTTGAAATTAATGAAGTACTGTCTGTCTGTGTCCAGTGGGTGCTGTATTAAGATTTTTTTTTGGGACGTATAGAGGTAGATTTACAGAAACTGTGGAAGGACAATCAACTTAGATTACTTGGATTAAATACCAGATGGATAGCCACAGGCATAATTCCTGCGCTTTTTACCATGTCAGAAGGACTCTATGTTCCTGCTAGTTTAATTTCAGTGTTACAGTCTGCCTCCTGATTTTTGGCATAAAGCAGATAAACAGATTTCCTCCAAAGGAATTGGTCTAATTTTGTCAGGGCAACACAGGAACTGTGAAATGTGTTGCTTAAGTATCTGTGCCGATGATACCTGTAAATGGTGTTTCCCTTCACTCCCAAGAGGGCTGAAAAAATAAATATATTAATTTATATTGAAGTTTTGGTGGAAATGCAACAGGTAGAGACTGTCCTCACAGTGAAAAAGTTTTTTTTTTTTTTAATATCCAGTTAGATAGGCATTGTTTTGTTGTTTCTCAGTGTAACTCAGTCCATATACTTAAAACTATTTTTTTTCAGGTATTGTTTTTCAGGAAAAGGTAGATAAGAATACAGTTAATGTCAGAATTCAGAGTCCTGGGACTTCAGTATATAGGACACTATTCTACAAATCTTTGTGTTTAAATGTCACAAGTCTGATGAGTAATCAGTTTTCCCCATGGCAGAAATAGCGGAAGTAAAGCCCTTAGTGTCTTGTGAATAACTTTTTTTTAAAACTTTGCCAGAATTTGGAAGTGGGTTTTGACACAAATCAGTACATTTAAAGAATTTCTTCTTGTGTGTCACATGTAGAAAAGCTTCAGACAAAAACCCCCAGATCTTATCTAATGACATTGTCCAACTGTGTTGGAGATAGTGCCATGTGTTTTTTGTGAAAGGGCAATTGAATAGGTGAGCTTTGTTGTTCATTGGACTTAAAAATTATTACTGAAGCAAGGAAGCACACAAAAGAAACTGGAATATAGAAAGAAAATGAGTTATTTCTAAGGATATACAAAGTCAGTTCACTACAGCAAACACTCAGGACATTCACTCAGGACATTTAAAACATTAATCCATAGTAGACCATATACACTAACTGGCTATATTTTTGTAAACTTGGGCTATCTATTTTCTATTTTATTCAAAAGGCTACTGTCCTGGTCAGTGTGGTGTGTTATCTTTGCAGTGCACTGCAGTATTTGGAACATGGTGGGTGATAATCCTAAGTCAGTGTAGGAGCTAATGAAGTGCGGTTTCCTGCAGAATGCCTGCACAGTGTGTACGAGCTGCAGTTCACCTATGGGCCTCAGAAACCATGTGCAAACAACTTAGTGAGTAGGTGCAGTGGCCATCTGATTTAAACATTGACTGATTTAATGGTTTTGCTTGTTTCAGCTTTCATAGGCCTAATTATGGCCATTATGCATAGTTGCATTTTCATCCTAATTTTACGCTGGCTCAGTGATTTCTGATTAACTGCCAAATTCTAACCAGTAGCATAGGATTGCTCATTAAAGAAAGCATTCTCAAATGGCCTGTTCTTTTAATTCTTCATTTGAAATTTAGCAATTCCAGAATCAAATAGTATAATCCCTGTTTTTCTGCTATCTGTATTACCTGCTATCTGGATCTGCTATTTTGGATTTAAATCAAAATTAAAGAACAATTTCCTTAGTGCGGTATACTGATGTGAAAGAGTGCAAATTTCAGTGTTAAGCTCAGTGACAGAACCTGTTTTTCTACAAATTTTCTGACTCAATCTAATTGCAATTAGTATTTAATATGTGGTTTTATGTCTGTGACATAGTGCAATTACTACACGTTAGAATTCATGACTACAGAATTTTTCAGGATATCTGAGTGATTGAAGTAAAATCTCCTATGCACACACAACTAGAATTAGTGAATTTAAGATCCCAACTTTGCTTATGATTGATGAATATTTAATGGACCTTCCTTAGCTTTAATTTCATATCAAACCACAGCATTTGGGCTTTGTCCTTTTAGGCTTCCTAGGCTTCTCAGACATATGACTGTAGGAGAAGGGAATACAGGTGACCTCGCCCCTGATAAATAACAACTGTGTGAATTACCAATACAGCCTCACCCCTGATGAGTCACAGCTATAGCCAATAAGGATAAGTGTGATAAAAGGGAGTGAGGTGGTGAGGAGGATCCTGAAGGAGGGGGGAATCTTGAGGAAAGGGGAGTAAGAGAATGATGAAGCAGAAGGATTCAGGGGACTGAGAATCACTGTTTTGGGGTTAGTCTGGGTCTGTTGTTGGAACCTGCAGTCACAGTCTGGCCAGGTAGAAGCCTGCATTCAGAGTCTGCAAACTAATACCTGCAGTCATAGTTTAACAGGAAATAACCAGCAGTCAGAGGCTGCAGGGGAAACCTACACTAGGAGCTTGCTGCTACCAGGGTCAGTGAATAGTTGGAGTCGGGATAGCTGAGCTGTAAAGTGGAATAGGCCAGGACCCATTTTATGCTGTGATAAACAGGGAATTTGTGTCTTGGCTCCTTTCTACCCCCTAACGAAGGGGTTGCTGCAATGAACATCACATGACTTTTTTGACTTTAGTACTCAGTTATGTACTCTGACTCTCAGGGCCTGATGGCAAGGGTTTAATTTCACCAGTTCTAAAGGAGAACTTGAGACTGAATAGTTCTACCCAATATCTGGACCTGGAAACTTCTACTAGATTTAGTGCTTAGAACTAAAATATTTTAAGGAGTTTGAATATGTATGGATCCCAGTAAAAGTGAATAAAACTGTAATTGAGAACACCATATCAACCCGCAATCTGTAGGAGTGGGTACTGACAGAGTTTACTGTTTTCTGCTTTTAATGACTTCACCTACAAAGAGGTTATGAGTGATTCTGTACTTTGTCGTTCCAACAGTCAAAAGCCATTGGTGCTGAAGTGGATTGCACCTGGTGTCTATAAGGAAAAATACTTTAAGAGATTGAGCATTACAGAGAAGTGGTCAAGAGTTTATCATCAAATACTTAATTCTTTAATAGAGCCTTGGTGTTATTGTTTTTCTTGTTTGCTTGGTTTTAACAGAAGAACTGAAAGAAAATAACCTTAGCAACAGGTGAGTGCAGTAAACAATAAATGACATATTTGTGACCTGAAAAACTGGGATATATTGATGACTTGGACAAAATTTGATTGTGATACTTTTTTTTGCACCAGATCAGTGACCAGAATTTTTATTTGAATATAATTTTTCTATATTGCTCTTCACTGGGTTCGGAGTTATCTCTTTGAAAATACTTATTTCTGAGAAAGCACTGCAGTTCGATATCAAGACACTATCAAGTAGAGACACTGATTTTTTTAAAAAAAGAAAAACCTCACCAGCTTCAGTTACTTCATAGTCCTATATGTGCTATCCCTAAAAGTCAGGAATAGCCGTGACTGACTTTTTGTAGGTGTATAGTCATGTCAGTAAACAGGGTGCACTTGTTCCTTCAATCCATCCAGATTATTCATTGAAAAATGCTTTGGGAGGTGGAATGTTTTCTGTTAGGTTTTTATTCCTTGTAGTAAGCGAATTCTGATGTTTTATTTTGAAGTACTGTATATTATCTTAGTTAACAGGCTGCCCAGTAGGTATGTGTTTGCTTTATTAATAATTGCATTTTCATATTTGTAACAAAAGAATAGAATTTCTCAGGATAAAAGGAAAAGCAAATTACAGCATAAGGAGGCCCAGCTGAGTCACAGCAACTGACCATCGAGTTTAATGTTCTCTAGCTGAGAATAAGGTAAAGTGCTATTTGGGGAATAGAGTGGGTTTGTTTGGTGCTGGGGTTTTTTGCTTCATTTTGGTTTTTGTGTATGTACCAGAACTGCATTTTCAGGGACATTGGCAGGTAAAGTCATTCTTGTCTTTTAACTTCTCTTTCTGTGCCCTGTGAGGGTTGGTGTAATTTTTTTGTTTTGATTTGATGTGGTTTATTTTGGGGTTTATTGGTTTGGTTTTTTTGTAGTTTTTTAATTTACTGGTACAGTTTATCTCCAGGATCTTGAGATATAGCAACAAGTTATAAAGAGTATTACTGTGTCTCTATGGTATTTTATTTCATCTGCTTTAATGTAGTCTCTTGCTAGCTTTGAGTGGCTTGTAGTTCTAGCGTTACTCATTTAGTAGTAGTTTTGCAGTCATTCACTGCATTCAGAAAATTTTGAAGCGTAATTGTGTTCCTTTTGTGCTGTTCTCTCCAAATTAAGGAGTTTCAGCCTTCTTAATCTTTCATTGTAGGGCAGCTGCTGAGAGCCTTTAATCTTTGTAGTAGCTGCCCTTGTCTGTCTTCATTGAGTCCCCTATACTTTGGAGTCTAAGTCAACTGAGATGTGGAGTTGCATGTGCTGCTCTGGATAAGATGTTGTTAAGGTAGTGTGTTTTTTGTGTGTGTGTGGGGAAGGGGGAGGCAGGGGCAAAGGTGCTGTTTTATAACTATATTCTTCTGACTTATTTTTAATACCTTCCCTGAGGGATACCCAGGACTGAAGTTGTTTCACTTGGAGTCCTGCTGAATGTTGAGCTACTGAGATCAGAGAAACACCAGTGATTATTTTAGGAAATGTTCCTTATGTTGTCACGTTTGGTTCTAGACTTTTCATAGAGGTTTTAGATTATTGCTTCTATGCATTCAGGAACTTGAAAATTTATCTTTTAGTCTGCTCAGTTTAATAGAATTCCTTAGCTTGTTTTTGACTACAAGTTTTAGGTCTTTTGATGTAGTCTTTTGTTTGAAATCTTGTATCTGTGAATACAAGGTGACTGCTTTTATGTGATACTGATTTTACTGGCCAAAACCTTATTGAGTGTGAGAAATGCTTTTAGGCTGATGATGACAGTCATAATGAGGCTCCATGTCTGTGTATAAATAAAATGCACAGAGGCAGCATTCAGCTTCCTTTCCAGTTTTTTAATACTGCAGTGTGTGTGCAGCCAAGACATGTTTGTCAGTTTTTAAGTTAAATATTTTGGCAGATCATTGGTGGATGACAGTGAAGTGCTAATGTTGTATGGGTGAACTGATTCTGATGGAGCAGATAAGATAAAACAGTCTAAATTATTACTCTTGTTATTATTAGTGCTTATTTTGGTAGCTCCCACATTGCTTCTGCTGCTTATAAAAATGGGAGTACTTGCTCCTTTCTCCAAAGAGATCACAAGAAGTGCAAATAACAGATGAAAGGTGGGGGTATACTATAAACAGCTTAAAATTAACTGTACATCAAATTGTGATCATAAGGAAGGCAAGACATGGTGAAAAAGAATTTAATAAAAACATAAGAAAAAGGAATTTGGAAATGTAAATAGATAAAATTTATATTCCATCAATTTAATGGTAACTTATCTACTCATGTATCAGCTTCCCTCCAGAGAAAAAGTTCTTTAATAAAAATATGCATTCAAAGAGAATTTTCTTTTAATAGTTTAAAATGATCACTAAATTCAAGCTAAATTTCAAAATCTAAACTGACCTCAAAGAACTGGAGGAAACTTCTAGAATTAGACAACACTTTTATCCAAGACAGTTTGCACTATTTCAGTACTTTGAAGAATGTTGTCAAAGAACAGTTTTTAATCTGCTTTTAAGCACCCTAAAGCAGACTCCCATGCAACAATACCCACAGTTTATGCAAGTTTCCACAGACATTCACATTGAAAATTACATTCCCACTATTTCTGCATTTGTCTTCAAACTTATGCTAAATTCCTATTCTGTTTTGCTTATATAAAATAATATACATGGAATTAAATTAATTTCACTTGTCTGTAGCCATCTAAAGCAAAGGCATGCAATTTAATCTCACCCTCTGTTACCTGCTTTTGATACATAAAGGTCTATTGCCATTCCCAAGTCCTGGAACTCCTAGTATGGCTCCATGCATGAGAGTGCAGACTTTTCCTGTGTCCCCTGTCATGTGTGACAGCATTTTACAAAGAGCTAAAAAGGGAGCTTGCATTTTAGCACCTGTCATAGCTCTCTCCACTAGAGAGCTACAAATTAATTTCTCTTGAATGTAAAGTTAACCAAATAAAATTCTTTTGAAAAAAAATTCTTGCCATTTTGGGCTTTTTTTCTTCATTGTTTTGGTGTTTTTGCTGTACACAGGAAATAAAATATCTTTGTGCTTTGTCTTTTGTAGTTACAATACATATCAATGATTTTTTTTTTTGTTTGGATGTATTTTAAATCTTACAGTTAGTAGCATTTTATTAATTACTAAGTGATAATTATGATCCATGGAAAGATGCACGTTCTTTTTGACATGGCATGTGCCAGATACCTATATATATATATATAAAAGACATACTTCTTTCCTGAATTTTGCCTTTCAAAGGCATGTTTACAATAGATTTTCTTGCATATTGTCTGATGAATCAGTTCTGTGCTGTCAGGAACCTTGATACTATTCCCTGAAAGTTCATAAATAGACCTAGATATAATGAATTTTTACCTAAGGATGTGTATTATTTTTGTTGCACAAAAAATGTTTTTCCCACACACCAAAAACTTAATCACTCTAACTAATTAAAAAAAATAAAATAGTGTAACATTGGTATCAAAGTATTGGTTATCTATTTGATGATTATTAGATAGTTAACTAAGAGCAATATATCGTTCCTCAGAGATTCAATTAAGATTTCTTAAAAGATTTATAAAAAAGTTCTAGTTAACCAGAAAGTTTTTTTGGAAATGTTGGTAGCCTTTGCTTTAAAAATGGACCAGACAAAAGCCTCCTCTTCAGAAATGTGCCACATGATTTGTGCTGGGTATTAGTGGATTTTAAAGTTATGTTTAAACACCCATTTATAAATCCAGTATATTTTTTTGATTTTTTTTTTCTGTAGAAAGGAAGGAAATGTATTACTATTCCTATTAAATGCAGCATAAAAACAGTGAAAGAAAAAACAAGCAGAAATGAAAGGGTTCAGCATATTGCAGTATAAGTAAAGGATATTGCCTTTTTGTCTAAGGACAGTTCTAGCAAGGAAGCAAATCAAAACTGATAAAAAAATGTTATGGGGATAGAACCAGAGTGTTGGAAGGAAAACGTAATTGGCTATTCTGAGCATATGCATCCCAAGATCTAAAGGGTGGTGACTTGTAATGATTTGTGAAAGTCATGAAGAATTGAGAATCTGCCACTGAGATGGGGTAAATATATTGCTGGTAGAAAGCATGATCCTAAAATCTACAGCACTGTGCCAGGGTCCTAACTTTAAGTCTTGGTAGTATACAGAAACAGATGTTGCTTTTGCAAGCTCTCAAAGCTTACTGAGTGATAGAATAAGGAGCAAATGAAGAATATCAGGCACAAGTAACTTTTAAATAATCTAGTAAATAACAGACAGAGGGAAAATAGGGATACAGGAAGCTTAATGTATGTAAAATCTAATGAAGTAATTGTGATAGTAAAAATTAATAACATAATAATTTGCAAAGTCTCATTGAAAAATTAATGGAAACTGACTTGAGTAACACAGAGGCAGAAAACAGTCCAAAAGACTGAACGTAAATAAAAAGTGATAAGCAACAATATATTGAGCTGGGATGTGAAGGGCAAGAAGTGTGTAGTGAGATGTCACACAGATCAATTTTATGTCTGATCTAATTAAACATTTTCATTAGTGATTAGCAAATGATATAGCCAGCCTGCTAATGATTTTCTTCAGATAAAGATGTACTAAAAAGCAGCACAGACCGATGAAGTTAGTTCAGAGATCTAGAGAGGATGAAAAGTATGAGGAAGCTATTTGATTCAAGAGGCCACAGAATGGAAAATGTTACGAAAAATCTTTAAGAAATAGGTAATTGAGGGCTGTTTTTATTGTAAGCACACCTGTTGTTGGGATAACAAGAAAATAACTGTGTGCAAATCCTGATCAATAGGTGCCATACATCTACAAATAGATCTATGTGCCAGGCAAGAGGAAGATGGCAAATGCCTTGGCTTCTGCTCTGTAGTGTTTACATGAGGTAGGTTGGCATTTCCACTGTTGCTGCTATGTCCACTATGACTAGTTCTTATTTGCTTTCTGGTATCATCTATACTTTGTATTTCCCAATCACCTATGCACAGCAACATGAACTGGTATAACCTGTGCAAGCAGAGTAAAACAGAAGAATGATCTATTATTTGAGCTCATTTACATGAACTTTCTGGCTCAGACAGGAAATACTTCTCCAAGGAGTGACTCAGAAATTCACATTTATCAGCAATATTTCATAGGGAAAAAGAAAATTGCGATGCATATCTGGGATGTAGAGTTTGAATGCTGCTTTGAAAATTTTGCTTTAATATTTAGTTCATTTGCTGGTTATCTGATCAAGTTTGATTAATGTTCCAAGTCCAGCCTGCAATATATGACCAGTATGTCTTCATGTGACTTCTGTTGCAACTCCTGTTCACTTTTTGCATGGCATGACTACTTAATGCCATGTTTTGTGCTGGGGGCCAGGATTTTCTAGAACAATTTGCAGTGCAAGCTGAAAGTTACCTTTTGGCTGACTGGGTCTTTTCTCCTGACTCAGTTTCCCACTTAAGAACCCATAGTGACTTGTATTAGCAGTGGATCTGAGAACTACAGAAGCTGCTCTGCAGAGATTCGGGGACTAAAATATAGGAGGAGGGAGGTACTAAAGATTATATATATACTTAAAACTGTAATGGTATTTCAACATTTGAAATCTCAAGGCAGTGGACTATGAGCTAGTTAAGCTAGGTGGCTTCCCCACATCACTTCGTAGTCTTGATGGAGAGAACTTTTCTGCTTGTATGTTGATTTCCAGATTCATCTTGAAGAATGACATGATGATATTAGCTAAAAAGAAAATTTTCAAAACAATTGCTGACAATAATCACACTTGTCTGGAGTGCTTGAAAATTTCACTATTTGATTTCCCCTCTTTCTTTTTGACTTGAATTTTCCATTCTTAAGCTGAGATGGTTGAAGTTTGCCTTTATTCTATACATTGGAAGCATAACAGATTTTTCTCACATGAATGAATCTCAGAAGGATTGCTGCACTGTATGTGCTGGATCTCAGTAATATATACTTATGCCTAACAACATATAATACAAAATTACTTGGTCTTATAACCTGTTTTCCCCCATATCCTTTAGACACAAATCAAATGGAGTATGAGAAGAGCTTGGAAAGAGCTTATGTGACCTTCCTGGTTGTTCTTATATGTCAAAACAATAACTTTCTTAGAGAGCTGAAGTGAAATACATTCAATCCTTTAATTAGTTTCTCAATTTTGTGTCAATTTTGTTCATAACTTTCAAAATGTTGGTGGTTATAGAGTAAACCATGTCTATAGTATTCCTTTCAGTAGCTGTGTAATCATTTAGGGTGTAAACTGTCTTGTCATGCCCAACATGCATTTTAATCTTTAATGTATGTGAATGCTCAGATTGTCAAATGCACATATCTAAACCTATAGGAAATATATTATATATTTAGGGACATACTGATTTGTGGATGTGGTTTGGTTATGGTTCAGTGTGTGAACACTCCCAGCACAGATGGAAATCTAGAAAGTTTACCTCACTGAGGATTGGTAGCTAGGTATAACATATACTAATGTTTGAATTTGAACATTCTAATGTTTTCCTGCATATATAGATTATCCTTATTGATATTATAAGACAATTTTTTTTTAAAAAAAAAGTCAGACTTGATGGAAAAAGGAGGACCATTCTTAATCTTTCTTGGTAATTTGAAAATCTTAAGACTAAAGATCCATTTTTCTGTATCAGTTAAGAAACATATTGACAGAGACATTGCCCATAAATTATGGGGAAATAATCTTTCCTAATTACACAGTTAGGTACTTTCTTGTTGAGCTATTTGACTGATGCTCTTTAGTCTGTGTAGTCTGCACTAAAAACCTTATAATTCTAGAAGCCTTTTCATTTTCAGACAAGGGATACAGAATGCAAAGCACTTCAGCAGAAAGCGTTTGAGACATCTGGTCATGTCAGTTCTCAGTGCTGGTCCATAGATAAACTGGAGCAGCATCGGATATCCAGAAGAGGGCACTTGTGGCTCTCCAGTCTGTCTGCTTTACCCAAAACACTTTCTGCACTACAAACTTCTTGTGACTGGGGGGAAAAGGCTGGAGAGACTCTTCTCTAAAATGAGCTGAAGTACTAATAAACAATTAGGGGTTATGCATGGCATCAGCTGGAAGATTTTCTTGCAGGTTTCTGCTATCAATGGGCATGTTTATCACACAAGCTACTATCAAAAAAGAACACCACCTTTCAAGTGCTTTCAGAACTGCAGCTGATGGCTGCAGAAAGCCAGTCTTGTACCAAAAGAACTAAAAGCATTTTCTGCTAAAGGTTCAGTCCAACCTGATAAGTATTTAGGCTAATAATACTTGATAAGTATTTAGGCAATGACACTGAGAGTTTGGGGGCAAGAAAAATTCTATTTCTGTATTCGTTGTAGAGGAAAGAAAAAGAATAAAAAGTTGATGGGATGTTATACTTGATGCAATATAAATCAGTATTTGAGGTCTCACATGGAAAATAAGCGAATTATGCCTTTGAAACCAAGTAAGGTGTTTGAGCATGATAGATTAAGGTGATGTTTATTGATCACATAGCACTGAAACCGTGACACCTAAGTTCTAGTATATGAATAGAGCAGTCCAATTTGCTTTTGAAGAGTCAAGTCAGGAGGACTAAGATGCTTTAACTTCTATGCCTAATAGATGAGACATATATGATAACTTTTGGGGGGATAATCAATGTGTATGAAGTTAGAGGAGTAAGACCTAATCTGAGCTTTGCCCTCGTATTTGCACATTTGGTAGCAGAACAAATATTTTGAAAGTGCCCATGTTAGAAAAAAAGCATAGTATTTAGTACACAAATTAAATTATTTTAAAGGTAATTTCCAGTTAAATAGTTTGTTTTTTTTTTTTAATTGGGAAAGTTCCTATGAAAAGTTATAACTGAACTGAATAAGACTCTGTGTTACTGTGCAAAATCCTGACCTCCAATAAACCCCTCTTCCAAGGGGCAGTGAAGCTTTCTCATTGAATTTTCCTCCAGTATTTTGCTGAAACTAACAGGACTGACTTCTGGGACATGTCGACTTGTGTCATGTGCCACTTGCAGAATTTTGAAGGCTAGAGTTTAATGGTCTCCTGGGCTTGAGAAAAACCTTTTTTAAAAACTAATTGCAATGCCAAAAATGTTTATTTTACATACTTGATTAAACTTCAGTGGAGTAGGTGTTGTGACAAATCTTGAGAGGTAAAAAACAAACAAAAAAACCCAACAAACAATAATTCCAACGTGTATTGGCATCATTTAGTTTCCAATAAACTAATGTGTTTTATAATTACATCAGCTAAAACTTCTCTTTTTTGCTGATGGAGAGTGCCAAGTGAGTAAGCATGTGTATGTGTTCTCTTTCTGTTGGGAGGATGCAGAGGGGTGTGTAGCACTGGCATCTGTTTTTTTTTTTATTAGCTACTTTTTGCAAATTAATCTTGCTGAATGATTGAACTGTATACATTTTTAGCAACTCTCCCTCCAGTTGCTATAGCAATGATGTGGCTATCGTGATGTGTGAGTAAAGCACTGGCTTTGGGAAAAGATCGTGGGACCAGCTGATGTGGTTTGAATGAAAGGGAGATATGACATAATTATTTTGACCTCAAAGTGTTTTTTGTGTTGAGCAATATTAGCTGAGAGAAGTCTCTTTTTCCTATTAATCTTGCCTTGTTTAGTTTTTCCGCTGAGATTTCAACACATCAAACTAATTGAATAGTACTAGATAGAATTTGTAGAGCAGTATCATCAAATTCATTCCAGTTATCCCTCTACACTGTATTTCTCACCTGTGCCCTCTTGAGTTCTTATTAAGTGAAATTTGATGAGCTGTGATGATTGCGGGGTCACCTTTCTGATTCACAAAGAAGCTGCTGAACAACAATATTCTACAAAGGATTAAAATGCTTGTCCCCTAATTTCTGCCCATCTAAAGACTGTGTTGCATATCTATTCAGGTTGGCATGAATGAAAAAAGAAAAATGGCATTTTTTATTAACATACCTGTACAGTACCTGTGGCTGAGATAGTCCTAAATTTAGACTGTCATATTCTTACTGCTGACTGAAAAATAGGTAATGAAAAGAAAATAGCTTCATGCATTCTCAGGAAATGAGAGACCTGGAAGATACATGACTGACGTGTCTCCATTTAAGGGGGCAGAACTGTGGTGTAGTTCATCAGCTGAGGTTTGTCATTCTCAATTTCAAATTTGTGTATTAGAGAGTACACACCAAAATTGCAAAAAGAAAAAGGCTCTACAGAAAGTATTGAATGTGCTTCTTCTAGATGGTAAAGATGAGGAATCAAGGAGTGTGAGGGGGTGGGGAGGTTGTCTGTGCATATTAGTAATGTGTTACTAATTTGTGAAAATCCATGAAGGCCCAGACTTGTACTTACTTAAAAAAAAAAATAAAATCATGCATTTAAAAGTACCAGGTAGATGCCCATTATCATGCACTTAGTTAATTTTCTTGTATTAAAGCCAACAGGATTGCTCATGATTACTGTCTGTAGGTCCATGTCTTGGGTTGTGTAACCAAAAAAATGGTTATTCTATTCCATCTGTTGAAACCCAGTTGGGGAGGTGTTTTTTTCTTTATCTGTTGTAACGCGAGGAGGTGACTGCTTTTCTGATGACAAGCCAGCTGTTAAAACCAGCTGGTGGCATTGTTTCTTATCTCTGTTCACCCTCCCATTACCTCTATGGGGATATCTTCAGTTAATGGGCTATTAAAGCTCACCAATGACATGACATATTACATCATCCCATTGTGAGATGCTCCACCCCAGGAGGAGGAGCCAAACTGTTTCCACCTAGACAAAAAGGAAACACAAGTGTCACCAGACATCCAGTGTTCCCATGGGACTCCCAGAAAAAGACCAGATTCATCTCTGGACCCTTTTCTTTAGAGGACCATCTCTACTTCCAACAGGACTACATCTGCCACTCCAGGAGTGCTTACTTTTGGTCTATTTCCAACACTCTGACAGACAGGGTGTCAGGTTGTATTCTGACTCTGTCAGGGATCTTTTGTATTATTGCATTTATTTTATTTTACTTCTTTTTTTCCCTTCCTATTAAATGGTCTTTCTGACTTGGAGTCTCTCGCTGGTTTTGCTTTCAAACCACTACAGTCCAGTAACACAAAGTACTGTCTGAGAACTATTGCAATATTGGTTATTCACTCTTTCTTGGTGTAGGCAGAAAGGTATCAAATGGTTCCACTATATGTCAAATACAAAGACTCTGATTGTAACTGCTATAAACATTTCAAGTTCTTTGTCATTACAAGGAAGAAAACAAGTAAAGTAGGAAGTATTACTGTACTTTTGGATAAGGAATTATGGTTCTAACCAAAGCATGGTTTATTTTTTTCTGTGTTTTCAGGGACATTTATTATTGGTGGACTCCTGACTGAATCTGTAATAAGCATGAATCTGTTCTTGGTCTATAATGTATGTGATGAATAGAGCTGGTACTAATTAATATGTCCCACATTTATTTTTTCTGCTGGAATGCTGTCTGATTTTTTTCCAGACAGACACTTGTAATGGTTGTTTTCTAAAGATAGCAAAATTAAGTATTTGCCTTTTTTGAGGGCTCTGGATAAGCATTTTTAAATTCTAAGGACAGCAGAAACATACTTAACAAAGGGTCTAATATGCAACAAATGAGATTCATTCTAAGTCACATGTAGTATTAAAGAACTCAGAAAATTACTTCAGGCTACAGGAGCCTGATGAGAGAACAGATAGTTTCACTAATTAAACCCTATTATTGGTAGGAGTGAATATGTTGAGAAAGCATACCTCATGATTATAAGGAGACTAGACAGAGGTTGCCAGAAACATTGATACCACACATCTAACTTCTGTCATCTTAAACATGCACATGTAACATATCGCCTAGGTCATTGCCAATTGCTCAAAAGTATAAATTATCATTTTTGGTAATGATCTGCCTCATTCTCTAAAACTTTTTCAAATTATCCTGTCAACAGATAGGCCTTTAATTCTACTAGAGGAGGGCTAGGAGAATTTTTGTAGCCAGCTGGGTCATTACCTCTAAAATATTCAGAAAGTGCTTCATTCACAAAACAAGTATCCAGGTACTCCAAAATGCAGAGGAACAAATTTATTATACAGCTATAATAATGTACTATAACCTCTTCAGTTAAATAAATGTTTTTTTAACTGGTGCAAACTGTATCCTCTCAACTCTAATGGATTTTATTTATTTTTTAGCATCCCTTTGGCATATTGATTCAATGACTATGATCTACTGTAGCAGCAAAACTGATGTACATAAGGAGGTCTTTGTTGGTTTTTATCTCTTTTGCAGTCTGTCACTATACACTGCCATCTCCAATAAATTTATTCTTCCATCACATATGCACCCCAGGCACTCACTGTAGGTTTTATTCTTCCACCAGTACCATACTGCTTCATGTCTTAATTTGACTTCAGTCTCTTTCCACTAGCTTTGTTCTCTCTGCTTGTCTCTCTTAATACAAAACGCATCATGATTTCCTATAATCTGAGAACTTTGAATCTTAATTACTCCATATGTCTCTCCCTGTGTTTATTCCCTTTCAATGTTTCTTGCTTTGCTTCTGTGAATTTCATTATTTGCCTTTCAATCTGGCTTTAGACTCAATTCTAACAAGAGCGTAGTAGTAAGTGCTCACTAGAAATACTACTGAATAAACAGCCCAATTTACTGTCAGCACTTCTTATCTGGTGGTTCTGGTTCTGATAATAATTCAGCAATTACCTCTGAGTAAGCAGTTCACTCCTCCTGCGCTTCTCTTCTCAATTCTTCAGTTATTTTGTCTATCGTCTCTTAATAGAGTGATTTGAAGAAAATTACTTGCACAGAGTTAGTGAAAATAGAATCATGCAAGTGCAGAATGTTAGAGGTTGCAAGGGGCCTCTGAAGCTCTCTTATTCCCACACCCTGCTTAAAGCTGGCCCAATCACCTCAGTTTGTTCACTGAGTTTTGAATATATCCAAGGACACAAACTGTATGTCCTCTCAATGTTTGGCTGTTTCTCTAGGTGCTTTTACCTCCAAGAATATTTTTGATGAGAGTTTGTGCTGTTCTATTGTCTGGGGGGTCTTCTCCTTGAAATCTAATATTCTTAATTTCTAGAAAGAAACTTTATACTTGAACTGAAGTTTGCCACTCAAGAATTTTTTTTTGTCTGAGGAATTAAATAAAAATTATCCTTAGGTTTAGAAAGAAGTTTCCATATGAAAAATTTCAAAGCCCCTCATTAACAAATTAAAAGTAAAATAATATAAAACTGTCCTGATTGTTTTGTCCATGGGATAGTAATTCAATGTTTTTTCACAAACACACCAGGAAAGCTTAACCACATTATTGGGTTTTTTATCAAGTATGTGTATTGTTTTGGGCATTCAGCAATTGTTTTTGTTGAAACCAAATTGAATAATATGACAGCTGCATTTTCAAATCTTGAATCTCAAATTCTCTGATTTCTAAATGCGTATTACTGGTAACTCTTGAAGTCAATACTGATTAAGGCATCGAAGTACCTCTCAGAATAAGAATAAAATAAAGACCACAGAGCAATATGGGAGAATTTTTTATGCTTGAATATGACAGCATTTTATCTTAGCTGATAAATTTGCCTCTAAATTAACCAGTCACAACTGAAATGATATGTGTAGTCTATACCTGCAGCCATTCACAATGGGATATGCTCAGTCCAAGTGCTATGCAACTCCGAGTTCTGTAACCCTGGAAAAATAGATGGACGCTGCCATGGTATTATTATTGTTGTTGACTAAGATTCTATTTCCTATTTTATGCCTGTTTAAGTGCACCCTTCAGAACTGAAAACTGAGTTCTATTCAAGAGTTTCTTCGGGCTGATCTGAATACATATGCAGTTTAGAAATATGAAGGAGGAAAGATAATCTGCTTGAATAGAAAAATTATGTAGACCAGGATTTCCCCGTATCTCCCTCTTTCAGTCTGAAATGGTATTAGTTTGACTTGCTTTTAAACTCAAAATAAAGCTAGAAATTTCCTTTGGATTAATAGTTTTCTTCTCAGTATCTCTTAATCCTACTTAGTCTTTCTCCTTGATCAGTTTTTAAAGATTTGAGTGATTAATCCTACCTGTCCCAAGAACAGAGCTAAGAAGTGAGATTTTATTTTTCATTTGTGAAGAGGTAGTGGTTTTCTCTACTTCAGTTTTTTTGATTTGTGTCTTGAGGCAAATCTGAGCATTGAGAGTTACTTCCATCCCTTCATTTGTCTATTCTGTGTTTCCCTTTTTGATTTGAGTGATCTTGGTAAGTACCAGAGTATTCAGCTGTATGTCTGCCATCTGCTTCCTGCCAGAGAGTTGCTTGTCTGTGCCTGCCATATAGGAGGGGCTTTTCCTCAAAATCTATTGCTTGATGCTGGCATTTGAAATTTAAAAGAGGCTTACCTCTATACCTTGGTCTTTAAAATCTGTCTCAGGTTCATGTATGTACAGTTTAATAAAATTCACAAAGTTATTAAAAAAATCCTCTCTATCCTTATTAGTTAGCTTTACCTGGAGCCACTTCTAAAACTAGGCAAGACTGATGCTACAACTCAACAAGTTTCTAACAAAATAAAAGAAATCTTTGATTACAGAGGTGGTTGATGGAAAATATTGTCAGCAAAAGTAATCATAAAGGCCCGTTGCCTTTAGGAAATGGTTTTGGAATAAATGAAAACCACTGAGGTTTTATATAGAATGAATTTGAAGATAGCACCTTAGTCGGTACTTAAATTTGGTTGTGTGTTGCTCCAGAGGAAACAATAAATTTTAATAAATCTCCTTCAGGCCAAATAAGTATGCTTAGTGAAGTACTTTCAAGCCATACCCTGGGCTTTGGAGATGATCCAGAGGAGATCTTCCAGTCTCCTTTGTCTCTCTCCATTTGATGTGCCTGAGCTGTTGAGGCATCAGGTTAGTATTGCTGCAGGCAGCTACTGCAGGAGACAAATGCTTTGCATGTGCTTTTAGTAACGTTCATACCAATCCATATATGGCAATATGTTATGCCATGGCTTCAGCTTTACTGTATGTTTCCTACTGTGATCTTCTCTGTTCTTACTCCTTTGGAAAACAAAGGAGACCGTGTTGCTGATTAAATCAATACCAACTGTCAGTAGAGCATTTTGGTTTTAATAGCCCATGCCTCTTTTTCTGTATACAGCTTATAGGCATAAATATTCAGAATTTCTAACCTGATTGTGTCAAAGATACTTTCACTAACATAAAAACAGGAAAAAGATGAGATGTGGTTGAGTCAGGAGAAAACCTGTGAAAAACCAGCCCACCTCCTCCATTAAAATGACACCTGCCTCCTTAAAACAGTCTTTTAAAATATTAACAGAAACTCTTCTACATTCACTTCCACAATGGGATGGAAGAATAGGCGGGGTTAGGACCCCAAATCCTCAGATTCCTGAACAAATGATGCAATGTGCAGCTGACAGTCTGGTTTATCACTGCAGAACAAAGAAACAAAATATAATTAATTTTTCTTATGGTAATCCTTGTCTAAGAAACAGAACTGGGGAAAAAGGGATCCCAAAAGAACATATTCCTTTAGATGTGAGCTGTGTATGTAATAAATTTGAAGTAGCATTTTTATGCTTTGCCTAATTACTTACTTGAGTTATGCTTCAGTAACTTTAGAACAGCTATTTATCTGTTTTTAGTTTAATTGTTGAGAGTAGCATTTAAATCTCACTCACTTGAATACCAGCATTCATCATAGTCAATTTATATAGAATTATTATTTGTTAAAGAGCAAAAATCTTTTTTCCCATCTTTTTTTTCCCCATGTTGTTCTTTTAGATACCTTGGATAGCAGTGATCTGGAGCTTCTTGGCAAACTGTTAATTATCTCATTTTCTAGTAACTATATTAATTTTAACGTACTAATATTTAAGAATGAAGTAGATTTAGAAATAGTTAATTATTGCTTTGACTCTAAAGTACTGGGAAGTATAAGTTCTGTTGTATCTGTATGGGACCACAAAGAGCACTGCCGAGATAGCCACTGCTATAAATCTGAAAGTTTAGGTTTTACTTTGCTCTGCCTTCTGACTCTTGAATGTGTGACTGTATAACTTTGAAGTTATCTTAAAGTACTTTCCAGCAGATTTGCAGTGTGGGGTTGGTTGTTTTAAATGTGTGGGAGAAGGGTGGGAATAAATGTGTGGATTTGTGTATGTATACATGTGAGTATATAGATGTATATGTAGAAAGAACAGAGTAACTGAGCAGCAGAGAAACACCCTCTTTCAAGATCTTCTGGATGTCCGAGTGATATGTTTTATCACCAAAATTTAGAGGGGAAAAAAAGGTGGGTTTGTACTCTAAGCTTTCATCCAACATTATTTTCACCTTTCCTCAGCAATCTGTAATGGAAGAAAGGGCCAAATGCTTAGATACCTGCACCTAGGGTTTGTTTTTCTTTTGTTGGTTGGTTGGCTGGTTTTTTGTGTGGTGTTTTTTTTTTTTTTTTTTTGAGGTGGTGGTATTTGTTTGTTTTTTCCCATATGAACTCATTTTACTTGGTTCTCAAAAACTTGAATTGATACATTGCCCAAATTTCAAAATAGGAAATGGATTTTTTTCTTTATTCTCTGGAAAATATATAACTAAATGTGCTAGCCTTTACAAAATGTGCAAACAAAGCACGTCCATAATTTTCCAGGAAAATTAGCAGAATAATTAGCTGAAAATTATATTTCTGCAACACAGGATGAAAGGGCCTCATCTTTTTTATAGGTGTTGCAAGTTGACATAAACGTCTCTTCAAGACTTCTAGCTTCCTGGGAATCAATAACGCATGTGTAATACAAGATTTGTTTATTTACACAGGTAAAAAAAACCCAAAACAAGTAGGAAAAGGCCATGTGTTGGAGAAAATTAGTATAATTTTCAGATTTTCTTCTTTGAAAACACAATAACTTTTGAGCAATGTAACAGGTATATAACCACTGTATGTCTTAAGATATGATGGACAGATCATTTAAGTATATAAGTCCATTCATATACTTTTGCAGATGTGTTGATTTTCAGGAGAAAATGTATATTTAGTAAATGAAATATAGCATCAGTCTTAATTCACTCTTTTTAAGCTTAGAATCCAAACATTTTGAACAATCAGTGCTGTTACTTAGAATATAAAATGCAAAGCCTTAGTGATGTTTGAGCATATCGGGCTTCAAATTATACATATATCAAATGATATATGAAAATTATTATCCAGACTTCCTCAAAACTTTACATGTGAATCTCTCCCATGATGTAGGGAGGTACAGATGCGACATTTGTGCTTTCTTTATTATAAATTTTCTTAAACATAACAGTCGAAGATAACAGTGGTAACAGCCTTAATCTGCAGTGGACTTATTTTCCTTCATAATCTTTTGTTGGAGAACTTACAAAGGAAAAGAAAGAACAGTGTTCTTTGGAGATGTGAAAGCTACCAGAGAGTGAGTAAGGAGATAGAAGTAGATAGAGAGGAAAAAATGATTAAACTTAAGAGTGGGAAAAGAGGTGTGGTGGTGGTGTTGTTTGTTTGTTGGTTTTTGTGGATTTTATTTCTCTAAGGGAAGGGTCTGACAGAGACACAAAAGGAGATATGTTACCAGTGACAGATGTTTAAGAATGAAATAGAGCTGGAATCATAATCTAATACTGACCTACTTTTTTTTGTGTGTAAATATTGTGTGAAAATAGAATGGCATTTTGTCTGTATGTCACTTTTTAAAAAAATTACTGTTTCCTGTTTAAATAATTTATTACCTTAGACCTGTCTTCCACATAAAAAAGCTCATAAAGTCACAACTGGTGTTTTTCTCAGGCAGTTTTCAACTTTGGGAGTAGCAAACATCTTACTGTGCTTCTAAGAAATAACCCCCTCCCGACAGAAAAAATAGTAAAATACATTTTAAAAAGAGTGCAATGGGACATAATTTCAGTGTAACTTTCTAATGGTGTGCTCTCTAGCCAAAAGCACTTCATGTAAATTATTGCTTTATGGTATAGAAAAGCCAAGTGAAGAGAAGATTATAGATTTCACATCAGGAAGTACCTGACTTAATTTGGAGGCACATACTTGCCTCAGCAGTGAAACTAGGTGCATTTGTTTTTTCAGCCCAGGGGTAGGTTGTTATGCTAATGTGTTTTCATACCAAGATCATTATCATATGGGAATATGATCTAATCATATCATATAAGTTACTTAGAAGTGACGGACTAACTTTGGCAATTTAGCAGAGCAGGCCTGATTTTATGAGACCTTTCTTTTATGATTCTTTTACCTGTTACGACAACAGAGATGAGGTGAGACAGAGAAACAGTGGCAGTCTTGCTTAGAAAAGCTGAAGTCCATTGAGGGAACTGCGAGGAGGTCTTGTGAACACTGAGAGAGCTGTGAGGTCTTGAGCCCAGCCTGGGAAAAAATGAAGATGAAATGGGGAGACTGATTCTTACCGCTCTGGAGTGCACTGCCAATAGATAGTTTGACAGCTGATACTTCTCTGTTCTTTGGAGGCTGTTTTTGATGTCTGTGAATCAATGTTGCTTGTTCCACCTCCTGTGCTAGTCTGTCATGATATCTTGCTGTTTCTAGAAAGTCCTCTCTATATTCATGCAACAGCTTTGAAACAGATTTTAATGTTTCAGTTCTGGTGCCAAGCTCTTCAGGCATCTCAAAAAGATGCTATAGATGGAATGTTATATTTCTGAATTTCAAACTGGGCAAATTTTGCTCTGATGGTATTTTTTATGGCATCTTTTATGTCTTAAGCAGCTGGTTTTGCAGGCTTACCCTTTGTTAAAGGTTTTGTATGTTAGCCTGTGTCAGTATGAATGCGTGAAACTCTCGCTTGGTTGAAGTTAATGGAAGTTTGCTGGAATTTTATTTGGATTCTCATACCTCTTCAAGTGTTCTGTGCCTTTTAAATTTAAATACACTAAAAAAAAAAATCTACGTCTTTGTATCCACCCAGTAAGCAACTTTATCTTTTAGTTTTGTTCATTGTCATAGGCTCTCACCAAAGGGACAAGTTATATCAAAATTTTAATCTAGTAGCTCAGGAAAGTTCTGTATGAGGCCTCTTGCACTGTGGGAACATGCCTGAGCATGGATCCGGCCAGCATGTGTCTACATTGCACATTAATACCTCTATTTAAATTGCAAACAGAGCCACTTAATAGGGTTTTAGATAATCTCCACCTGTTACAGTAGAATCATTCTTCAACCATTGAAACTTTTTAGCCATCGTAAAGGGAAAATATGTAATTATTTTCTCTGGGGTTTTCTCTGATAACAATTTAAGACTTTCTATTAACTACATATTAAGTATATCTACTTTTCTATCTAACTGATATGGATATTAGCCAGAATGTTACTCTAGTAGCTCTGCAGAAATATTCAGGTGCAGGTCTTGAGTTTTCAGGTAAAACTTTATGCAGTTGTACTTTTTAACTATATTTGTCTTGCTTTTTGGTACAAATATTAATTACATATTAATTACATATTTCTAAATTTATTCAGCTCTGAAAACAAAATAAGCAAACATTGACTCTCAATCTTCAGACTGCAAATCTAACCTAAGATTAAGATGTCTAAAGCAAATCCTGAATAATGATAAGTTATTTTGCATAATGTTTGTTTTAGCGCATTAGCATGGCTTTAATTGCAGAAAAAAATGCACCTATATGTTGTATTTTCCATCTTAAATGCAATTTTTAAGTTTGTATTCAAATATATTCTCTCTGCATATATGCATGTATAAACAAATTTATAGTTTCCATCATTACAGCATCTTCTATTATATGTAAGAGATTTTTATTTAGTTTTTAATTGCATAGAGATCGGTTTTTGAGATCAATTAGGAGAGAGTCACCTGGCAGCAGAGTAAGTCATATTCTCCTGGGACATTATGAGACTGTTCGTTCCTATTTTCAGGTCCAAGTTTTCAAACCCAGAGACTGGAAGTACAGTTTACTCTGTGGCTGGAAAGAAGCCCTACTCTGTCTGTCCTGTGAGTAGACAAGTGTTTCATCTTTCTGTGGGACACTTTCATTGTAAGAGAGAGCTTGTATCTTTTTAAAGAGCTTTAGCAGTTACAAGGTCACTTGCTTTGTAAAGGTCATGCCCTCTCCTTTGTGTTGCACCTGGTAGAAGTGGAGAAGGGAAAAAAAGTGAAATTTTGCAGAGACTTAAGCTATTATCAACTACAGTAGTTTTTTTTTATGTGAGTCATCCCATCTTCCCCCTGCTTTCTTTTCAGTCTTCTCAGGGTATGCGTTAGCATCTTTTTTCATTGAGGGAAGAGAGAGCCGAGACCATAAAGATAACACTTAAAAGTAACATCAATCAGGTAAAGAGAGAAACTTCATTACAGTCCTTTTTAAGACGAGAAGTGAATATATTCTGTTTGAACACATTATTGTTTTTGTAGTGCTTTCTAATATATATTGTTTATATAGGCAGAATCTGGAAACACTAAAAACCTCCAATTGCTGTCCATGATATCTTCACATTTTGACATAATTGTGTGCAGGCTTCTACATGCAGGTTGAATAAATGTGACAGTTTCTGCTTCTTAGAAGAAATAATCTATCAGCTTTGTGTAATTGCATTTTTCACAGTTCTGTCAACTAGGAAAAGTCCTTGACTAATAGGTAGTGCTCAGATTTAACTCAAGATGCATACACCACTAAAACTAGCAACTCTCACCTGAATAAAGAAAATAAACAGATTAGGCAAGAAGACACTGTGGTGCTTTAATTCATTAACTAGTTATAAAGCTGTCCTCGTTTTGGCTGGGATAGAGTTAATTTCCTCACAGTAGCTGGTACAGTGATGCATTTTGGGTTTATTATGAGAATAATGTTGACAACACACAGATGTTTTGGTTGAGGCTAAGTAGTATTTGCCCTAAGCCAAGGATTATTTCTTTTTTCTTCAGTCTTATGTTCTGCCATTGAGGATGTGCACAAAAAAACTGGGGGGAAGAACATAGCAAGGACAGGTGACCTGAACTGGCCAAAGGGATATTCTATAACATACAACATCACACCCAGTATATAAATAGGGGAGTTACCTGAAAGAGGGATGAGCCTTGGTATTGGTAGTGAGCGACTGTAGTATGCAGCACTTTATTTCTTGGATTCTACTTATTGTTATTACTATTACTGTTATGAACTATTATTATATTCTACTTTGCTGCAATGATTAAACTTTTCTTTACTTACAGGCTTTACTTCTGATTTTCATCCCCATTCCACTTGATGGAGGGGGGTGAGTGAGGGCTGCATGGTGCTTAGTTGACATTTGGGCTTAAATAATGACATAAGCAGAAGAAACACAGTCTTTACTTTTGCAGTGACCAGTCTGACAATATTGCAGCAAGTTTAGATTTTCAGTGTCCGTTGTTATTTTTGAAAGACAGATATATTGTTCACATTTTGTTGGAATAATGCTCCTTTCTTTGTGGAAGAGAAAAATGAAAGTACAAATTCTATCTATAAATAGACTCTGAAAACTGGAAAAATCTTCCCTCCAATGCGTGCCTGTGGGAAAAGGAAAGATAAGTCTTTTGAGAAGCAAACATTATATATAGCAAAAGAATAAATGTCTGATTACTATTTCTATATGGCTGCAACAACATATTAATGTTTTTTCTCTAATTAAAATTGAATAATAGATGCTTCCTGCAGGTTAAAGATGAAAATTTGTCTTTGTGGAACAAATACTGATACTTGCCTCTGACTGAAGTCACACGCCAGTTCCTAGGACTGTAAGGTCTGAATTTTGCTTTCCTGGTTTGTTGTTGTTGTTGTGTGTTTGGGTTTTTTTATCCTGAGGGTCATAATCCTAACTTCTTAGGAAGAAATTCCCCATACACTTTAAATCACATACCAGTGTGCTTGATGCTTTCTAAATGACTGTTGCTATGACTTTTGGTCAAAGACAGGCAATATAGTTGCTGGTGATGTAGATGCTAGTTTATAGCTCTCCTAGAGAGGTCTGAGGAGGGGAACCACTGCAATACCCAGATGAGGTAGAAATAGTGAAATGAAATAATGCCATAAATTGCCTAAGGAAAGATTGACAAATTAGACAACTATTTCAGAGCTAACAGTGTACTCTGTAATTGTTTTATTGAAGCTGATCAGCCTCACATATTAGGAAAATACGTATGTCAAATCAAATCTGCATAGTCCTTTGATGAATAAAGGACAGCGCTACTGCAGTTCTCTTTGTCAGAGGTACACTTACCAAAGAGGAAAGGAGATGTGGAAGTGTGTGCTAACTGCTTCCTGTGTTTAGGGCCAGCTTTAGCATGGCCAAGATCATGTGCTAGACAAAGAATTGTGTTCGCTAAGAGCTGTTCTGTCCTGATTACAACTGTATCTCAGTCATGGCAAAACCAGTACTGAACATAAACAGCTGATGTCAAACTTCTGCAGTTGTGAGTACTCAAGATGATTCATGTGATTCTTTTGGAATTAGCTACATGAAAAATAAACTTAGGTTTTAGCTAGACATTACTTGGAGATAAATTAAGCTAGAAAACTTTGGATTGTGAGGAAAAAAAAAGTGATAGGAAGTTGAAATTTTCTTAGACTATGTTGAGAGAATCAACAACTATTTATGGTAATGTAAAAACAGCAATTTTAGCAAATGCTCTGAACTGGTTGGGTCGTAGTATATGTGCTCATATGAGCTGATTTTAGAACTTGGAAGCTCTCTTATGAAATCAGATCTTGTGAGTTTAGAATATTATGTACTGTAATTGGCTACTCCACAGATCACAATAACAAAAAATGTCTGGGGACTACTTTGTGTGTTAAGATTTTAAGCAGACCTATGATAAAAATTTTTCAGAATTTTTTTTTTACTTATTTTCAATATCTTGAATATGCTGGGAATCAGAGGTCTAATTTAACCTAGCCAGGTAGTGTGTGCCTTCATCCTCAAATTGTGAGGTAAGCCAGCAAGGGTAAGAGAGATGCTTGGACTTGTTTATTGAGAGAAATATAACATGTATGTTTCTGAATACACTAGGCTCACTTACCTAATACATAGAAATATACCATATAGTTTGCAATTAAAATGATATCATTAAATTACCACTGAAATGGACTTGATAATTCTCAGGTCTAGAAATGGACCATGCATTTAAACATATGCCATTATAAGCAATTTTCTCTTTTATTTCATTTATGAGATATGTTTAAGTTGTTTATTAAAATCATAGAATGGTTTGGATGGGAAAGGATCTTTAAAGGTCATCTAATCCAATCCCCCTGCAATAAGCGGGGACATATTGGATTAGATCAGGCTGCTAAGAGTTCCACCCAACCTGAGCTTGAATGTTTCTAGAGATTGAGCATCTACCACCACTCTGGGCAACCTGCTCCAGTCCTGTCACTTTTACAGTAAGCAATTTCTTCCTTACAGTCTGATTCTACCTTCTTTTAGTTTGAAGCCAATACCCCATGGCCTATTGTGACAAGGCCTACTCAAAGGTCTGTTTCCATGTTTTGTATAAAACCCCTTTAAGTACTGAAGGCCTCAGTAAGGTGCCCCAAGAACCTTGTCTTCTCCAGGTTGAGTAAACCCAAATCAATCAGGTTTTCCTCATTGTAGAGGTGCTCCATCCCTTTGATTGTCTTTGTGGCCTGCTCTGGACTTGCTTCAACAGGTCAGTATCCTTCCTTGGGCTGGCCCTCACAGCTGGATGCAGTGTTCCAGGTGGGGTCTCAGGAGAGAGAGGGGCAGAATTCCCTCCCTCCCCTGCTGCCCACGAGGCTCTGGATGCAGCCCAGGACACGTTTGGCTTTCTGGGCTGTGAGTGCCCATGGCTGGGTCATGTCCAGCCTCTCACCCACCTGCACCCCCAAGTCCCTCTTGGCCGGGCTGCTCTGGGTCTGTTCATCCCCAGCCTGTGTTGATAGTGGCAGTTGTCCCATCCCAGGTTGCCCCAGCACCTTGACTTGGTCTTGTTAAACCTCAGGAGACTCCCACATGCCCACATCTCATGCTTGTCCAGGTTCCTCTGGATGATATCCTGTCTCTCAGGTGTGTCAACCCCACTGCTAAACTCTGAAATGTACAGAGATAAAAAAGGGAGTTGATTATTTTATAAATGTCTTAAGGTTCAAATAGCTTCTTTGGTGAAATAGAACGAAAGATATTTCCTGCACTTATTTCCTTTTCATTATTTCTGAATTTCATGGAGAAACTTTATATGTAAAGTGGTTATTCCGCAGCTCCCATACACCTTATTGAATATTGAAATACCAGGACTAAGGACTCTTTAAAATGATAATTGCTTTGCCATGTTAAAGTGCATGAAATTCATATCCTTTTCCAGGGTATGGGAAAAGAATCCTATTTAAAATAATGCATGATTTTACATTTCTCCAAGCATGTGCTGATACTGAATTGTATGAGCAATAAATGTTTAGACACTTGAAAATTTAACTGTCAATATTGCTTAAAGATAGTTGCAGGTTTTTAAATTAGGATATACTAAAGATACTGTACTTCTCTCCACTTTATTTCCTGTCCAGAGACTTTGTCTAAGTGCTCTATCTTCCACTGAGGGCAGAAACTCTTTTCTGTCTGGTAATGCAGTACATATGCAAAAGGGATTCCAACGTTTTTCCAAATTACAGGGTACTAAAGACAATACCATTATTAAAAATAAATTTTTGAAAATATTTGTTGCTTGATTTTCTCAGAATTACTTTTCCTTATGAAGCTCAAAGGTTATGTTCAAAGCGCAGTTTTGGAGCAGATAAAAGGGAAGTTAATTTTTTTAAAATATTATACAAATTGGATTGACATATAACACTTGTAACATTCTGAACCTCTCTTTTGAGGTGAAGTTGGTCTAAGAAAACTTCTTCTATACCAAAATATTTTTTATTTTAAACTGCATAGTACATAAAAATCAAGGCATGTAATAAATCAATGATAATACAATATTTCTTGAAACTTCATCATACTTTTTTATAGGTAGTACTTCTACAACAATGTTTTGTTTCCAGTTTACCCCAACGTGTAACTAATAGATGTAAGTGATGATCAAGAAGAATTTACTAACATTTTGAATTCATGTGTATGTCCTTTGGAATTTGCAACTTTGAGAAGCAATAAGAATATGTACCCATGAAAGAATAAAAAAATCTTTAGCAAGCCAGAAATGGTCTCTGTCTTCCAGTTGTAAACCACAGATTGCCATAAATTACAATTTCAATATCATTTTCATAAGTATGGCCACCTTATTGTGCTGCCCGGCTGAATTATTTTTAAAGCACATCACTACTTAAATGGCAGAAAAATTGAACTTTTCCTGGTTAAACTAGTGAATTTCAGCAAATCATTTCTTCAACTATTTTCACTTGAAAAAGCTCCAGATTCATTAGGGAAGACTGAGAAAAAACATTGTTCTTTTCCATGCAGCTCCTTCCTTTTGTGAAATAGTTTTGCTCTCTTGCTGAGTTTAAATGATGGTTGAAAAAGGCACAGGAGTAAAATAACTAAAAATAGTAGGACAGAACAGTGCAGGAAGAAATAAGAGAAAAGACTGAGGGCAGAAAAAGGCAACTAAAGAAACACAAAAAACAGAAGGACTATACTGAAAACATAAATGTCAAGAGAAAATGAACAACTAATACAGGAAAGACTAAAATTGAATGATACTTCATTAGATTTCTTTAACTGCTGTTACATTTTGTTTGAAATATTTTTTAAAACATTAAGCCTCTTATAGGTCTTAATTTTGTGCAATAGACAATACAAATAAATGTAAAATGTGAAACAATTAGGAGATTATTATTAAATGCAGCATTTATAAAAAAATATTCTACTTTTCAGCTAAAGGAATTTATTTAAACTTGATGTCATTGCATCACTAGGATTTAGATATGTATGATGGTTATGTGTCTATAGGAAACCAAAGATTAAAATAATCTTGCTTTATCAATAAAATATAGTTCAAGTTAAATGAAAAAAACCCACCTTTTAAAAGGAAGAGGATATGTCTCATCTGGATACATGTGTGGAAACATGTATTTTCATTATGTGTCAGGTGACTGGGACTGTCTCATTTCTCAGACCCTGATAAATTTATGTCTGCAAAATTATACTGATGAGTTACTTCTGTTTTTCACAAAATGGTATGGGCTCAGGACCTTGTTCTTCTTGTTGGACTGAAAGTCACTTTCTGATTTCTGTGCCTGCTCTGTTTATCTTGCATGTGTGCTGTGAAATACTTACTCTGCAAATATTTGCTCTACAAATCTTTTCCTTCATTGTGAATTTATTTATGCTGTCCTGGTTTAACCCCAGCCTGCAACTGAGCACCACAGATCCACTTGCTCAATCCCCCTGATGGGATGGGAGGAAGAATTAGAAGAGAAAAATGAGAAGTTGTAGATAGAGACATAAAGACAGTCTAATAGGGAAGGCAAAAGTGTGTACACAAGCAAAGGAGAACAAGGAATTCAATTACCCCTTCCAATGGGCAGTCAGGTGTTCAGCCATCTCCAGGGAAGCAGGGCTCTACCACACTTAAGGGTGACTTGGGAAGACAAATGACATGGCTCCAAATGCTCTCATTTTCATTCTTCTTCCCCGCACATTATATACTCAGCATGGTATCATATGGCCTGGAATATCCCTTGGGTCAGTTGGGGTCAGCTGTCCTGGCTGTTTCCCTTCTCAACTCACCAGGCACCCCCAGGCCTCTCACAGGTGGGGTGTGGTAAGGAACAGAAAAGGTGTTCACTCTGTGTAAGTGCTGCTCAGAAATAACAGAAATATCTCTGAGTTATCAGCACTGGTTTCAGCACAAAACCAAAAGATCACTGCGTACCAGCCTCTGTTAAAAAAAAAAAAAAAAAAAAAAATTAGCTCCACCCTAGAAAAACTAGCAGAGATGTAGAACTTCAAATCAAGAACATCAATTCAGCAGCTTTCCCTGACTGTGTGCCCTGCAACAGACTATGTACTGAGGATAAACAAAATGGAAGGTCATCAGCTGATATGAAAATACACAAATGTATTTCTGAATTCTTAATTTAGGAAGATGCAATCTATGCTATAAATTCTGAAATATCTAGTAAAGCTGACAAGCCTATCAGTTGGCAAGGAAATCAGTCTAGTTGTCATTGGCTTCAGCATACAAGATGTAAGCTGAAAGAATGATGAGATTTTCTCCAAGGACATGAAAGTCAAGCTTAAAAGTGGGAAAGTGGAGTGCTATAGTTAAAAATATGAGGAGTTATAGATAAGTATTTAAAGGGTGAAAAGAAAACCACCACTATCACATATTTCATCAGCTCAGCCTATTAATTTTTGTCTTTTCTTTTTCTTTCTTTTTCTTCATTTTCAGCAATGGAATCTTACTGATTAAGAGCAGTAGTTTCCAAATAGCTGATTACGCAACCTGCTTAGGATTGTGTAAATTAACAAATGTTCTAACTGATTTTTCTCATAAAAGTTTTCCATTTGCTAAGTAAGTACAGTGGGAGAGTAGGATTGTCTACATAGTGATGTATTACATTGATTCTACTTACATCGTATGTTTTAACATGCAATCTGTCTGTACCTTCCCTTTAAGAATACTGTTTTGGTGTGCCTAGCTTGCCTACCATAGGAATGGTATTCTAATTCACTAGCTGTGCAGTGAAGACACCAGCTGTTCCATCCATTCATGCTGCACCAAATGGGTAAAAGGTAAAATCCTTTCTGCATAGGAAATTATGAGATGGTTCCTGGGGCACAGCTGAAGTGGCTGCTGATTCTTTTGCAAGTTGGCTCCAAGAAGCTCTAGCAGCTGCCTCTGAAGGTATTGCTTTGGTCACAGCTAAACCTGACCCACCTTTCCTCCCTCTTTGATCAAACAGAAGAAGAAACACAACCCAACAGCCTTATGCAATTTATCCTGCAGGTATTACTGAAATACCAAGTTGTCTTTGTGAGAACAAGAGAAATGGCGGCTGCAGAAGGAAAGGGAATTTTCTAAAAGATTAGAAGTCCATTTACATAGACATCCTATATTTTTTTTGCATTGATGCTCAGGAGAATTGTGGGAAGCCTGCTTGAGGGGAGGAAAAGTGAGTAAGGCAGATGAAGCCTTTTACTCCAGCAGCTGCAAGAGCTGTACTGAACAGAGAGCAGGACTGTGGGCTTGCTATACACAGCTGTCTTACTTTAAAAACTAAAATGCTTCCATTTACTTCCTTTTTTTTTTTTTTTTCCTTCTGTTTTATACCTACCTGTTTACTACTAAGAGGGTGTCTTGCTCCACTTCTAAACATGATATAAGGGTGTGGGTCAAATAAGAAGCTGATGGAGGAGACCTAGCACAAGGGAACACAGCATTCTGGCCTTTGCATGTGTAGAACTGCTTAACATTTCGATGTGTAATTGGAAAATGCTTATGCAACCATTTTGGCAGAGATGCTTAAGAGAAATAAAGATTTCTAGAACTGCACAATTTGCAGAAAATAACTTTATGCCCTTGTTATTGCCTGGAAACATGGATTTTCAAAGCAAAAGCTACAAGGATGAAAGAGAATAGAAAATGAAAGGAGCATGCATTCCTCTAGCAAAAAACATCCCTTAAATTTCTGTAGTGATTATTTACACACTTTGGCATTTGAAAACTTGAATATTTTTTACTCATGTTGTCCAAAAATGGATTTTGCATTTAAATTAGGATAGAAGGCAATGATAATGTTATAAGATGAAAGCAATAAAACAAAGAAAACATAAAAGGTCGGCTATGCCTGGCATTAAATAATTGTCTCTAGTGGCAAGGGAAATAACATGTACAGCTAGTAGAAACCATAAAAGCTCTAGAGTATTATTGAAAAGACAGGAATTACATATAAATCAAGCTATACCTTCTAAAAAAACCCCCACTACACTAATGCTTAAGTGCTAAGTATGTTACTTAGACTTAGTGCTAGCTGTACAATTCATTTAAAATAAATAATACATATCACAGGATCACAGATTCTGTGGTAAATATTATGCCTTCATGATTCCATATTTTTGATGGAAAAACAAATAGATTCTTAAAAAAGCTTAAAATAGGTTCTTAAAAAACTCTTCTGAGTTTTATAAGGAAGGTAACCTGAACTTAAGTCTTGTAAGATGTTATTCCTTTTCAGAAAGTATGAATGTTGTAATTGCTTTTCAAGACTTGAAGTACAATATGCCCTGCCAGAGCATGCTTTGAAATAATTTATAAGAAAGAGTCCTCACTGCTGTATTTGAGTATAAAAGAAGAATTACTTCTTGTAATTTTTTTGCTTGATTTCACAGTATGGAATGATATGTAAAATGGTAGGTGAAAAAACTGTTTTTTCAGAAATGTAGTGATCAAGAAAGATGTTAGAAGCAGCTTTTCTTCCTTTTTCTCCATTTATTTCAAGTCTTGAATTGAAGCAAATGAAATAATGAAAGAACCAAATAATTATGAGCTGAAATAATTAAACTAGAATTCTATCAATTTCATTTTCTTACGTTGCCAAAAGACAGAGCTCAAGGGGTTTTTTTTAAGTGGTAAGAAAATTTGTTATAAAAAGATGTTTTATTATGAAAGTCACACAATATAGAATCAAATTCTTCCTTAGCATGTATTTTTTTTAATCAATCTGGTTCTATGTGCTTAAATTAATCTGGATTACAGCAATGTGAGTTAGATGAAAAGCTAACCACTTTTACCTTCAATTTCGTACAAATACTATGAAAAATGTGAATATATGTAGATTTTGGAGCTTACTTTATATTGCATTATATTGCAATTAAGAGGATGGACATTATAGTTTATTTTTAACTTTCATTTGATGCACATTACTCTGAGTTTTTTCATAATGCAACTTTGTTATTGTCCTAAGTTTACAGTTATGATTTTCCTACATTTCATTCAATAGCATTAGGTGTGCTTTCTGTTTTATTGCATATTTGGAAATATTGCAGAGAGTACTTGGTGTATAATTAAAGTTGGCCTCAAAACTTAAAACAGATCCTTTAAAAGAGTCAAGTTTTCGATTAGATCAGGCTGTAAGGAGTTGATTTAATTCTGATGAACTAATGTCTGAAACTGCAAGTGCTAGAAAAACAGTGATTCTTCTCTCAAACTGGGTCCTTAACTCTTCTAGGCTTTTGCATCTAGTTGTTGTTTCAGTGAACAAATAAGAAAAGAAACAGTACTTGCTGTATTTTGTCATCTGACAATTTACACTGAGCAAATTTTCTGTATGGGGTTGAGGACAGCTGGTAACCAGAGAATATTTTCTTTCAATTTTGGGAACATGTAATTTTGATAACACTGGATGTTTATGCCTCTGGGCATGTAGGATGCACCCTCTGCATGTACCTTCTGCTCCAACCCACTGCCTGCTACTGACATCCATTCAGAGTTTAGGAGTTTGTGTCTGAGTAGTTATAACAAACTTTCCACTCTCTCTGACTTTGTGCTGAAACACACACAGTGCAGTAAATGGATGAGTAGCAACCTCCTCCCATCCCTCAAGAGGCTGTTGCTGCAGTCAGCCTTTAGGTGTTTGCAGAGCAGTGCTGGTCTCCTCAGGCTGGGCACATCGCCACTCGCTGCACGAAACAAAGGTATGAGACATACTTGGAGATTATGTTTTTTCTCATTTGCTATTTCGAACTGATAGAGTCACAGTTCTGTCTCCTAAAACTTAGGCTAAATGAGACCAACTTCTTTTCTACTGTGTCGGATTTTCAAGACAATCATAGGAACAGTGTTCAAAGTTTACAAAGGTTCAAGTTAACAGTATAAGCCTTTTTCTAAAGAAATTGATTCCATTAAAGCAAAAATAGGGTTCCAAAATATGGCAGAAAATTTCTAAAAATTATGTACTGAAATTCATTTATTTTGTGCATAAAAGCACTCAAATGATTTGAGTTATTTCAATTGTAACAGGAAGAGATCTATGGAACAGGTGAAGAGTACTGCCAATTTGTAATAAAATCTTGGAGGTTATGGAGAGAATATGTTCCTCAAACACAAGAAAAGAGTAACAATATCTCCTGTGTTTAGTATAGGAAATGTTTACCAAGGGAAACCAGGTTTTGACTCCATTGCTCTCGCTCCACTCTCTGGAGCTATTCCTACAGCTCGCTTCCCTCTCATGCAGAATAGGAAATCCTACACTGAAGGATTTCCTTCAGTGTAAACCTTTCTTCCTCTCACCCTGCCTCATCCTTATTTCCTCCCCCTTTAACAAGATCAGTGTGATGGTTAAAACCAGGCCTTAGTACAGTGCATTATTTAGAAAATCTCTAGGAATATGCTCTGGGCTGCAAAATGTCTAAAGACCACTTCCATGTTTGGCTATTATATCATATTGATATGAAACAGGAGTTAATTGAAAAAGGAAATTATTTTTGCTATTATATTTCTTCAAAGATGCCGTGTCCATCTTTTAGGACATTCTATAAAAAGGCAGCGATATTGATATTACAGACTGGTATATCTACTTCCATTACAAGTATTGGTGCTGTTTTCACAACAACAATAGTAACAAAATAATGTGGCAGTCTCTCACATCAGGTAATTGATTTCTATAGAGAATTAAATAAAGCAATGACGTATATTATGACATACTAGCATTTACACCAGTCTATGTGGCTTTGGGGAAATAATGTACAATTTTTAAAATAACTTTTGAGCATATAAATTTATTCAATTAACTTCAAAGGTTGTCCCCCAAGCAAAGAACTCAGCTGAAGGAAGAGGAATCATAGTTTTCAGTAATGGTTCAGTTTCTTGCGAAATGTTTTTCCAACACTTCTAAGAGAAAACATGAGGATAAATGTAATGTGTTCCTCACTCTGCCAGTTTTTGAAACTGATCTATGTGCTAGTTGTTGCTCACAGATTAAAAGTAATCAAAAATAATTCAGGATGAGTTGCAAAAGGCATTAGGTCTACATTCACTTAAATTTTTGGAAGGAGTGCAATATGCTTTTCCTATGGCTTCAAATAAAACTGCAAAGCAGATAACTAGTGATACAAATTTTTATGTTCAGTGGAACTAACAAGCAGAACTGTATTTGCACAACATTGACTTTTTTTTTTTCAAAAATAATATTTATTAACATGTTGCTTCGCGTATCTGTCTCTCAGGTCAGCTCAGCGTCAGCTGGGCCACCCTGCTAGCTGTGATACGCCCAACAGTACCTTTGCGTGGGTCTTGGCTCCGCAGCACCTTTGCCTTAGCTGTCTCAGCCGTGGTTTGAAAGAGGGGACACTCCAGGCTCAGGGAGAAAAGGTTTTATTCGGGTAACTCAGGGGGCAGCCCCTGGTTCCAGGCCTGTGCCTCTGGGGAGTGACCCCGGGCCTCGGTTACAGGGGGTTTTTGTTCCCCCAAAATCTCAGGGGTGGACACAAGTTACAGAGACCAATCACACAAAGCCAGGTGGGTAAGGTCAAAATGCAATACACAACATTAACAAATCAGGTGAATTTGGGATGTGGTCCTGTGAGACCCACCAATCCCTGTCAGACACCTCTCCTGAAGGTTTTGGGGTCTGGGGGATGGTGGACATGTGGGGGAGAAATACAATGGGATGGGGGAAAATACAATAGGATGATCGAAACCCAGGGCAGAGGATTAGAGTTGTCTTGGCAACTCTTATCAACCTCTGATAAGCACAATCCAAGACAGGAACTTTACCAGGCTAGGGTTAAAGTCCAAATCACATCAAACCTACAACTAAGAAACTTATGATAACATTTCAGCACCCCCACATTAACACAATATATTTATCAAATTTGTGTTTCTTTCAGTAACTTGCTTGGTTTCATATAGACTCGTCCAGAATGCTGGGGACAAAATATTTTGGCTTCTAGATATCTTGGAAATTTTCTTTGTTTGGAAATTCTGCTTATCATACAGGCAGTTTTAAAGGGCAAAATGAAACCAAGTGATTGAGCTTTTGAAAATATTTTGGCACTACTTAATGAATCTTTTTATTTTTTTTGAACTTTTTTTTCAATATACAATGACTATATTTTTGGTTCTTTCAGTCACCAGTTGTTTAAAATCTTTTCTAAAGGACCCCAAGCTATTAAGGGAGTACAATGCACTCCTGCATAAATCTGTGAAATTAATTAAATTTCTAATTCTTTATCAGATATTAAATAAAGGGATATTTGGCCTTTTAATTTAGAAGATATTCTTTTACATTTCAGTATGCTGATAAATTGTTGAAGCTAAATTTTATAAGTTACAAGGAATCTAATAACAATAACAAAAAAAAAGAATTTTGAAGCTTGAATAAAATCTTTTGTTTTTTAATCTTCTGAGAGTTGCCTGCATGAGCTTCATTCTGTCATGAGCACAACAAAGGTTGTGAAAAGGAGGACTGAAGTGGGGGGGGGGAAGGAAAGAAATTAAGGCTCAGAAATCATACCATGGCGTATTTTCATAGCAAGAAGATTTGAAGATTTAAAACAGATATATGAACTTCTTTTTGAAGAAGATTGTCTTAAAATTTAACGTGATTTTTCTAACTTCAAGACTTAAAAAAAAGTGAAATAAGATAGCTGGAAAGAAAAGCTTCTTCACAATTCAGTTTTTTGCACTAAGAGATATAGTTACTGTATCTATTTAATGTTAATTCATGCTAATCTTATAAACACACCTGTTAAAATTCTGGGCTAGTACTGTCTTCTACCAGGTATAAACTATGCTTGCAAACATGCCAAATATAAACTGCAGTAAACATAAATCTACTATTTTCTATTAAATTGTCTCTTAGTGTTCAGCAATCTACCCAAAGCAAGTAATCAATTATTTATTAAGTAAGTTTCACACAACCTTAAGATATTTTAAAAACTGGAATTGCAACAGGGCTCAAATTATTTTTTTTTTAATATGGAATAGGCAAATTTGGAAGTAACTGACCTTTAAGTGGTAAGACAATTTGTGCTTTAGATGGTATTGTTAATGAAATTCATTATAATGAGGATAACATAACAGCTATAGTAATTGTATTGCAGTAAGGAAATTTTAGCCTTGAAAGATTTAAAAGCTAATTACTGAATGCCATAGTGAAACAAATGAAACCATTTCTGTTGTGGTAATATCTGAATTGCTACTAAGCATTTCCTCAGCAAAGATACTTTCTAAGTGATGATGTGCCTAAATATTCCTATTTAAGCTCCAAAATAGTTTTTGCACAGCAGCCACCTTTATTTTCACTGGCACAGTTGCTTAGTGCACATCTGTAGAACATCTGTCCTGAAGAAAAGGTGAAGTGTTTCTTGGTTGGGATGGGTGATGAAGAAATCACCCTCTTTTACAGCAATGATAGGAATGAGCTGGAGACCTGCCCTGACAGAAAGTGCTCTTGAGTCGTGTCAGCTTTGTGCAGGTACAACCTTGTAGCTGACCCTGCAACATCATTATGGATCTCTTGTAGGGCTCTCTCTTGAGTAGGGTCATCCCTTTCCCCCCCACCTTTTAAACACCTTTTAGAAAGTTTTCAAGAGTAAAACCTTCATACAAATACACTTCCAAGAAGTGCATGAGCAAATTTTGGTGCTGATGTGACACACAGGATCCAACACAGGAAAGAACCTGACATGTAATTTTAAGATTTTTTGATTGACCCTCCATATTTTAACTCTACATAAAAGAAGGAAGAAAAAAAAAAAAAAAAAAAAAAAAAGGAAACAAATAGCCGAGTCTGAATTTTGTTTCTCCCTTAGTAATTTAAATTTTAAAATAACCTCAAATTTTGTTAATGGAGATTAACTCACCACTTGAAATTCTATGCTATTTTCTCAAATCAAACAAGCAAACAGAAGTCTTGCCAGTTAATGCATTTTGAGTTTATGCTTTTCTTTAAACAATGAGTACAAGTATTTACCAGGGTACTTTCAGAAGCTAGTATATGGAGGGTCTCATTGGCATTTCAACATAAACAATTGATGTGGAAAGCAGTAGAAAACTCTAGAGCACACGTGTCTTCTTCTGTTGTAAATGCCTTACAGCAGTTTATGATGCTGGTGTTGTATCAGGCTCCTAGACTTTGTGAAGCTGTTGGACTAATGGCACTAGAAGGAAGCATTTTATCTTCCTGGATAGAAGCAAACATCAGAAATATTAGTGGAACACAAGCTTCACGGCTTTCCAAAAGAACAAACTGCACTGCCTCAGCCTCAGCAACTATAAAACCAGGATTGCAATTAGTTGAGCCACTGTCCGCATTCTCATCATTCACAGCAATGTTTTTGGGAGGGTGACTATAGGAAAGTAATGTACACAACATCTTGGCAACAGGATTATTGTGCAGCATGAATTTAATTAGAGGCCATATGCAAGTGCTATTTATTTGGATATGGCTAATTTCTTTTGAAAAAGGAAAGAAGAAAGATGTCAGACACCTCCTCAAAATATTTGAATCTTGGACTGTGTGCCTCTGAGGTATCATTCTGGCAGTCAGGCTTTGAAGAAGACTGGCTTCCATGGAAAAGGGACATTGAACAACACAGGGTTTCAGAGAAAAATGAACAACAGAGTGTCTTGCTGTGTGTTCTTGATGCAACTCCTTTGGTCTTTTTGCGCAGTGATCCACATTGCTTTATTGTTATGAATAACTCTTATCCTCAGAGACCCACAGTGACAGTTCTTCCCTTCATTGAAGGTAATGGGAAATTTGCCAGTAACCTCAATAGAGACAGGAATAAGTCATTCATTCTCTGCTGCTGAAACACATGAAAGCTTGACAAGTCTATGAATAGGTAGTTTCATCCTCTTATTTTAGAGTCTATTTTCAAATATTCAGAATGTATCTTCAATGAGAAAACTTAAGTGAACTGTTACTTAGAGTCTTGGGCTCTATGAATTGCTCTCTCCTGAAGTAAACTATTTTTTCAGACAATATTCAACAGCAATAGTAGTACAAAGTGCATTATTTATTTATTTCTGAAAAAACACAACTTCACAAGATGATCCTACTTTTAATGGATACTATGAAGTGAAAACTTGAATGACTTCAATCACATCTCATAATCTTACAATCTAGCTGTAACACTGAACATGATTATTTCTTAGTCTTACCTTTTGCTCTGGTTAAATATGCAGCTGACTGATATTTTACCCTCCATAATTCATACAGTTGGGTTATACAGAATATAGGATACAGGAGAGAGTGGAACCCAACCACTGAAATTCCTTGAGAGAACTCTTTAGAAGAATATTTAGGAATATTTGCATTGCAAGTTTAAGTGAATTTTCACATTGAATAATCTCTGCAGACTTGAATTTTATGAAAGAGTAAACTTGGTTTGCAACACTCTAAGATGATTATTAGTTAAACAGCTTTGTTTCATTATATGACTGCTAATTTAATATTCCCTTACAAGTTGAAAATAGACATTTTTCTGTCATTTCCTTTAAAATCATGCTTGTTTGACTTCTCTACCTTAAAAGGTACAAAAATACTTCAAAGAGCAGTTCTCTGTATGCAGAAGCATTTTTTTTTTCTGGCAGCTATAAAGATTTGTTATATTTGGAATGTTTCACATTTATTATGTTTTTTGCAGAAGGAGTTTTTTCAAAGTTATCATACCACATTACAGATTTATCACAAAACATGAGAGGATGGCCAAGACCTCATGACATCATCTAATTTAACCTCCCCTGCTCAAAGCTGGGTCAGTTAGAGTAGATTAGGACCCATGCCTACTTAGGGTTTGAATATCCACAAGTTCCCTGGGTAACTGTGCTGGTATTTGACCACCCTCATAAGAAAAATATTTTATTATATTTAAAATGAATTTTCTGCATTTTAATTTGTGCCTGTTGCCTCTTGTCCTGTCACTGAGGAATGCTGAAAAGAGTCCAGCTTCATCTTTTTTTACCTTTCCCCATCAAATTTTTGTATACATGGTGAGATCCCCCTGAGCCTTCTCTTCTCCAGGCAGAGCACTCCAAACTCCCTCAACCCTCCCTCCCTCATATAAGAGATGCTTCTGTCCCTTAATCATCTTTGTGGCTCTTTGTTGGATTTTTGTTCAGTATGTCTAATTATTTCTAGCATCAGGGAATCCAGGACTAGACCCAGCACTCCAGGTGTGTCTTACCAGGGCTTAGAAGAGGGGAAAGACCCCCACTTTGACCCACCTATTAGCAATGCTCAGCAGCCCAGAAGGCCACATTTGCCCAGAGGGGCACGCTGCTGGCTCATGGCCAACATGTCATCCAGCAGGACCATTTTTTTTCCCAAGCTTTTTTATTTTCAAACTTTCCATGCTTTAGTTACATATGGGTAGAGGAACATTAGAGGAGATACTCATCAGACCAGATTTTCTTTATAAATATAACTGCATTCTTACATTCTTGTCATGACAGAAACAAGCCCAAAGAGGAATTTTCATCATCTGATTCTAATTAACCTCCTTGAGTTTAAATAATTTCACCAATTTTAAATGAAGGTGAAATGGTGAGTTGTGTAAAATTTGTTATGGGGAGAGAGGTTCTTGAAGAGTGTTGGACAGCAAGACAAGGAGCTAAATTAGTAGGCGAGATCAAGTTTCTGTGTTAAAAAGAGATAATATTTTTGTGGTTTGGATGGTTTGTTTGTTTGTTTAATGAGAGGTAGTTCAACAGTTTCACAAACTGTGAAATACAAGCTTCTGGTAAGCAAGTTAGAGCATTCTAAATTTGTGTATGGGGTCTAAATATGTTAAGTGATACAAGGATATCTGAGTAACCTGTCCTCTTTCCAACCTAAATCTATGTTATAGCTATCTCTCTCAAATTACAGTGTTCATTTACCAACATAACCTTGGACTTTCTTGTACTTGAGATATTTTTCTTGTCAGTATTATATGTGTATGTTCCCCCCTTCTCCCAGCCAGCTCAGTGGCACTCAGCCACTGTGAAGCCTGCTGTCTGTACAACTCGTGTATAATTGAGCTATGCAGATGCAGCAGCTGAGTCTTTCTTAGAATTGCTGCCTATGTGATTGAGCTGAAATACTGGAGTTGTAGTGATTATGCAGATGAATAATGCTTGTTGATGCAGGACTCTCCAGTACGAGTGAGGTTGCAAATACCCGAAAATCTCTTTACATCCCCATTTCAAGAATCATGTTGGCTTTAGACTCCTGCCCAAAGCAGCTGCAGTGCTAGTTACATCTTTCTCTCTAGTGATGTTCAGAGTATCTGACTGTACCTTGCAGCTGCCTTCAGCCTTTTGAGGATTAAACAGCTGGGTAAGATATGGGCATTAGACTTCTACTGAGAGCTGTGAAAGACTAACTGTCTGTAGCTTCGGGTATTTTAGCGGTGTTTGAATCTGCCTGAAGGTAAAGCTTAGCCTATGGGAGGAATATTATTAGAGTGTTTGCTGTCAATATTAAAATGCATAAGCTTCTGTTAGAGCTTGTTTGGTAAGCTGTCAGCTACTGGTCTTCAAGCAAGCCAAAATTCCCTGTAAAGCATCAGTTGTTGCTTTTGATTTTTCCATAATTGTGTCAGCACTTGATAGTGAAGAAAATGCCAATTTTTACTAATAGTGGAGGAGGTTTGTGTTTTCACTTGTTTTAGTTACTTTCTTTCTGAGGATGACTTTTCTGTGTCCCTCTGAATAATTTTGTGGTTAATGTTTAGTTACTTCTTGATTAAGGTCTTAATTTTTAGTCAGTATATCAAAGAGCCTTGAAAAACACAAAGAAAATGCATAGTTCTCTCTGTTGGCTTCCTTATGTAAACGTCTGTATTTAGGGAAAGGCATCACCTGGCTAAATCGGCAAAATTCGCAGAGGTGAGTAACATCCCTAACTTGAGGTTCTTGCTGCTGGAATGATTTCTTTGAATCCGAGGTGGTGGAAAGTGGATGTTCATTGCTATTGATTGCAAGCATTTGTTCTCTGTTGTAAGATTATTCAGGCAGCTGTTATACAAACAGCTCTCATTTTTGTTTTGCCTCCTGTCTGTGACCTTAGGGTGTATTATGAAGTTGGGCGGAAAACAAAATAAAAAATCATTAACATGATAAACTATCTTTTTGTTCAAGCTTAGGTGCTGCCAAAATAGTATCAGTTTTCTTTGATGCTTTTTACTTCTGCTTTTATTCAATGTCTTCAGTAAAAAAACCCCAACAAAACAAAACAAAAAAACCCAAACCCAGTAGCTAGGTTATATGAATTATATGGGAATTGCAGCAGTCAGTCAACTCTACCTGTTTGGGTGGATTTTCTTCCTGTTGTTTTTGGGTAAGAAGTTTGTATTTGTGAGGTGAGTTTTTTTGTTTAAGATTTTACTTCAGTAGCTTTAGATGTAAGTAGTCATTCAGGAGGTCTTTATCTTCAGGGTGTTGTAGCAGCTCAGTGAAAAGCAGACATAACTGTTAAATCAGATTTTATTTTTATTATACTACTCAAGACTAAGTGTCTTCAACCAAGAACATCCCCTCCAATTTGCTGTGACCACGGGTGTTTCATTGTTATCTTGATCAGATAAGGGCTATCTGCACTCTTGTGTAGCACTTATTACAGCAGTTGCTGAAAAGCTGATGTTTATTTTTAAGTCTTGGATCAGAGAGTGTCAGCATATTTAAGGCAAGGAACCACTTTGCTCTCACAGATGAGGGGGCTTTACTCTCACTTTCTTTGCCCACAGACTGCCATGGCTCTATCTGACCAGATACTCCAGAAGGAGTAACAACAGGAGAAAGAAATGGAGGAGGTGTGTAAGGAAGAGGAGTAGGGGAAAGCAGAAATGGCCCCTCAGTGGTCAAAAGGAAATAGCCATAATCCTAAAGTGCTGCAGGCACTTGCCATTCATTCAACAATGTGTGGCAGAAAAAAGTGGGTTCTAATTTAATGTTTGTGTAAGCCTCTACCCTTTACAAGGTGTTTGTGTCATCTTGAAAGAAAAAAACATGGGATTTTTGTGTGAAATAATAACAAGGGCGGGGTTTTTTTGTAAAAAAAAAGAAAGTGACTATTTGGCAAGCATTCTTCCCTAGAATAGTAATTTCCAGCATAAAGGACTGGTGACATGACAAGAGGCACTAAATGAATTCTAAGTGCTATATTTAGAGACTGTTTTCTGGATCCAGCTAGCAGCAGTACTTGACTCCTGGCCTTCTGACTTTAAGCTTTTTAGACACCCTTATGTGAAATATTAATAGTGAGAAATTGGAAACTCAGTTTGAAATACTGATTCAAATAGTGTCTTTGTAAGGAAGGTTCTTTTTCATACTTAGTGTAAGATTGCAACTTTCTGAATTGTGGAGTACTTGTTTTTGAAATAAAAAATACTTAAATGCTTACTGCCAAAGGGTAGGGATAAGGAAGTCATCAAGAGATGCATTAGAATGCAGGATGGCTGGGATGATATTTCAGTTAAAATTTGGAATGTTTTGATATAACCATTGTGAACTGTATGATCATCTGAATTTCAACCATCAAAGAGGAGAAAAGTAGTTCGACTAGTCACTTTTCAAAGAGCTATTAATGAACTGATATATTTTAAAAAGATCCATGTATTTATAAGAATGGGATTTCATAACATGCTGGTAATTGTAACATGGAGCATTAGAGCTCTTTTCACAATGAAAGCTCGATGCAAAGCTGCTAAAATTTGTGATTTCATTGGTAAACTCAGGATCAAATAAAAGTGACAAAATCTAGGGCACCAGGGCAAATCTGCCTGCAATGGCAAGATAACAAGAGAGTCTTAAGCAATAGCTCTCGTTGATACTTGCTTGATATATTCCCCCCCAGTTAGGCACGGGAAGAAAATTTGTCAGGCACTTGAGTTATAAAAATAGCTACTTGTTTAGTTTGTCACAATGATGATATTAGACCTTCATATAAGGGCAAACCACTGAGCTGCTCTTTACTGAAATCTGAAAGAAAACAAAGGTTTGCAAAAAGGATTAACTTGTGGAAATCCTCTATGCTGTAGGATGCTGGGACATGAGCAGATGATGATGGTCTGTGCAGCAGGCCATGCTGGTGCCCAGGCAGCTTTGGTGCCCAGGCTCATCAGCCTCTTGGAAGAAAATAAAAATGACACCTGATACCATATTTGAATAGTAACAAACTGTAATAACAGTGCTTTATGCCGAACACAATGACAAATTAGAGCACTCCTCCAAGTTTTGCGTGATCAATGTGCTGCAATGTGACAATTAAAGATCATTTGGATCTAGTGGTAAGTGCCATATCCAGCCAGTGGGGAGTGTTTGAGTCCCAATTTGGCACATGAGCGTACGCCTGCAGTCCATATTGGCTGATGCAGTGGTAGATCCCTCTGAATTTGCAGCTGTACCTCATCTGATGATAAAGCAATTCTAGGACTATGGCCTAAAAATGTCAAAATATTTCAGGTTTCCACAACAAACTGTTTAAACATGCAAAAGTGCTGTATTTCTCTCAATTTATATTGACAATCCATTCAACAAAATTAGACTATGCATTTTTATTTCTGTAAGATTTGAACTCCTCTAAAATGAATCCTGGCCCATTCGAAGGCTGGTTTTTGATTATCTGCAAGAAATTAGTTCTAAAGCTACATTTACACTTGTTGGCAGTTCTATCAATACATTTATATAGGCATTAATTCAGTAATGTATTTAACCACTTCTGGATTTTACTTTTTTCTTAGCAGAATGGCACATAAGCTTCTTTTATTGTGGGAATACAGTCTTGAGGGAAGTGGACAAATATAGCATAAAGGATTCTCTGCGCAAATATTACAAACAATCTAATTTGAAAGCTATACCCTAGAATAAAATTTTGCTGGTGGAGAGTCCAGGGAAGAACCTCTGTGTGCCCAAACTTGGTAAAATTATTTGGGGGATAAAGAAACTCTGTTCCAGGAAGACAAGACAATACTGATCCAGAATGCAGAGACTGGATAAATTTCCCAAGTTCTCTATTTTAACTCACACACTGTTTCCAGAGTAGGAGGGAAGGGACAGGTGAATGTATTAATCCAGATGCAAAATGTTTACATAAAACTTTTTTACCAAAATGTGTAAATGGTACCTCTATAAAGAAAAAGTGAGATACCCTTTCACTGAACTAACATATTCTCTGCTCAGTTAAAACAATTACCATCAATACTAAATACATTTAAGTGAAGATAACATGAGTAGCTCATTCTGGTAAGAATTTTACTTAAGCACTCTACTATCTGAGATATTTAATTAAATAACTCAATTTCTGAGACAACAGACACAATTCTAAATGTTCTTGAGTTTTTCCTTCTTGAGAAAGGCTTCATAAGAAGAAACCTTGTTTTATTTCTTAAATGTTATAAATTTTTTTTTAAATGCTTTGTCCAGTTTGCTGAATTACCTGCACTGGTTTAACATCACCTTGTGTCTTTTAGAGGCTAAATTATCAGAGGCCTTTCTGGTTTAGCTGATATTTGGGCTTATGTGTTTCCATTAATCCTCTTTCATTAAGCTTTGCCACCCCTTTTAAGAATTCCGGTACCTCCGTTTTTGTTCTGACAGGTCTGCTTACAGCCTGTTCACAAGGTTTGTTTAATGAAACATATGGGAGGAACCAATACTATAATTATCCAAATAAATGCACTACATATTGCCAGCATCTAAGATCAGATGGCCAGTGTGTGCTTGGATAATCAAGGCTCCCTTCTCACAGGCTATAGTTAATTTTGTCTTCCTTGGAGGCCAGTGGGTGGTTTGTATATTTGAATTGTAGCTATTTGATTGGTGTTCTATTATTACTATTGTAAAATTTATTCTTAATCATAAAATCATATTTAAAACCCAGCTATCTCATTGCAAACCTCAAGTGCAATTGCTATGCAGTGTTAGTTTACATTTTAATAGAAAAAGGTACACCTATTCTACTTCCTTATTTTATGGATGAAGGCATCTTATAGCAGTAGCTTTTCCCTCCCTGCCTTCAGTCATTGAAGTGGGATCTTTTTGCTAATGGGACTGAAGTCCTTTGTCCTAGAGCTACTAGTTTCATTGCCCACTTGAGCAAATAAATCATTCACTTCAGGGAAGAAATTTATCAGAAGAATTTTAAGAAGGTACTTGAAAAATACTACCAAACTGCTATATTTTAGAATCATAGGCAAATCAACATTTTGAACAAAAGATACAGATTATCTAATCGTGACATACCTTCATATCAGGATCATCAAAGAAAGAGTGAGCACAAAATTCTCTTATAAATATTTCTATCAAAATATAAACTTCAATGTGATTTTATGTATACACATACTACACAACACATATGTTCTGCATAAACCACGTATTTTAAATTAACGTGGCTGCCTTAGGCTCTATCTACAGTGAGGGAAAGCTTAGTTCTAGCTGTCAGTATAACCTTAAATCTGCCGCCAGTTGTCCATGGTACTACACATTGCATGTTGAAGGGAATGCTGCTGTTGCAGTGATGTCTGCTCCAGACCTGATTTGTACAGTGATATATACATGAGGGTTATAATGAAGCCAGCTCTCTTTTGTTCCAATGGGTTTGTTTACTTAGATATATTCCAGGCTATAAACCACTGTGATGCAGTGTAGCCAGTGATTTTGCTGGTATTTTTTCTCAGATAAAGCATCTTATGCCACAAGTGAAGTGTGGTTTAGTATGTTGAATACAGCTGGTATTAAGCCATTTGAGTTCTTGTTTGTGCAATGAACCAACAAGCATTGTGCATGTGAAGCATAAAATGGTGTGGTGCAGTGTAATTTTTGTTTTAACCAAATGTAGGGCCTCCATGTATGGCAGTGCATTCAGGTCAAAACATGCACCTGGCATCCAGCAGCAGATTTGTAATGCAAACTGTTCTTGGAACCTGAAAGGCAGAATTTCATCCCAGCAACCACCTGGCTTTGTTTGTGCTTATACCTGTTACATGCTGCAGTTCTATAGTAATATTTTGAAATCTGGGAAGTTACTCATGATTGCTTTGATGCCCTGGGACCTTGTCAGAAAGTGTTCTATAATTGCATGTGGTAGAGTATTATGGGGTTTCATTAAAATGGATGGTTCATTGTCTCAGGCTCCTGGGACTCAAGCTAACAAAACAGCCTATCCAACTGACAGGAAACACTTCCCATTTGGAAATACCTTATCTGGTGATATAACCATGTACTAAAGCTGTGGACTGATATTTCATACAAGCACTTGAGTGTCTATGTTATGAAGAAGAAAACTGTATGAATAGCCTCTGAAAAGTGCTTGGAAAGACTTTCAAAACTCTGATTTTGTTACAAATTGTGGTAAGGGATCTATTAATAGGATATTGGAAACATTGCTAAAACATTACTTAAAGTTTTTTTCTAGGAACAGGTAGGGAAATAGAGAGCTCATATGCACTTGCCCTTAGAATGGGTTCTTTCATCTAACTTCTCATTTGAAAATAAACATTGAATGCGACAAGGCCAGCGCTTTCTACAGAAGCTATCATTGGGGAAAAAAAAAATAATCTAACCAGCAACAACAAAATGTTCCCCCCCCAAAAAAAACCAAAACCCTCACAAAAACCAAATCCCCAACCGAAATGTGTTAGGAAGGCTTCATTACATCTGTCAAATAACATTTGCCCAATTTCATTGTCTGTTTTGGAGATAAGGAGCCAGCTAACTGGAGCATGCTAGTAAGCTTGCATTGACTCTGAATGACTGCACAAAAAACATTTTTGTTATCGATTCCTAAGATGGGTCATTCTTGAATGTCACCATGCCAATATTGCAATAAGAGTAAAACCAGTAAGTTAGAGAATGCAAAATCTTATAACCCTCTACAAATGAGAGAACAAATTATCCTTGCTTGGGATATATAAATATGCATCTTTGTATGCATAAATGTGTTTATACATAGATATCTATATATTTATGTTTCTACATATGTGCATCTGGAATGGATGTATGAAAATATACCACTAGTGATTAAAAGAGGAGGGGGATTTTTATGATGACCTAACCTATTCTTTTTGCCTGAGGTTGTAATTTATAGTGGGTTAATGGAAAAGATACTGTCAGACTGGAGGCTAGTGTCTTCACAATGAAGTGTATCCTCACGTTAATTACCATGATTAACTTAAGTCATAATTAAATGAGTTCTAAGACTTCTGCTTTTTTGAGTGTAGAAAGAGGAGTAAAGGAGATTCTCATAAAGCTGACAGTCATTTAGGAATGATAGGTGGGGCTGATAGCACTGTGCTTCTTTCAGTTGGGTGATTTATATATTTTTAACAGTGCTTTGACATTCAACATTCAGGTTCAGAAAACACAAAACATCACCCCTGAACAAAGAAATACTGAAAATCCATATATTGTTTCTAGTACTAATGCTCAATCCATGTTCATTATTGATCTTCTCCAAAAAATCTGCGTGTGTTCAAATGTATAATGGGAAATGCAGTTAATTATTGGGCTGGTCATCTGCTCCTCTTTCCTTACACTCCTTCTTCTATCTCCCTCATTCAGGCAGAAAATTTACAATGAATTTTGAAATGTACATTTTATAATTTCATTCAAAGACATTTGATTTTCATTCATTCAAAGGTTGTTTACATTTTAACTTAAAACTTTATTTTTCTTTATTTATTTCTTTGTTCTTTTTTTTAATTTATTTTCCTTATAATAATTCCTGTCATCATGCAGTTGTCTTATAAGGCAGATGAGGAGAAATATTTCTCTGAATGTTTTACACAATAATATTTTCCCTTTAATTAGTTACTAAAAAAATTAGCTGTTGCTTGGTACTGAACAATAATTGGATTCACATCAAGATGAAGCTCTGAGGTAATTTCTAAGGAAGTATTCTTTCCCCCAGTCCTTTTCCTCCCACGCCCTGTGATCTCCCACATATCCTAAGAGATTAGTTGGTCGGGAGCTTTGAATCCTTTTAGAAATGAAGGAAGTATAGATATGTGTCATAACAATCACACTTATTGAATAGTTAATAATTTTAAAAAATGATTAAGACAAAGACTTATTCAACATGATTTGAAGTTTTCAAACTTGTTTTCTCTGTATTTTTTCCCTCTAGGGGAAATTTTCCTTTGTGTAACTATGTTAAAGAATAGATAAGGTAAGGTATCTTTTCCAAAAGGAAAGCAAATGAAAACACTTCTTTTAATTTAAAGAACTATTGTAACAGCTACTATGGCTTCTTTTTTTCTCACTTATTAATTAAGTACTTTTTATGCCACACCGTCTACTTACAGGACTATGTGCACTCAGAGGTCATGCATGTCATTAAATGTTCCTTTGCTGTTGATTTTACTCTGACAGATACAGTCTACAGCACCACAAAATCATTAGTAAGGGAAATAAGAAAGAGTTTTTCTTTCCTAAGTTGTAAAACAAAAATGAAACCTTATAACTCCTAAAAGCAAGCAGTAAGGAAGTGTTAAGAAGACACTTTAAAAATCCTTAAGTCAAGTAGTGTTTTCTGAACATCTGGCTCATGAATTCCTTTTTTTTTTTTTTTTTTTTTTTTTTTTTTTTTTTTTTTTTTTTAAGGATGGAACTCATTACAACCTCTGTCATGCATTGTAGATGCTATTCCATCTCTAACCTGTAACTGGCTGTGAAATCATCTTGAGTCAACTCATCTATAGGCAGTTCATCTATCTAAAGTTAATAAAAGAACATCTCTCTTTTCTAAGTACAATCAAACTTTCAATAAAGAACAAGTGATTTTTCTTTGGGTTTTCTTTCTTTATGGAATTAATAGCTTTTGCACATTCAAACTATGTGGAGATGAAAGAGGATTGAGGACCACCTTGTCTTGACATCTGCACATACTGTCATTTGGGCGAATCTTTCTGGCTGAAAAAACCTTTCTGCAGCACTGATTGAATTATGGGACCTGCAAAGATACACATTTGTTTCAACATATTTTTTTCTCTGTGTTGGTAGCTTTTGATCAAACCTGAGGGTACCAAATAATGCCATATAAACACAAATAGTTTATCTGACATTCTTACCCTCCTCTGAGCAACTGGAGAGCCTTACTGTGGAGTGTACTGTGTCAGGATACCAACCTCACTGCTGTTAATACTGAAAATCCACTACTGACCTTTCACATGCTGCCTGTACTGTCCAGAGCAGAGTTGCTGTGACTGTAACTCCATATGAATGCCAAAACCAGCTTAAAAGCCTTCTAATGAAACACAAATTATTTGAATGTCTCAGTATGTGCAAACTGGTGGGAGCCTCAGTGGATTCCTCTGCTAAATTACATTTACTTAATAGCTGTGTTTTTATACCAGAGGGAAGTGTGCCCCAGCTGTTCACCTGTAAAAGAGGGGTGTTTTCTGCTGAATGCTGAATTGAGACAGAGCAGTTTTGGGAGGCTTTTTTCTTTCCTTACAGTTATGAGTTTTCATACCTTGCAGTTTTCCTCTATTTCAACCAATTTCTCAGTATGATGTCAGGGACATGGCTCAACTGTTTTCCATCAATGTCACTTAATACAACAATCTAGCTGAAGTGTTTTCCTGTCCACACAGCCAGATGATGTTCGGGAGGTTCCAATGTGCTGCTTGAGGAGGCTTGTGCACTTTCTTAAACTCTTTTCACAGTCTTACGTGTACTGGCTTGTAGAGTAGATCAGATGCAGTAATGAAGCACCTTTGCCCCTTTGAGTATGTCCCTTTTCTACTGTAGTTTCTGCTGCTGAATAATCCCCTGCAAGCTAAAAATGTCTTTCCTATATCAGGCTGTTTTAATCCTTTTACCACTGCTCTGGTGCTGTGTTATACCCTGGGCAGTCTGGGAACTGAAAAACAACCATGGTCCAGCCCAGGATCTCAAGGTATTAATGTACTTTAGCAAACAGGTCACTTGTAGTTCTCAGTAGGCTTTGACTTGGGAATAAAATATATCCAAGTTTTAATATAGCTTCAGCTCAAAGAGGAAGCAAATTTAAACTAATCTGCTATTAAACTAATCTGTCATTAAAACTTGATCTTATACTTTAGTCATAAGGTATTAGCCAGAAAAACAAAACCTGAAAATAACAAAGGAAATTAGACTAAGTAATTGACACTTCCTTGTGCCTTTCTTTTATTTTACATGTTCCTTGTGCCTTTAACATAACATGTCCACTCTACAATTTTCTTTTTTGTATATTCAAGGACAATTTCCTTAAAATTAGGTCTGTAAAATGAATGCTATCTAGTTCTAAAGAGGTAGATGTTTGAAAGACCACTTTGGCTGCTCCATCTAAAAAGCCCCACTTATGGATCTCTGCAGTCACATTTTTACCTACAGATGATAGGCTATCAAAAGCTTTTATACAGCAGCACATATCAGTAGAATTAAAAAAACTATGTAGAATTAAAAGCAATTCTACAGAAACAAAAACTCCAGTGTTGTCATTCAGACTTTTGCATTGTTTTAGGTAAACAATGAATTGGGAATGTTGAAAGAGGCAAAGGAGAAAGAAGGCTTCCAGTTAGAAATTTCTATATGAAAAGACTCGTGCATCTGAAATTTGTGTATGTTGTGTCTATGGTGCAATTTTATTGTACAAAAGCAGTAAAATGCTTGTGGCAGTTTCAGGAAAGGGAAAAACACAGCTGAAAGAACATGTTGTTATATTTGTTCAAATGAGATCCTCTGTTGCTCATACTTGAGGACTGCTGTAGAAGTTTTGTTAGAAGTGGTTTTTTGTAATAGGCTTCAGCTTTAATTGAAAGGATGAGAAAAAAAAAGCCTAATCTGTGGAAGCCAGGATACTAACTCTCTCATCATTATTTCACTGAGGAGCTAGAAAACTGTTTTCAAGTAACATAAATTAGTTGTATGCCATCGTATGTATATGTTTGGCATTCTCCTGATGCTGTATATTGTGCAACTGTGGTAGTTCACCTGCTTGGCAATGGCCTTTATCCTGAAACTGAGTTCAAGAGTTCACTTTATCCTGTCTGAGTTCAAGAAGTGTTTGGACAATAGTCTCAGTCATGTGGTGTGATTCTTTGGGTGTCCTTTCAGGGCCAGGACATGGCCTCAGTGATTCTGATGGGTCCCCTTCAACTCAGCATAATCTGTGAAATTAATTTTTGAAAACCCACATCAAGGCATTTGCATTCTTGAAATTCCTAACTAATATGTATGATAGCTATGTAATGATAATGGATATAACTGTAGTAATTTTTCAATTGCACTGGTTTTATGAACTGTGAAATGTCCTTGAGATATAGCTGATTTTTAACAAGCCACTTATAAAGACAAACAAGGCAAAATACTGTAGCACTATTCAAATTTTATCAGTGTTAATTCATGCTCTGTATTTAATTTATTTTACCTGATAACTCAATACTTTAATGCTACATTTAATTAAATTAATTTGAGATTCTGAGCAAGTAAAGTAATTCTAATTCTCAATACAAAAAATCAATTAGAATAAAAAATAATATTTACTTTCATAATTATTTATGAACATAGGCTATTTGACAAAATAATCCATGGGTATTCTGGGTTCATTGATATCTAAATTCATTGCAGCACCTTCCCTTCAGTATGTTTCATTTGGAAATTTCAATGGACAAGCATAAGAAGCTGAGGCACCAGGAGACACATTTAGGTGTGTTCAAAAAGAGCACCATGTTCATGTTCATCTTTGAGCAGCCATTGGAACTATAAATATTGTATGAGCAGTTAGACTTGCCTGCCTGCAGCTGTGCAACCACTAGTGGTTAACACCAGGAATTCTGTGTGTAACTGAGCAGAGGAAACCTTTCAAGATCAGAGTAAAGGTACAGACTATGAAACAATGTTGTTTATGTACACCTGCACACTTCTTTTTACTACTTTTATGTTGAATTTCTGTCCTGGTATTGGCTGGGATAGAGTTAACTCTCTTCCTAAAGAGATAGTATAGTGCCATGTTATAGATTTAGGATAAGAATGGTGTAGATAACACCGTGTTGTTTTAGAATCATAAAATCAGTAAGGTTGGAGTATTGCAGTCTCAATACTGCAAGGTCATTGAGTCCAACCTTTGACCTTTTGGCTGTTGCTGAGCAGTGCTTGCTGGACTTTGCTGGTGCTCAGCCCACCTGTGAGGAGGCTGGGTGTGCACGAGGAGTTGGGAGGGGACACAGCCAGGGCCGCAACTGGCCCCATGGAATATCCACACCGTGTGGCATCAGCCTACAGCAGGAAAACTGGCGGGGGCCGCTGCTTGGGAACTGACTTGGCATCAGTTGGGGGGTAGTGAGCAACTGTATTGTGCATCATTTGTTAATTCTAATTCTATTCTAATTCTTTTATCTTTATTATTATTTTCTCCTCAGTTTCTGTCTTTTTAATCTGTCTTTATCTCAACCCATAGATTTGAATTTTTTTTTTTCCAATTCTCTCCCCCATCCTGATGGGGGGGGGAAGTGAGCAAGTGGTTGTTTGGCTTTCATCTACCTAGTGGGTTAAACCACAATATTTTCACAGGCACATTAATTATTCTGACAGTAACTAGATAGAACTTTTTTTAATGGTTTCTGTGTACCACATAGGATCTTAGTATCTAGTAATTTGACATATTTAGATAAAGAAAAATATTTTAAAAATAGTATTATTCAATAATATATTTTATATAAACTTCTCTTAACTATTTCTCAAATCTGAAGAAAACCCTTAAGGATTTTAAATATGTGATACTTTAGAGATTTTTCAGATAATGTCTCTGAATTTGCATTATTCTGTACTGATCACTGCAGCAAAGATTTAGGCACTTTTTTCTGAACTTGTTAGCAGACTTCAGATTAAATTATCAGCTTAGGTTAATGAAACTGCTGATTTTGTCAGTAAAGTGGTTTCTTAACTGGTATATTTTTATGGAGACATGACTGAGTTTGATTTACTGAACAAACTAAAAGGATTCATTATGCTCTTCTCCCCATATAATGGGTTTCTGTAAAATAGATTATTTATGTTGATTGGTACTCTTGCTGAAAAATTTGTGTCCTGTGGCTTTGCATAAAAGTGCGACAAAGGGGAGCTCAAAGGGGAGAGCTGCTAATGCTCTGAAATGTAATAAAAATTTCAATAGTCATCTGAAATTGAGGAAAACAAAATAATCGCTAGTTCTCAGTCATCGTAAGCATCAAGAACTTTTGTTTTATGCATAAAGTGGTGTTATGTTATTAATATCAGTATTCTTGCTACATATTTATTTGACTTTCTGCCTAATTTATTTCCCAAAATTGTCTTAAAATAATCTCAAAATTTGAATATTTTGGAGGCTTGAAAAATATTAAACTAGCTGAAGTACTTAGAGCAAATAATGGAAGGACTGATCATTTTCATTAGTAGCTGTCTCAGTGCTTCATCTGTGATTCTTTTAGACTGTGAATTGTGCACATCAAGTAGAGTGCTCTAATTTAATCAATGGGCACATTGAACTCTATCTCAATGTTCATAAGTCTTGTGCAAATTGAGGAGTAAAAATGTTTTTGGTGCTTATAATTGAAAGAGAACTAATGTACACAAAGGAAAGATAGCAGGTGCCACTTTTTAAAATGGAAGTACTAGAGAATCAATTTACTGCAGACATTTGTATACACACTCTGAACTTGTTGCTTTAATTTCATAAATATTATAAATAACAAATGCAGTTTCTACATCTCCCAGTGGAGTGTAAATAGCAACTGTTGTTTACATGCTTGCTGCTGGAGACTCAACATGGAGCTACAGAAAGAAAAAACACTGCTGAATAATATCCTTCATATGGTGAGAGTTCTTCTTTCTAATGTGAGCTTTATGCACAGACTATTTTTGTCTCCTAGGTTCAGAATGGATGAAAAATCTTACTGTTACAGAAAGGTTGAACTGCTTGCTTTCTGGAATAAACATTCAACAAAACAAATCTGGAAGTGTAGATCTGCTTATCAATGGAAATGGCAACATCTTTGTTGGCTTTTGAGTTGTATGAATGTTTGAATCCCATTGCACAAAACTAAGTGGCTGATTTCCACCACTGCTGATACACACACACACATTCTCTCTCTGTCCCCACTCTGATTTTATGTGGTGGTGTACTGTGAATATTGTGTGTACAAACAAGGCTAAATTCGATTTATTTAAAAAACCATATTATCCACAAGGGTGCTATATCATTTGTATTCTCCAAGTCTGCACAGCTGTATAGGGCTGGTAGATGTCTGTAGAGGAAGAGGGACTGGAGGTAGAGAACCTGTGAATTAGTGCCCTGAATATTGCTGTTTTATTTGAGTAAATAAAAAGAAGTTGGCGTGGGAGGCAGCAAATATTCTGGGACAAACTTTGACTATGACTCTCCTGTTTTTCATCAAATAGGCTTTACAATTTGGTTTTATTTGAAGGAATTCCATCTATAACAAAAATCCTGACTTCCAAAACTATAACAAAAAACCTCACAGCAAAAGGAACCAAACAAAAACCCCAAGCTTTTAAAATCAGTAAACAAAAACCTTTTAGTATGTTCATGAGATTAAGTATAAGTTATGTAGTCAGTGTTCTAAGCTTGAAATATATTGTGTATAAACTGTTAGTGTAAGACTTTTTTTTTTAAATTGACAAGGAAAAAAAAAAACCCAAAAAACCTCGAGTAATTTTTTCAGTTAATTTTCAAGGATTGTTTGTAAATATCAAGATGATGGATTTATGTGAATGAACACATGAATATTCCAAGCATGAAGCATTCTATCCTCTACAGTATTTGAACTTGTATGACTTGTGGATATCAATGTACTCTATTGGGAAACCACTCTTCTGTGACATGTTTTCATAACTAGCTTTCATGGGAGCTGCTTTTCATACTTTTTCTTGTCTAACTATTTAAATACAGTTGTACAGAGACAGTCAATAAAGCTTTCAAACAACAATGCATAAATCTTTCTTCACATTCATTAACGTTTTAGAGAATGCAAAATAATTTAGAAAGTCAGATCTTCATCTAAATTCTCCTTGCAATCAGTAGTGAAGACCCCACAGCATTTCCAGCAGGCCTATTTCTTTTGGGTAGATGGACTTCTTCAATGTTTGGTCCTCCTAAGTGCATTGTATCTGATGGTTTGGCATGGGATGGGTTTTCTTTAGGCTTTGAGTTCTTAGAAGGTGTCTCTGTGCATACTTCTGTGATGCTCCAATAGCATCCTCTCAGTAATGTGCCCTTTGTGAGGAATGCACCCTAAACATTGTATCTCTTGTGGACAGGAGATGAGATCTCTATCTCCCATTTCCTGCTTGTGATTAACAAGGAGTGTCTCAGTTCAGTGGGTGTGGCTGGTATAATTGGTACAGACTTTCTCTTTGTATGCTCTTAACTCAGTAGTGGAAAAAATAACTGCAGATAGATATGCTTAGTACACTTGCCACATGCAAGTAAATTTCTTCTTTAAGAATGGATGCTTTAGGATTGATTGGAAACTGACCATCCTCATTCATGAACTCCTCTGACTGTGAGAGGAGGCAAGTAGCAAAGGGATGAACAGTAGTGGGAAAAGCCAGGAAGGCAAACCTTAGCATAAAGAAACTGTCAAGGTGAAGGGGTTGCTCTTTGCAACATTGTCTGAATAAGTGGAATGAACTGAAAATTGATGAAAAGCAGACCATAGCATCTAAAGTTGGTTTAGGAAAAGCTTAGAATATGAAGATCAATCATGTTTATTTAAGATGTGATCTTTAGGAGCTAGTGGGCAGAGGGAACAACTGTTACTTGAAAGCTATTGATGTACAGATTGATGTACAAAAGAAGTATTTCTTTCATGTTGTCATCTAGTGGTTATTGGAATGGAAAGAGACAAATGCTGTGATCACGCAATTGAAATAGTAGAGATTTTTCATTTAAGTTTGATTTTGACTCCTGCTAGAATTGAGCTGACTGTTTTCTATTGCAAAACTAGACGCATAGCTCCTGTTGTATTAAAGTGAAAAATGATGCTGGGAGGGGATGGGAAAGGAAACTGAAAAAAATGATGAATTTATGTATTATCATTTGTGCGTTACTCATAATTATTTAAAATAAACAAATAACAAAGCAAAGCAGAGCAGTAGGAAGAATGAAAGGTAGGGAGACTATATATATATAAAGCATAATAGGAACAGATATCTATATAGTCATATTGCAGGTGTCAGTGAGAACACTACTTAGATAAAAGATCTTCCTCAGTTTTGTTGTGCTAAACATGAAATAGAATTTTTCATTGCTGATACTGTGTACTCATCAATTCTGCATTCCATCTGCAGTACTTCCACTAAAAAGGAACTCGTTTCTTGCTTGTGTTTACTTTCATGTCTGTTAGGTGGCAAGTGGAAATAAAAGCTTAAACATGCTTCATATATAACACTGAATAGAAAGCTTCAAAATGCAAATCCAATCATATCTCATTATAAAAAAAGAATCACCTACACGAAAAAATCATCCAAAGAAACAAAAAAACCCCACCAAAAACTGAAGAAATTGAAGGGTATTTGAGAGACTTGGGTGATATGTGACTAGTGAAAGCTTGTCAAAAGATGAAAGTGCATTCTGGGCCCTCTAACTATAGAAATAGAAAACAGGAGCTAGATGCAAAGGTTTTTTTCTAAACATCGTCCTTACTTGCACTAGACTCCCCTGGTAAAAACAGTGACTTCTGCTCAGAGTAAAATATGGACAGAATGCTCTTTACATCCTAAAGCAGATCTAGACAAGTAGCAGTTTCCCCATCCCTTAAATTTTT